>NW_027397118.1:6386013-6571850 GCF_003265705.2 Callorhinus ursinus
AGAATGGTTTGATCCCTATTCAGCTGAATTCCTGAGACCAGACGAAACCCAGGTCTCCTACTCCTCCGCCATCTTGCTCCTTCTCTCCTTTTAGTTTTTCTAATGCCAGTTAATGGCAACCCCAATCTTCTGATTGCCCAGACCAGAAAGCCTGGCATCATCCTTTACTCCTCCTTCTCTCTTATATCCAACATTTAATTCATCAGCAAATCCTATCAGCTCTACCTTCAAAAAAATCCAGTAGTCATCTAACCCAGCCTAGGAGCATCTTGTCCTTGGACAGTGGTAATTGCCTGGCTTGTACTCTTGCTGCCCTACATCTATTCTCCCCACAGCAGCCCCAGTACAATCCTGCTAAGATATGTCAGATCATGGTGCTCCTTTGCTAAAATTTCCAAATGGGTTCCCTGCTCATTTAGAATAAAATCTAAACTATTTATCAAGGCCTTTCAAGATGTGCCCCCCACCCTACCCCACCCAACTACTTGCCTGACCTCATTACCATTCACCTGGAAGCTTGTTAAAGTGCACCTGCCAATTCCTGCCCCAGATATTCTGATTTGGTAGCTCTGGGCTGGGTCTGAGGGTTCTGCATTATCACAAGTGCCATGTGTGATTTTGATGTGCAGCCCAGTTTGGCAAACAACTACTCTCAACACCTAGTCTGGGCTGAGGTATGGAAAGAGTGAACAAACATCTGCTGAATTAGCATGTCATCCTTCCTTTGTGTGTGGTCTTCAGGCTGAAGCAGAAGTGATTGGGGAACAGGGTTACCTATAATTTCCTGTAATGAAATCTGATTATATATAGTTTGTTACTTCTATAATACTGAAGAGATCAGTTGAGAAGTGTAATTAGCATCAGCTTGCTTCGCAGGAGAAGGGGTGTCCTGCCTGTGCTGGTGTTGGCAAATGTGTTTGCCTCTCTGCAGGATGCCTGGGAGGCTGTTTGGTGACCACATCCTTCACTTTCACTTAATGGTGACAGCCCATTGCAGCCCACGGTGTTTCTGCCTGGTGTCTGCGCTGATAATGAAGGCGGCTTCACCAGAGCCCTTGTACAATCTGTCCCTGCTGGAGAGCCTGCTTACCTGACTTGTGTCATTTTAATTTGGCCCTTCACACTGCCAAAGTCACCTTGCTTACTGTCCCTTTCTGCCTATTGCCATTCTTGGGCCTGATTATCTCCCGAGGTGTGAGCTCCCAGCTTCTTCCTTTTCTCACCTCTACCTTCCAGACTGTGCAGCCCCAGTCCTCTTGACCTGGTCTTGGGGGCCCCTACACCACCTTCCACCAGCTCCTACAGATGTCCCTGTGACAGGCTCAGAGTTTCCTGTTGCCCTATTTTTATTAGGATGTCAGATTCATTTCCAAGTATAAGAAAACCTGCATCAAAGGCCCAAGTCCATAATCTTCTCATTGGAGCCTCAATCTGGAGTTCTGGGAAGTGTCTATGGGGACACTTTGGTTGTAAGAAACAGAAATTGGCTATTTTAAGCAGAGGAGGAATTTCTTAATATACCTTATGGCAGCAAAGCCTGGAGAAATAGGCTCAGGAAAAGGCAGGATGCAAGACAGCCCTGAGGGGAGGGTCTTGGGAGCAGGCAGAGACTTCAGGAGCCCACCTCCAAGATGCATTGGTGATAGTAATTTCCATTCTTGTGTCACCAGGCTCAACATTTAACATCCTGGAGAAAGGATTACCTCACAAGCTCACCCCTCATCTAGGGAAGCACTGTGCATCATGATTGTCCATCACACCAAGGATGTTGATAATGCAGCTGAGAGAGTTCCTCAGGATGAAGCATAACCGAGGTGTGGGCTCCAGAGCCAGGCTGCCTGGGTTCATATCCCAGCTCAGCCATGCTTCATGGTGTAGCTCTCAGCAAGTTATTTATTTATTTTGGTCTGGGCCTCCGTTTTCTCATCTGAAAAATGGGGGTAATAATAATATCTACTTCATAAGATTCTGGTGAGGCTTAATTGAATGAATATATGTAAAACACTTAAAATAGGGCCAGGCACACAGTAGACGATCAGCATTAGTTACCATTGGTAAAATCAAAAGGAGGGGGTGTGGCTGCATGGATGCTCGGAATGCTCTCTCCACAGGATTTTTGTACATCCCTCCTCAACCTCTAGCTCAGATTTTCTTGTGGTTTGTCACCCTCTCCCCCAGCATAGGTGGTGCCTGGTTAGGAGGAAAGAGACCTCGGGAACTTCCTGGCCCATAGGTCCCATGGACACAGAGGGACAAGTCAGGACAAAATATTGATCAGCAGCATAGGCTTTAGAGGCAACTTGACTTTGTTCAAATTCTGGCTCTGCAACAAACAGGTGTGTGACCTAAGTTAGTTGTAGAGTGTCTCTGTGCTGTATAGAAAGCAGGATAATAAAAGCCTACTTCTTTGGGAGGGTCCATCAACTCAAGCCAAAAATAGTTATTGGGCCCCTCCTAGGAGCCAAACACTGTTCCAAGTGCTGGGATTACAGCATGAACTAAATAGACACACCTCTGCCCTTGAGAAAATAGGCATACCTTATTCCAGCTATCATACAGAGTTGCATAATTCCAGAGTGATAGGACGATGGAAGAACCACCTGCATACAGAACTGTGAGCTATTAGGAGGTCTCATTTTGAGCTGAGATTTGAAGTGTGACTAGGAACGAGCTAGGCCAAGGTTGGGGAGTGAGACAGAGCATAACATTCCAGGCAAAAGAAACAGCATGTGCAAAACCCACAAAGTGTAAAACATCACAGTTCTGTGGAAACGTTGGGAGGACTGATAAAGGGCCAATTTTGCCCCAGGTCAGGGAGGAAAAGGGAGTCTGTCTGGCCTGGAAGGGGACAAGAGTGGAGGCAGGTGATCCAGTGACAGCCATTCAGGCTTAGGGGTAGAGATGGCTAGGACTATGGCAATGACAGTGAGGTTGGAGAACAAGTAGATGGATTTGGGAGATACTTGGGAGTTAAATCTTTATGATTAATAATGGATTAGGATACAGAGATGAGGGAAAGAGGGTGTCAAGGGTGTTCTCTTTGATTTCTCCAAGATTTCTGGTTATGCTATAAGATGGCAGCGTTACCACTCCCAGAGAGGAGACCTGGATCCGGGGGCAGGAGGGGGTGTGAGGTCAGTATGGGACATGTTGCATTTGAAGATCCTTTGAGACATCATACATCAGTGTCATATAACAGCTGGATATCTAGGTCTGGAGGCCGGAGGACAGGTCTGAGCCCAAGGAATAAACTTGGCCCTCACAGGCATTAAGCTAAGTCAGGAGCCCTGCGAAGAGATGATCTGGCTGAGGAGAGACCCGGAAACAATTTGGAGAAAGCTCTTAGAAAGTGTTGCCATGTTACAAAGATTTACTTTTATTTATTATTTTTTATTTTTTTTATTATGTTAATCCCCATACATTACATCATTAGTTTTGGATGTAGTGTTCCATGATTCATTGTTTGCGTATAACACCCAGTGCTCCATTCAGTACGTGCCCTCTTTAATACCCATCACCAGGCTAACCCATCCCCCCACCCCCCTCCCCTCTAGAACCCTCAGTTTGTTTTTCAGAGTCCATCGTCTTTCATGGCTCGTCTCCCCCTCCGACTTACTCCCCTTCATTCTTCCCCTCCTGCTATCTTCTTCTTTTTCTTTTTTCTTAACATACGTTGCATTATTTGTTTCAGAAGTACAGATCTGTGATTCAACAGTCTTGCACAATTCACAGCGCTCACCGTAGCACATACCCTCCCCACTGTCTATCACCCAGCCACCCCATCCCTCCCACCCCCCACCATTCCAGCAACACTCAGTTCATGTTACAAAGATTTAAATGATTGTTGAGCACGTGTATGTGTGGACACGCGCACACGAGTACATGTGTATGCATACATGCATGTGCGTGTGTGTGCTTGTATAGCCAAATCTCTCCTCTTGGGGCTGCTGCTGTGATTGGCTTCTGGTAGGGTGACTTTTACCTCATATTTGCTCCTATTGTTACCTAATGAAGGCTAAGATCCAGAAGGGGCCACCCTATGGTGGGGAGAGGAAAAGGAATTGGTGAGGTATGAAGGTGGGCTTACGAAGGTCCTTTCACCTACACCCACCACACACACAACTCAGACCTGACAGTTTGAAGGAACTTAAATTCTTTCTTTCTAAAGGCTGCCCTGGAAGAATTATGAGCCCAACTTCCCCTGACAACGCCAGAGGGAGGATGATATTGGCAATGGCATAAAAGCAGAGGAGAGAGGGAAGGGCCAAAGAGGAGCATTTATCCTGAGCAGGGTCCTGAAGCACCAGACACCTGAGCAAGACGGAGAGAAACCAAGGGTTTTAAAAATAGAACTGCTACACTGCCTCAGGCAGGGAAACAACCCAGACTAAAGTCGACCTTCCTGATTCTAAGCAACTGATCCCCACTGAGGCAAAGAAGGCCCCTGAGCCCCAAAGAGGAGACTGAGGGCAGCCGGGCAAGAGGAGAGGGGCTGTAATTGGACTCTGGGCCTGAAGCTTTGTCCTGAAGTGCCCAATGTATTCTCTGCCTCTGAAGAGACAGCAGGTCCATGGGGCACGTGGGGCCCTTAATGCAGACAGCAGTGTCTCCAGAGATGGCAAGGCAATTGGCAATAGGCAGGCTGTTTCTGGAAGAGACCAGAGCATCTGCATGCAAGCACAGGTTACTGTCTATAAAACCATTCTCAGAAGGTACAATTCCCCTTCGTCAAATGATGGCAGGGTTACAAAGTTAAGGATAACAGCACTGGTGCTCTGGGGAGGCTGAGGGACTGGGGAGGATGTAGGCATGGAGAAATGTGGCCAGTGCTCTGGTAGGGAGAGGTACCAAGCCCCATGGGAGCTTGGAGGAAGCAGAGGGCTTCAGAGAGAATATGACCGTTTTGTTTTTAGTAGACTTTTTTTTAGAATAGTTTTAGACTGATAAAAAATTTAAGAAGATAGTACAGAGAATTCTCCCATACCCTCTTACCCAGTTTCCCTTAACAGATTAACATTAGTATGGTACATTTGTCACAATTAATGAACCAATATTAATATATTATTATTAACTAAAGCCCATGCTTCATTTAGATTTCCATAGTTTTTACCTGATTTTTTTTTTTTTTCTGTTCTGGGGTCCCATCCAGAATGATGCATTATATTCAGTTGTCATGTCTCCTTAGGCTCCTCTTGCTCTACCAGCTTCTCAGAACTTCTCTTGTATTTGATGACTTTGACAGTTTTGAGGAGTACTGGTCAAGTGTTTTGTAGGATGCCCTTTTATCAGAATTTGTCTAATGTTTTTCTCACGATTAGAGTGGAGTTACGGGTTTTTAGGAGGAAGACCACAGAAGTAAGTGCATTTTTCATCACATTTTATCAAGTGTACATCCCATCAGCCTGTTTTATCACACTGACACTGACCTTAGTCATCTTCTCCTCTCCAGACTGTATTCTGGATTTTTCAAAAGATTTATTTATTTATTTATTTTAGAGAGAGAGGGAGAGTGCTCACAGTGAGGAGCAGGTAGAGGGAGAGGGAGTGAGAAAATCTCAAGCAGACTCCCTGCTGAGTGCGGAACCCAGCACGGGGGCTCGATCTCATGATACTGAGATCATCACCTGAGCCGAAATAAAGTTGGACTCTTAACTGACCGAGCCACCCAGGTGCCCCTCCAGACTGTATTCTTTGGAAGGAAGTCAATATGTACAGCCCATGTTTAAAAAGTAGGGGGTTATTCTTCCTCTTCTTGAGAGCTGAGTATGTATCTACCTGAATTTTTTAGAATTCCTCTGTAAAAGAAATTTGTCTCTTCTCCCTCATTTACTTATTTATTCAATCATTTATTTATATCAGTATGGGCTCCTGGATATCTATAGTTTGGGTTACAATCTAATACTACTTCATTTTGTTGCCATATCATTGCAGCTTTGGCCATTAGAAGCTCTTTCAATTAGTTCCTGTCTCTTTGACATACATTTTTAACTTCTTCACTTTTTTGGTACTATAAGATGCTCAAGGCTCATCTTGGACATTTCCTGCTCCAGTCCTAGAATCAACCATTTCTTCAAGGAGCTCAGGTTCCTTTATTAGAATGGTATTAGAAACCAAGATCTGGGCACCAGGTGTGTTCATTGCTACTGGGGTGTCATTGTTTCTGGGCCTCTCAGCTGATATGTATACTAACCCATGCATATACACACATTTGTAACAATTTCTCCATGTAACCATTTGTATCTATATTAAATGAAAGGTGAGTTCATACTGCTGTCTCTAATCTGTTATCAATCACATGGATCACTGTGGCCTTCTCCTCTTGTTTGTATGTAAATTCCCACACTAACAGTGATAAACTTGGCTCAGACCACCCAACATCCATATACTTAGTTGTTCAATTCTGGTATACATTTATAGTGGTTTCAGAATTATTAACCTAAGTAGCTGTATAGGAAAAAACTTTATCAAGTAGAGCACAGTTCTTATGTGAAGTTCTTCTTGACTTTAGTTTTACAGACTCCATTCATTTCCAAAGTTACTTAGGTCAGCACCTTTTCTGCCTACTCTTCTCTGAGGTTGCTCCATACATTTGTAATATAGGTAGACTCTTTTGTCACAGTCTATAGTCCTTCCTGTAATCCCCCAGCCTCCTAATTTTTAAAATTTGTATACATTAAAGTTCACTCTTTGTGCTGTAAACTCTTATGAGTTTTAACAAATGCATAATGTCATGTACTCACTATTAAAATATCATACAGAGTACTTTCACTGCTCTAAAATCTCCTATGCTTTATATATTCATCCATTCCCCTTACACTCCTCCAACTCCTGAGAAAACACTTTTTTTTACTGTCTTTATAGTTTCATCATTTACAGAATGTTTTATAATTGGAATTATACAGCATGCAGCCTTCTCAACTGGCTTCTTTCACTTAGCAATATGTACTTAAGGTTCCATGTCTTTTCATGCTTGACAGCTCATTTATTCTTATTGATGAATAATATTCTACTGTATGGATGTAGCAGTTTGTTTATTCATTCACCTATTGAAGGGCATCTTGGTTGCTTCTAGCTTTTGGCAATTATGAATAAAGATTCTATAAGCATTTGCATGTAGGTTTTTGTGTGGACATACATTTTAAAATATGTGAGTATATACCTAGGACGACAATTGCTGGATCATGTGGTAAGATGATGTTTAGTCTTGTCAGAAACTACCAAGCTATCTTCCAAAATGGCTGCACCATTTTGCATTTCCTTCAGCAATGAGAATTCCTGTGGTTCTGCATCATCACCAGCATTTGGTATTGTTAATTTGTTGGAGTTTGGCCATTCTAATACTTGTGTAGTGGTTCCCAATTATTGTTTTAATATATAATTCAGTAATGGCAAATGATGTTGTGTATTTTTTTTAAGATTTTATTTATTTATTTGAGAGAGAGTGAGACAGAGACAAGGCACGAGCAAGTGGGAGGAGGCATAGGGGAAGGGAGAAGCAGGCTCCCCGCTGAGCAGGGAGCCCTATGCGGGACTCTATTGCAGGACCCTGGGACCATGACCTGAGCCGAAGGCAGACGCTTAACCGACTGAGCCACCCAGGCGCCCCTGACGTTGTGTATTTTTTTTTTTAATATGCTGGTTTTCCATTTGTATGTTTTCTTTAGTGAGGTATCTGTTCAGATCATTTGCCCATTTTAAAATTGGGTTATTTGCTGCATTATTGTTGCATTTTAAAGGTTCTTTTTATATTTTGGATACAAGTTCTTTATCAGATATGCATTTTGAAAATATTTTTTCCCAGTCCATGGACTGTCTTTTCATTCAGTTCACAGTGTCTTCTGAAGAGCATAAATTTTAAATTTTAATAAAGTCTAACTTACCAATTTTTTCTTTCATAGTTTGTGCTTCAGGAGCTGTACTTAACTTACCACCAAATACATAGCCATCTAGAATTTCTTCCCATTGCTTTTTTTTAAAGAAATTTTACAGTCTTGCCCTTTATATTTAGATCTATGATCCATTTTGGGTTACTTTTTGGAAAACATGCAAGGTCTCTATCTAGATAATATATTTGCAGCTGGTTGTCCAATTGTTCCAGGACTATTTGTTGGAAAGATGATTCTTTGTTGACTTGGCTTTGCTCCTTTGTCAAAGATTGATTGATTATATTTGTGTGGGTCTACTTCTGGGCTCTTTTTTCTGTTCTATTAATCTATGTGTCCATTCTTTCACCAATACCACCTTGTCCTGATTATTTTAGCTGCAGGATTTTTGTAAATGTCCTTTATCAAATTGAGCAAGTTCTCCTCTATTCCTAGTTGCTGAGAGTTTTTATTATGAATGGATGTTGGATTTTTTCAAATGCCTTTCCTGGATCAATTGATATGATCATATGATTTTTTCTTCTTTAACCTGTTGATGTGGTAGCTCAGAGAGAGGCTTGGGCATTCTAAAATTGAGAGGGATTATTTTAATTGATTTTTGAATGTTGAATCAGGCTTGCATACCTGGAATAAATGCCACTTGATTATAGTCTATAGCTTTTTTTTAA
Organism: Callorhinus ursinus; assembly: GCF_003265705.2. Taxonomy (NCBI): domain Eukaryota; kingdom Metazoa; phylum Chordata; class Mammalia; order Carnivora; family Otariidae; genus Callorhinus; species Callorhinus ursinus. The sequence goes on from NW_027397118.1 coordinate 6,394,565, forward strand.
TATGTTGTTGGATTAGATTTGCTAATATTTTATTGAAGATTTTTGTATCTATGCTCATGAGAGATATTGGTTTGTGGTCTTTATTTCTTGTAATTTCTTTGTAGGGTTTTGGTATTAGGATAATCTGATCTCATGGAATGAGCTAGGAAGTGTCTCCTCTGCTTTTATTTTCTAGAAGAGATTGTAGAGAATTGGTATTACTTTTTTTTTCTCAAACTTTTGGTAGATTTCACCAGTGGAACTATCTGGGCCTGGTGCTTTCGGAACAGTTATGAATTATTTGTCAAATTTCTTTAGTAAATATAGTTAATAATTATTTATTGAATTTCTTTAGTAGAAATAGATTATCTATTTAGATGATCTATTTCTCTTTATGTGAGCTTTGATAGCTTGTGTCTTTCAAGTAGTTGGTCCATTTCATCCAAGGTATAGAATTTGTAGTCATACTTATTCCTTTATGATTCTCCTTAATGTCCATGGAATCAGTAATGATAGTTCCTTTTTGTTTCTATTAGTAATTTGTGTCTTCTCTCTTATTTCTTATTGAGCTTGACTAGAGATTTATTAATTTTATCCATCTTTTCAAAGAACCAGATTTTGGTTTTGTTGATTTAAAATTTTTTTCTGTTTTATTTATTTCTAATCTAATTTTTATTATTTTTCTTCTGCCTTTTTCTGGGCTTAAATTTCTTTCTTTCTATAGTTTCCTAATGTGGAAGCTTAGATTATTGATTTTAGATCTTTCTTCTTTTCTAATACTTGCTATAATTTATTAAATTATGTTATACATTTCTCTCTAAATACTGTTTTTACTACATTTCACACATTTTGATAAGTTGTATTTTTACTTTCATTTAATTCAAAATATATTTGAATTTCTCCTGAGACTTCTTCTTTAACCCATGTGTTATTTAGAAGTGTGTTCTTTAATGTCCAAATATTTTTGGGATTTTTATTTTATTTTATTTTTTAAGATTTTATTTATTTATCTGATAGTTAGAGAGAGCACAAGTAGGCAGAGTGGCAGGCAGAGGGAGAGGGAGAAACAGGCTCTCTACTGAGCAGGAGCCTGATGTGGGTCTCAATCCCAGGACCTGGGCTTATGACCTGAGCTGAAGGCAGCCACTTAACCAACTGAGCCACCCAGGTGCCCCTATTTTTGGAATTTTTAAATTATCTTTCTGTTATTGACTTATAGCTTAATTCTATTGTTGTCTGAGGACACATTTTGTTTGATTTCTTTTTTTATTGAAGTATAGTTGATACACAATGTTACATTAGTTTCAGGTGTACAATATAATGATTCAGTAAGTCTAGTTATTCATTCCATAACTGGAAGCCTGTACCTCTCACTCCCCTTTACTCATTTTGCCCATTCCTGCACCATCCTCCCCTCTGGTAACCACCAGTTTGTTTTCTGTATTTATGGATCTGTTTCTGCTTTTTGTTTATTTGTTTTATTTTTTAGGTTCCACTATAAGTGAAATTCTATGGTATTTGTCTTTCTCTGCCTGACTATTTCACTTAGCATAATATCTTTTAGATCCATCCATGCTGTTGTAAGTGGCAAGATCTCATCCTTTTTTGTGGCTTAGTAATATTCCTGTGTGTGTGTGTGTGTGTGTGTGTGTGTGTGTGTGTGTGTGTGTGTGTGAGACATCTTTATCCATTCTTCTATCAATAGACAATTAGGTGGCTTCCATTTCTTGGCTATTGTAAACAATGCTGCAATAAACATAGGGGTGCATATATCTTTCTGAACTAGTGTTTTCATTTTCTTTGTGAACTTTCTTTCATTTCATTTTCATTTTCTCTAATCCCAGTAGTGGAATTACTGGATCATATGGTATTTCTCTTTTCAATTTTTTGAGGAACACCCTATTTTGCTTGATTTCTATTTTGAAAGTTTGCTAAGGAGTGTTTTATGGCCAAGAATATGGTGTATTTTGGTGAATATTCTATGTGAACTTGAGAAGAATGTATAGTCTGTTGTTGGATGGAGTTCTACAAATGTCAGTTAGATCAAGTTGCTTTATAGTGCTGTTTAGGTCAACTATATCCTAACTGAGTTTCTGCCTATGTGATATATCAATTACTGAAGAGCAGTGTCAAAGTCTCCACCTATTAGAGTGAATTTATCTATTTCTCTCCAGAGTTCTATCCACTTTTGCATCATGTATTTTGATGCTCTGTTGTTAGGTGCATTAAAGATCATGTCATTTTGGAAAAATTAACCCCTTATAATTACATAATTACCTTCTTTATCTCTGATAATTTTCCTTGTACTGGAATTTCCTTGTGCATTATCTTTTCTTTTGATGAGTGTTAGTGTGGCGTATCTTTTTTTTTTAAGATTTTATTTACTTATTTGACAGAGAGACACACAGCGAGAGAGGGAACATAGGCGAGGGGGAGTGGGAGAGGGAGAAGCAGGCTTCCTGCTGAGCAGGGAGCCTGATGCGGGGCTCGATCCCAGGACCCTGGGATATTGACCTGAGCCAAAGGCAGATGCTTAATGATTGAGTCACTCAGGCACCCCTGTGGCATATCTTTTTTAACCCATTTACTTTTAACCTATGTCTTTATATTTAGAGTGGGTTTTTTTAAGACAAAATATAGTTGGATCTTGTTTTTTAATTCACTCTGATTTTCCTGTCTTTTAATTGGTATACTTACACCATTCACACTTAAAGTATTGATACCAATCTATTTTGTGTGTAACTGTTTTCTATTCATTGTACTTGTTCCCCTCCCCCTTCTTCTCCTGCATTCTCTGGTTTTAATTGAGCATTTTATATGATTTTATTTTCTCATCTCTCTTTGCATATCAATTATACTTACATAAAAAATTATAGTGGCTTCCTTAGAGTTTGAAATATACATTTACAACTGATCTAAGTCCACTTTCAAACAACACTATTACGACTTTTGACAACATGGGGCTTAGGGGTGCCAATCCCATGAACTGAAAATCTATATATAACTTTTGATTCCCCCCAAACTCAGCTACTAATAGCCTACTCTGGACTGAAAGCCTTACCAATAACATAGTCAATTAGCCCATATTCTGTTTGTTATGTGCGTTATCTACTGTATTCTTACAATTAACTAAGCTAGAAAAAAAGGAAATGTTATTAAGAAAATCGTAAGGAAGAGAAAATACTTTTATAATTCTGTATTTATTGAAAAAATCCACATAAAAGTGGACCTCTGCAGTTCAAAACCATGTTGTTCAGGGGTCAACTGTATACTACTTCACAGGTAGTACAGTTACCTTATGGCAGAATATTCCTAATTCTGCCCACAAATCACTTATAAAAGTGCTGTTATTGATTTCATTTATCCAAATCTATAAACATACACTACATTGTTAGTATTATTTGAAAAAAATTATTAGGTCAACTAAGAATATGAAAAATAAAAGATTTTACCTTTATTCCTTCTCCAATGCTTTTCCTCTTATCATGTAGATCTGAGTTTTTAACCTATATTATTTTCCTGCTTCCTGAAGAACTTTTAACACTTTTTGCAGAGCAGATGTGCTGGTGATGAATTTTCTGTTTTTGTTTGCCTGAGGAAGTCTTTTCCTCTTCCTCTTAGGGGATGATTTCACTGGATATAGAATTCTAAGGTGGTATATATTCCATTGTACCAACTTAGATTGGCAATGATGTGGATGGAACTGGAGGATATTATGCTGAGTGAAATAAGTCAATCAGAGAAAGACATGTATCATATGACCTCACTGATATGAGGAATTCTTAATCTCAGGAAACAAACTGAGGGTTGCTGGAGTGGTGGGGGGTGGGAGGGATGGGGTGGCTGGGTGATAGACATTGGGGAGGGTATGCGCTATGGTGAGCGCTGTGAATTGTGTCAGACTATTGAATCACAGACCTGTACCTCTGAAACAAATAATACATTATATGTTTAAAAAAAAAGAAGATAGCAGGAAGGGAAAAATGAAGGGGGGGAAATTGGAAGGGGATATGAACCACGAGAGACTATGGACTCTGAGAAACAAACTGAGGGTTCTAGCGGGGAGGGGGGTGGGGGGATGGGTTAACCTCGTGATGGGTATTAAAGAGGGCATGTACTGACTGGAGCACTGGGTGTTATATGCAAACAATGAATCATGGAACACTACATCAAAAACTAATGATGTGTGGTGATTAACATAACATAATAAAATAAAAAAATATAACAGAAAAAAAAGAATTCTAAGCTGGTGAGACTTTTCTTTCAACACTTTAAATATTTTGCTCCACTCTTTTGTTGCTTGCATGGTTTCTGATGAGAGGTCCACTGTAATTCTTTTCCTTGATTCTCAGTAGGTAAGATGTTTATTCTTGCCTGGTTTCTTTCAAGATTCTGTCTTTGGTTTTCTGAAGTTTGAATATGATATTCATAGGCATAGAGGGGTTTTTTTTGGTATTTATCTTGCTTGGCGTGCCTCTGAGCTTCCTGGATTGTACTTTGATACCATTAATTTTGGAAAGTTCTCAACCATTTTTACTTTAAGTATTTTTCTGCTCTATTCTCTTTCTGCACCTTCTAGTATTCCACTTACATGTATGTTAAACCCTTTTGAAAGTGTCCCACAGTTCTTGGATATTCTGTTATGGATTTTTTTTTCATTCTTTTTTCTCTATATATTATAGTTTGGGAAATTTCTATTGATAGGTCTTCAGGCTCACTAATTCTTCCCTTATCTGTGTCCAATCTACTGATGAGCCCCTCAAAGGCATTCTTCATTTGTTTCAGTGTCTTTTATTTCTAGCATCCCCTTTTGATTCTTTCTTAAAGTTTACATCTTTCTGTTTACATTACCCATTTGTTCTTGCATGTTTTTTTTTACCTTTTCTACTAGAGATCTTAACATATTGATTATTGCTATTTTAAATTTCCTTTCTAAAAAAATAAATTTCCTATCTGATAATTCCAAAATCTGTGTCACATCTGAGTCTGGTATGGATGCTTGCTTTATCTCTTCAGCCTGTGTTTTTTCCTGCCTTTCATGATGTCTTGTAATTTTTTGGAAGCCAGACATGATATGTTAGGTATAAGAACTGAGGTAGATAGGCCTTTACAGTGAGGTTTTATATCAATCTATCTAGATGTTTAATGTTTGCATAGGTGTCATGGGCTTCAGATTCTTCTAGTGTCCTTGCTTTTGTCTTTCCTGTTGTCTATGGGTTTTCCTAAAATCTTCTTAAGTGGATTGGAGCCTTTACAGCTCTTTCAGCTGTGATTCAGTATTATTACAATGGAGCCCTTTTACTGTGGTGTAAAGTGTGGGGGGAGGGTAATTCTATAATTTTATGATTCAGTCTCAGTGTTTTAGTTTCCCTGGGCTGTGACCTTCACAAGAATTTCTTACCTTTCTTTTTCTCTCCCCCTCTTCAGGTAAGATAGGGAGTCTAGGGGGAGCTATAGTTGGGTAAGTGCCCTTTTGCCTTTGTGAGATAAGGCTCTGGTAAAATTCTTTTAACTGGAGAATAAGCCTTTGTATGGAGAATGCCCTGGGCATATTTAAAAATATTACTTTCTCCCTCTCTTTGCCAGATATATGAGGGATTTGTCTTGGCTGTTCACCAGGGGACTCTGGTGGGGTTTCTGGAGCTAAAATCCATGAAAGTATGAGGGAAAATATAAGACTGGCCTCCATGATTTTCTCACTCTCAAGCTAGTTCACACTCATCCTCCAGCAGTTTAATATGAATACATTATAATTTAGTATAAATGCAAAATTTGCATTTATATGTCATATTGGTTTAAGGCTCCAGTGGCTTCTGCTTCAAGTAAGCTGATTTTGGCTGTGTTTTTCTGTATTTGCCTGTCTCTTCACATTTCAAGACATCAGTTTGCCTGCAACCTCAATTCTCTAATGGATCCAAAAAATACATTGATTTTTCAGTTAGTTTAGCTTTTTTCTGGTTGTAAAGATGGCAATGATGTCATCTAAACTCTTTATATGTCAGAACTGAGACCAAAAGTCCAAGAAGTGACTTTCCAGATGGACCCTGAAGGATTATTTCCCCAATAGTTAAGGCGATTGGTTATATGCAACTGAGAACACATGGACCCATCCAGACGTGTCTTCCTTGGACAATGCCTCTACCTTTCCTCCTTTTACTCTTAGGGAGTTATTACAAGGATTGCCTACAAAAGGAAGTCATGTCAGAATGGCCATTGGTTGTGTTTGGCCAACCAATCATCCATTCACTCTATCTGTTGTAACAGCCCTCATTTTTTTCAGTTAGAGATATATCCCTTCCCTACCCTTCCTCCAGCAGTAATCTGTGTGCTTTGGGTGAAGCCAACTCTTCTACTTCCTCCAGGTATGTGACTTTTATCTAGCCAATCAGAGTCATAAGATTTCCTGGACACAGTGATTTGTTCCTGTGATCCCACTGGAGCCAACAAGATGTGAAAAGAAATATGTTGTGTAGCTATGAGAAGGTATTATGGGCTCAAAAGGGAGGAGCTTGATGACAATCACACTAACATAGAAGAAGATAGATGTGAGCAAACAGGAAAACCTTGTCTTAGTGATGTTGTTAAAGCTTTTGCTTCCAGCTGTGCCTGAAAATGCTTAGATTTATAGACCTTTCACTTACAGGATTCTTTCATTACATGATTTCTTTTTTATGCTTAAGCCATATGGGTTGGGTTTACTTTTATTGCCGACCAAAGTCCTAAGTGATATAAAAATGTATGGTCAATCAACTATATTAATACCAGAAAACAATGCCTTATCTAAAGAGATGACTTTTTCATGGAGGATTTCAGACCTCATAAGGGGATATACGATTCAAGTTCTGCCAAATACATGCTCACACTCAAGGTGACTATTCCCTCATTATATGGTGCTGAAGTATGATTATTGGAATTCTTTTCATCTTTTTATTATCCACTCTTTACCCAAAGTTTACTGGGTCGTTGTCCCAGATCCTATTCATTCATGTATGGGATTTTGAGATGTCTGAGGTATTTCCTTGAAGTTGAGTCTGCCTCTCCCTGTCATTTTATAATCTCAGCCTCTTCACACAGATGCCATTTTATGTGAGGTTAAGCTTACTCTTGCAGCTTTTACTTTGAGGAAGGCAACCAGAGCCATAATAAAATACTGTAGACTGGTGGCTTAACAGAAGAAATTTATTTCCTTACAGTTCTGGAGGCTGAAAATCTAAGATCAAGGTGTTGGCAGGTTTGGTGTTTCCTGAACCCTCTCCTTGGCTTGCAGATGATCACCTCGCTCTGCTTTCTGTGGTCTTCTCTGTGTTCATAATCTCTAGCATCTCTCCTCTCATAAGGACATTGCCCCTATTGGATTAGAGCCCCAACCTTATGACCTCATTTAGCCTTAATTACCTCTCTAAAGGCCTGTCTCCAGACATAATCACTTTGGGGGTTAGGGCTTTGATATATGAATTTTGAAGGGATACAGTTCAGTACATGACACCACTTTTTAGCCAGTCTCAGCAATTTCTCTTCATTCTGGATGGAGTTAAATTGCTTTAGTCAAATGATGATCAGGATAAGTTCTACTGTTGAAAATGCTATTCAGCAAACAGATTATGCATCTTGTCTTCCTGCACTGAGCCAGCAGGACTTCATCTCATGGCCTTGAGGGCAAATGGAAGTTAGACTGGCCTTCAACAGCACAGTTTGTCCCCACTGATCTTCTTCTCTCTCAAGCCCATCTACTCCTGTTCTCCTCTGACCATCTGATGTCCCCTGTCCAGGCCACCTGCTCCTAGAAAATGCCCCCATATTCTCAACTAATGCACACCTGCCACTTGAGCCTGCCCTTAGCTATCTCTCTCTGGGAAAAGTGATCCTGTAAACTAGTCCACATGGAAAGGCTGTGTGATGGATAACTGCTTAAGGAACTATCTCTCCCAGGGGCTCAGATCAGAAGACAAATGAACAAAACCCCAGTGGTTGAGTTTAAGGCACTGCAGAGAGGCTGGTCCAGGATCCTTTCTGTTGTCCTCACTATACCAAGAAAGGTCACTTTTACAGATTCTGAAAGGGGTAGCCACTGGACAAGTGGAGATAGCTGAATAGAAGCCCACCAATAAAGATGCACATTTTAATCCAGACGTTGGCCCTGATGTGTTATAAAATATTGGGCAAACCTTTTCCCTTTTTCCCAACCTCAACTTCACCTTCGCAGTGGAAAAAAAAATCTTGTCTGGTTCAACTCTCCTGGGACACCAAGAATGAATGCCATAACAGACAGAAAAGTGTTTCAGATAGAAAATGCCATAAAAGAAATTCAAGGTGTTATTATTTTAGGTGCAAAATCAGAACTTATAAAACCAGGCATAAAAATGTCCTGGTGGATATATTTTCATTCTGGAGAAAATTAATGGCTACATCTTGGGCTTGAATTTTCTCCAGAGTCAGTCCCAGAATGTTGGGATTGAAAGTGCCTTTAGTGATATTTAGTTCCACCTCTTCAGATGAAGAGTCTAAGACCCAGAAAGGGAAGGGACTTGTTCAGGGTCACACAGGAGGTTAGGGACTCATTTGGGACTGGGAGCCTGTAGTTGTGACACCTTTTCCTTGATTCTATTCTTACTTTTCATGGGGATAGCAGAGAGTGGCAGGGCTAAAACATATGAAGTGTCTCTAAACAGTACCTGAGGGTTGTAAGATCCATTTCAGCATCTGAGTGTTATCTGTCTCTGATGGAGATCTCTGACTTCCAGGCCCAATGGGCTCTCAGATGAAATTCTTGCCACAATTGCTGACCTCAGCTCCTCAGCACTACAGACTGGCTTGACCCGGAAACTCTGCTACAGGTCACATCTCCTCCACTGGGCTGGCTCCTGTACAGTGTGGCTTGGTGTGGTTTGAGTGCAGAGGTAATTGCAATATATTGAGGTTTGGTATTGTAATAAAAATAGGGGCCATTACAACTAGTATTTATGTCATTAGTATTTAGTGGTGGTGTGTTGCAGCTTTTTTAGTGCTCATAAAACTGTCGCTGCTTGCAGATATGTCACGGCGCTGATATAAATTTAAAGGGCTGGAAATCCATAAGTCATAAAAACTAGATAGTAAATAGCAACAGAACAGGGTGGACAAGAACTGTTGCATTAGGCATGCAAATGCTTATGGATTTGCATGTCTAGTGCTTGCATTAGCATAATGAGAAGCACATTTACATTACAGATGGACTTGATTAACGAGGCCCTTGTAAATAAAGTCCACTCAGCCTAAATAGAGAGTGTTCAGGCCCCAGAAAAGGGGTGGTTATAGGAGCCAAAGGACAAGTAGAGTCATTTCTTGCTTCTCTTCTGGCATTGACCATTGAACAGAAGTCTTCAGAATCATTGATAATGCCCAGATGGGAAAGCACTTGGACTCATTTGATGTAATAATAACAGCTAACATGCATTGAGTGCTTGCTGTGTACTGGCCACTATTTAAATATTTTATACATATTAGCTCATTTAATCCTCACAATAGCCTTATTATTTTAATACCCATTTTGCAGATAGAGAAGCTGAGATATGGAGAGGATAAAGGAATTTATCAGAGTCCAACTATTAGTAAGTGGCAGAACCAGGATACAAACCCAGGCAGTCTAGCTCAAGGCCTGTGCTCTTAACCACTACACTAGCTGTCTTGTATCTTCTCAATTCATACAGGCATGCCGCTAACACTACTGGAGGATCTGCTACATACCAGACTCCAGGATACTGCTAAAGGTAACAACGATATGATAAAGGCTTGCTCTCTTCCTAAAAAGCTTCTGTTGTGTAATTTGAGAAATTTAGAAGAAAGCAAAAATTCCCACATTGTACTCAGGAGTTCATAGAAGGACACTTAACTTCCAGGAAAGGTGGGTCAAAAAAGGCTTCTCAGAGGAGATACCTCTTAGACTGAGACTTAGGAGTCCAACAGATGAGGAATGGAGGATTAGAGAACTGGCTTAGGGAACTGCAAGCACAGTCATGGAAATGGGGTGTATTCTCAGACCCTAAGTCATTTCACACAAGAAAGTAGGGAATATATTAATGCAAGGCAGAAGAAGCAGGGACTGGTCGTGAGAATTTGTGGGACATGGAGGGGCCAATCAAACATCTGGGATCTCTCCAAATAGAAACCTCTCTCCAGATTAGGCACTAGGATTTACATCTCAAATACCAACTCCCTATTTGGCTCCCCAGTTCATGATCTAAACCTTATTCCAAAGTCCTATGCCTTTTCCATCATGTCACAGATTCATATACTCACAGAGTGAATGAGGACATCATAGCCATTCAGATCAGCCTTTTCATGATACATGAATCCCACCATCAGCTCCTCATAACTGGTGTGTTGTTTAGTTTCTACCTGAAGATTTCCATCTGCAGTTGGGCAGCAGGGGTGTTAGAGCTGGCTCATTTTGGGGAGCCCAGTCGTGTGAGAGGTCCAAGGGAGTACCCAATATTTTGGAGTGTTCTCTATTAAAATTTATCTGTTCTATGAGTTCTTCTCGTGGTAACAACTCCTAAAAGTAAATATACTACTCATTCCAGGTACATTTGAATGGAAGCCTCCATAAATGATTTTTATGATGGCAGATAACTTGAGGAATTCCTGAGAGCTGAGAATGCTCTTTGAATCATTCTGGGAAATCAAGATAGGACACATTCTATTTTGCACCTCCAGATAACATGCAAAGTAGATTATTTTAGGCTTAGTCTTCCAGGGGGCCAGAAATACTGGTCATCTTCTCCATGACTTAGAATCTTTTATTTGTCTTGATGGTGGCTCTGGGACCTTCAATGAGCAGGCAGAAGTTGTCATCTTGAAGTAGGCAATAGGTCAATAGGTGCCCTGTGAGGATTCTGGTCCTGGGCTGTAGCCCTTAAGTGAAGGGCAGAAGAAAGGAATGTAGGAATAGTGAGACATAAGTGTTTTAGAAGCAAAAAAACCTCAGGGAGAAATGTGGCAGAAATGTTCGAGGCAGAACTTTCTCACAGGAACAGTGGAAGCTATGCTGGAGATTCCATAGGATCATGATTCTCCCCTGTCCCTGACCCCTGCCCCTGACTACTGGTGAATTCTGGTTAAAGCCCCTCTGGGTTTCCTCTTTTTCTTCCAGTGAATCCAATCAGGATGACGTTTGCCATACTCTTGGCTGGTTCTGCTCTTGATCGGCCAGGAGTTCCTCAGACATTCCTTTTCATTGCTGGTGGAAAAGCTGGGTTTGGGGCCCAGAGCTCTAAGAAACAGAGTGCCCCTGACTACACTCTGACCAGCAGAGCCTGGTGTCCACTTCGGTGGGCTCTCAGGGCTGGCAAGTTTCTGAGAGCTGGACCTTCCCAGAGTTGGTGGGACACTGTCTCCTTTGACCTGCCTCTGTCCCCCATTCTGGGTCCTCAACACAGCTACAAAGCTGGGTCTGTATAGTGTTGACTTTGAACTAGAACTAAGGGCTGAGGGCATAGTTTCCTAGGTTCTCTGTTTCTTCAAGTTGCTGGACATGTGGTCCAGTTCATGGATGTACAGTTTGTGACAGTATAACCATGTGCCAAGTGACATTGTACCGGTGTATATATATATGTGAATATCTGTCTTTTCCTGGGTGTATATATATCATTACCTAGCTCTATGTGTACATTCATGTATTGTTCTGTGTGAGTGTATATGTGTGCATGTTTTATGTCTATTTCTCTCTCTGCAGATTTTTTTAGTGTGTATAGGTGTTTATGTCTATGAACATGTATATATGTGCACATATACAAACCTGTGTGTACAGGTGCATCTGTGAATATACACATCTGAAAATGCTAGGGAGTGTTAGACAGGTGCTTGAGACAAATCTAAGAGCTGACATTTTAATTTCTTCCCTGGAATTTTAGAGCCTCTAAGGACAAAATCCCCTATAGGAGGCAGCAGCCTGAGTTGCCAGCTGGGCTATAAATCCCTTTTATGTTGCCCAAGGCCATTGTCTGAGACACTGTCCCTGGCCTGGTAGTCTAAGAGATGTCAAGATCTGCAAGAAAATGTGGCAAGAGCTAAGAGGACTATATCCATAGGACAAGGAATCAAGTTTCCTCTCCTTGCACCTCCCCTCCTCACTCACCATGAAATAGAAACACAGGGGCAGGGGGGAAATAATGGTGATAGCAAACCCTCATTGAGTTAAATTTTACATATATGAACTCACTTAACTCATGATGGCTCTATGAGGATTATTAGTCACAATTTCCAGATGAAGACATAAAAGCGCAATGAGTTTAAGCAACTTGTCAGGATTAGATGTCAGGCAGCATGGCTCCAAATGTACAGAATGGCTATTATGCACTAAGTTCTGGGATGAACCACACAGAGCCGAGATTTCTTGTTTCCAGTGACCAGAGATCATTCCTGGACAAAAGGCAAACATAGAGATATTTTTTTTCTTTGCAATTCTTCCTTTCCTTCTTCATTTTTCTCTTTGCTCTGAAAATGTCCACACCTCATGCTTCAATAACCAGAGCTTCCCCCTAGTGTGCCATGCTAAAACTTGTCCTCCCAGAACTATCTCACTTTCCAACTTCTTGACTTCATCAAGATTGCCTGTCTTGGCAGTCATACTCTCACTGACCTGCTCTCTGCTTTTCAAGGTGTTTCCATATTGAGCAAACAAATCAGTGCTAAGGTGATTATGGCTACTAATGAAATTAAATGTCTTACTTTCCCCAGACAGAATGCACTGAAATGCGCTGAATGTGCATTTCAAGTTCACAAAACCCAATGTCCTCTCTTAGGCTTACAGAGGGAAGGGTCTTATCCAAGGAACCAACAGCTAGTAAGATGGTGTCTTGTCCTTGAATTCAATTCTTGTGGTTTCAAACCCAATACTTCTTCCACTTTACCAAATTCTGGGTTTACAGTTAATCCCAAGGAAATGTGACGACGGTGGGAACTGCAGGTATTGAGATTAGTCAATGGTGGAGATATTCTGGTTATACTATAGCTTTACTCATCTGTGACTAAAGCTGGTTTTCCAAAAGTGTTGGAATGGGAGCCCTCTTGAATGGATTCGACATGACAACTTACCTACATCTCTCCTGGGTACTTGTCTAAGATAATAAAAATCTCAACCTGAAATGTGACCTCTTGCACAAATTCAAGGTGACTACAAGCATCAGTCACCTAAGTATCAACATTCTTTAAAGAATAAGATACAGGAAAGGAGGATAAGGAATAGTTTTTATTGTGATAGTCAGGCTGGATATTGGTGCAGAAACCCCTGTCTGGAAAAGTCCAGCCAGAGGGAGATAGGGAGAAATTAAACAGCAGATAGGATTTAACTATTGTATATAGGATTTAACTCTTGTATACAACTATTGTGGCAGTTCCCACCTGCTACTCTGAAGCTCCTCAGTAGCTATCCCTGTAATGTTTTAAATAGACATGGATGTCCAAATCACCTGGTTACAGTATCCTTGATTCATTTTCTGGGTGGAGCATCTTAAACTACAAGGCAGAAGTGGCAAGAATCCACAAATCTCAATCTTGTGGAGACGAAACTGGGGGCATCTTCCAATGGTGGGTTCTCTGCTTCTCCTGAACTAAGGACCTATGGTCTCTACCAGGATTTGAGGGAGTCAGGGATACTAGATGTCCCACTGTACAATTGGCCTCAATTGGAGAGGGTTTTCTCCTTTCCAAGAAACTCATGAGCTGCTTAAAATGAGTTTCCAAATGTGTGTTGAGAGTGGATTTACATCTGGGTTGCTGCATATTAAATGCTGATTATTAAAAACATTTGCATGGTGCTTTAACAACGATAGATTATGTATCTGTTACCTAAGTCTCAGTGAAGGCTTTATTAATTCATTATTATTTTATCAACATACAATAAACTGTTCTATTAAATCTAAACTAGACAGATATTTGGGGAAGGATCATCTAAAAGGACCTCAGCCAAGACTATCCCCAGGGAAGGACTTAATGAAGTTTCAAACAGTTAATAACCCACAGTTCATAAATAAACCATGGGTATTTAAAGACGTGCAAAATACTAAAATAAGATGTTGAGACTCAACAAGGGAAGTATGAGAGAGCACCCTTAGAATTCCCCTCCTTGTAAGTCATAGATATAACCTCTACTTTTTTGACAATATTTATTGGGTGCCTGGGTATATGTGTCTCTCCTGGGGATATTAGGATTAACTCTGCCCTTGGTCCCAAATTCACTAAGAAAATAGGTAGAAGCAGCATTGAACAATATTCTCTTTCTCTCAAATAATCTACTTTGGCTTTAGAGAGTATTTTGGTCTGGGGTGCCTGGGTGGCTCAGTTGTTAAGCATTTGCCTTTGGCTCAGGTCATGATCCCAGGGTCCTGGGATCGAGCCCCGCATCAGGCTCCCCGCTCAGAGGGAAGCCTGCTTCTCCCTCTCCCACTTCCCCTGCTTGTGTTCCCTTTCTCTCTGTCAAATAAATAAATAAAAATCTTTAAAAAAAATTTTGGTCTGAGAGGTGAGAGATAAGAAAGAGATTCTGCCCTAATATAAGAGGTGATAATTCCTAGACAATCTTATATGGTAAATTGAAAGTCAAATCTCATGCCTTCATGCTCTGGAGAGAAGACCAGCTACACCTTTTTCAGGGCCCAGGGCAAAATGAAATGCAGGGCTCCATTTTCAAAAAATAATTAAGAATTTTAAGATGACAATAGCAGAACATTAACCCAAGCATAAGGGCCCTTCTAAGTGTGGGGCCCAGTGTGACTACATAGGTTGAATGACCATGAAGCTGGCTTTATGTGGATGGCTTCTTGATGAAGGTATAAGAAGTAAAGACTCCAAGTTATGGAAGTTTTGGCGTTCCACTGGAACGTGGGAAGTGCAGAGGTTTAGAGGGACCATTGTAAGGAGAACGAGGCTATAGGGGTAAGTTGGAGACAGATCATAATACGTTTAAGTGTTGGGGTAAAGGAGGCAGGAAGCTATGGAAAGTTTTAGAGTACAGCAGGATAACCTCAGAAGTTCAAGCTCACTGATGGTCAAAGGCCAAGGACTGACTCAGTTGGGAAAGTTTCCTTGCATTGCAGTGATCTATGCTTCCAAACTTACTTGTTTTGGAGGCACTGTTCAGAGCCAACACTTGGTTTTTGTTCCTCTCAGCTTATGGTTCTTTGGGTGGTGGACACTACAGTAGGACTTAGCCCTTCTTAAAGTGGGTTTCCCTGAAAGAAGAGCCTGAGACACAGAGTTGCGTGTAAGTAGTTTATTGTGGGGTGATCCAAGTAAGTAGAGTGAGGAAGCAGGGAGACAGAGAAGAAAAACCAGTAAAAGACGTATTACTGAGTGATTTACCCAGTGGGCAACTGGGGTTCAATTTCACTGGAGACCCTGTGAGGAATAGTGCAGAATGCACCATGGAATTGTCACTCTGACCAACAGGAAGGTGAAACATTTGTCCACGGATTCCCACACCGCATAGGATGAGGATGCCCTTTGGGGTTATCTAGGATGCACTTTGGAACTACACATGTTGGTGGCTGAGGACCTTCATGGCTTTAGATAACATTTGGGAATAGAAAGAAATAGATGCTGAAACACAGTTGAGGTAGGATGCTGGTTGTGTGCTCAGAGATGCCCACACAGCTGCATGAACTCAGGTGGGTCTAGGGCATGTAGCATGGAATACATAATACTTTTAACAGGTGCCTTAGGCCACTGAAAAGTGTCTGGAAGTCTTCATGGTCCCACGTACTCAGAACTCAGTCTCTGGGGACCCATGGATGAGTTTTGAGGGAGCAGTTGGTTGTTTTTTCCTATGCCAATTACACAGACAATGTGTCCTAGATGGGCACAATTTAAAACATAGGTAGGTCAGAAAGCTTCCCTGTAGAGTAAATGATTCTCTCCTCCCTTTGGATGCCTGGAATTCCACCTCTGATTTATCTGTAAGGGGATTACTTTCTACCAAAACCTTCAGTGGGAATGGCAGCATAAGAATGGGGTAGAAGGGAGACAGATGAGTTCGCCAATGACTAGCTCTGAGGACAAAACTCATGAACTATGGAGGGGGCAGACCTGGGTTTGAATTCTGGTCCCGTCACTTGTCAGCTGTGGAATTTGGGGTAAGTCACTCATTCATCTATGCAGCTATTAATTAAGTAGTTACTGAGCATTGACTCAGTTCTAGGCATGGAACAAGTCCACTTGGAGTTTCCAAGCTAGGGGAGGAAATAGACAATAAAAGATGGGAAAATAATGGATAAAAATGAATTGTTATAAGTCTATAAAGATAATCATGTGAAATGATAGAGTATGTTGGGGGTCAGGAAGGTGAATAAACTATGAAGATAGGGTAATAAGGCTGTTTCTTGATGGAATAAAAGGAGACAACCATGGGAAAAGCAGAGGTGAGAGCTTTCCAGGGAGATAGAACAACAGGTGTCATGACCAGAGGTAATAAAGAGATTGTATATTTGCAGAACCAAGAGGAATCCAGGTTGATGAGGCCATAGTAAATGAGGGTAAGACAGTAATGAGATAAAATTACAGAGGGAATGAGAGGTTGGCTTATGTTGGGCATTGTAGCCCGAGGAAAAGACTTTAGGTTTTATATACAGATGAAGGGAAGCCATAGAGTATTTTAAGCACAGGAATGATGTAATCAAATTTTTCGTTTAGAAAAGATCACTCTTCACATAGTGAAGTAACTAATTTGGTGGAGAGCCAAGAGTAGCATGGCGAGAGCAGTTAAGAGGATTTCATGGTATTTAAGAGATGATAATAGTAGTGAGGATAGAGGGAAGTGGGTAGAGTTGAGGAATATTTGGGAAGTAGAGTCAACCAGAATTGCTGATGGGTTGGATGTCAGGAAGAGACAGAAGTTTCAGTGATGATTCCCTGGAGAAACTATGGTGTCATTTATTGAGGTGGGTAAAACAGATAAGAAAGTGTCTGAATATGCCTGTGGGAGATCAAACAGTTGGACATGTTGAGTTTGGGATGTCTATAAGGCCCGCAGGGTGAGATGGCAATTTGGTATTGGCTCTTTAGGTCTAGACTTTGGAGAAGGCACTTTGGAGACGAAACTTGAGAGTCATTGGCATAGAGATGCTTTTTGAAAGCTTTGGGAAAGATGTGATCTAAAAAGTAGGGAAAGAAGATCTATCTGCAGAGTTAGGCATTGCTCAAGAGTCACAAGTTCCTTCTCCCCTCTTTCATGCCTGCTTTCCTTCCATAATGGGAACTAGTGGGTGGCCCCCTGGTGGCTTACACAAAGGCAGGAGTGAGGGACCCAGCCTCAGAGTAATGGAACAGCACAGTCTTGGCTCAGCTCTAATTAAAAGCTAGTCTCATGTAAGCCTCTTATTTTTGAGCAACATGATGCACTGGGCTGTGCTGGAAGACTCATAAACAAGATGGACATGCACCTTTGACACTGAACTCATTCTCAAGGTTCAAGCTGCACTGATTCAACTTTCTCTGAATGCTGTGAGGTGAAGAGGAGAGGCGGGCCCTGGTGTCAGGAATCCAAGTCCTACGCACAAAGTGACTGCAAGCCCATTTGAAGTTGCGAAGACAAAAGGCCTTGGTTGCTAGGAAGAAGGCAGTGGAGAGGCTCACATAGGCTGTTTGCCAGGATGTATTAAATACACATTGAAATATGAATCATTGGAGGCCTTTTAAAGACTGTCGCCTGACATATAGAAATCACATTTCTCTTCCAGGGGAAAATGGCAGCAGGCATCAATTGTTAGGGGAAGCCACATGAATGGCAGGCTTTGTGCAGTGCTTTGTGCCATGTGGAACATTTCTATTGCACAATGACAGTTTCTGCACAATGCCTGCAAACATACATGTGCAAAACCACACACACACATGCATGCATGCACTCACACACACACACACATACTCTGGTTATTCAACTGTAGATATATTAAAGCCTCCTTTGAATTCTTATTAAGAGAGAGGATTTATTTACATGGCCTTAACTGCCTTTGTCTAGCTCTGCAAAGTGTTTCTAGAGCTGAAGAGTTTCAAGCAATCATGACATCAGCCTCCATCATAACATTCCTTTATGTTGGGTTAAGAAACCCAGTTCTGGTTTCAAATAGACTTGAGTCCAAATTTGGACCTGCCACTGTGACTGTGAACGAGTTACTCCATTTTTCTAGACATTGTACATTTCCTTATACATACAATCAATATGATAACATACTATTAGAATGTACAGGATTATTGGAAGTAGAAAAATGTTTAATGCCCAGAGAGCACTTAGCACAGAGCCTGGGATCTGATAGGTCCTCTGTAAGTGCACTCTGTTACTTGTATCCCAGACCCTGACTTGCAGATGAGATAATGGAGTTCACTAAGGTTAATTGAATGACCAAAGGTCTGGCGTTAGAGACTGAATGTCTGTGTTCCTCCAACTAAATTCATATGTTGAAGCCCTAACATACCAAGTGATTGTATTTGGAGACAGGGCCTTTGGGTGTAAGATTAGATTAGATCATGAGGGTGGGGTCCTTCCTGATGGGATTGGTGGTTTTATAAGCAGAGGAAGAGAGCAAGGGCTCTCTTTCTCCCTCAATATGAGCACAGTATTGAAGAAAGTTCATGTGAGGACTGAGCAAGAAAGTGGTCATCTGCAAGCCAGGAAGAGAGTCCTCGCCACAAACTCAATCAGCCAGCACTTTGATCTTGGACTTTCCAGCATCCAGAACTGTGAGAAATCTCTATTGTCTAAGCCACCCTGTCTGTGGTATTTTGTTATGGTGGCCTAAGCAGATGAAGATGAGTAATAAATTTCAACTGGAACTCATATTCTGGCTCTAAATCTAGGTAGGAATCTCAGACAAGGTCTAGAAATGGGCTCAAAGCACCTGCATGCAGAAACGAAATGCAGTCAGGAAACAGGACTACGCTTTGCCTTATTCTGGTCTTTCTTAGTTTCCATGGGGTTCTAAACAGTGAGACGTATGGTTTACTGACCCAATGTCAAAGTGCCCAGATTATCAAGCTTGGGTATGGCATTTTTACTCACTCAGTATTCATTCAATTCACAGTTATTTTTCCATTAATTTATCTTTTAACACATTTTAAAAAGATTTATTTATTTATTTTTGAGAGAGAGAGAGAGGAGGGGCAGAGGGAGAGGGAGAGAATCTCAAGCAGATTCCCTGCTGAACGTGGAGCCTGACATGGGGCTTGATCTCACAACCCTGAGATCATGACTTGAGCCAAAATCAAGAGTCAGATGCTTAACTGACTGAGCCACCTCCTTTTAGCACATTTTTCAGTCAACTTTAAATCACTCAGCATTTATTGAGCACCAACTCTGTGGGGATCTTTGTAAAATAAGTGAAATGTAATCTCCTTGCAAACTCTGTGGTTAGATGGCTTTAGAAATCCTGCATGTTCAGGGCATGAGGCATTTCCTCTCTATCTGCCCTCCTTCCAAATCCTTGCACCATAAACACACCAGATTGCATCATGGGGGCAACTTGCTCCCTTCCTGGCATCTGGCTCCAGCCTGCAGCCTTTGGAGTGTGACCCTACCAGTGCCTGTCCTTCTTGCCCAGGCTCGCCCAGATCACTGTATTTGTTTCTTATTGCTGCTGTAACAAATTATCACAAACTCAGTGGCTTCAAACCACACAAATTTATTATTTTTCAGTTCTATAATTAGTTAAAGTATGACAAGGGTCTCACTGTGCTAAATTCAAGCTGTTGACAGGACTGTATTCCTTCCTCCGGTAAAGAATGTGCTGCCTTGCCTTTTCCAGCTCCGACAGGCCACTCACACGCCTTGGTTCATGGCCCCCTCCCCCATCTCCAAAGCCAGCAACATTGCATCTCTCTGACTCTTCTGTAGTCACATCACCAGGAAGGTTCTCTACTTTTAAGAATTCATGTAACTAGATTGGTCCACCTGGATAAGGGGATAATCTCCTCTTTTCAAGGTCCTTAACCTTAACCCCATCTGCAAAGTCCTTCTTGCCATGTAAGGTAATATATTCATGGGTACCAGGGTTAGGGCAGGGGCATCTTTGGGGGCACATTATTCTGCCTACCACATGCCTCAGCAGATCTCTGTGTAAGGCACGCACCACCTGATGGGTTCAGAGTATCTACCAGGCTCTGGCAGGCCTGCAGGAGGTTTTTATGTCCCCAGCTAAGAAGAGGAATAAGTGGAAGTTCAGGTTCAGCGCAATGGATGGAGGCTCTCCAGTCAATCAAATTATAGTTCAATCAGTTCATTTTAATCACTCCTCTGGAGAGAAGTAAAACTCTGCACTGAGGAATACACAGCAATTTTATTGATGACAAGTTTAATTGTTTCATTTTTCCTTACTGTCTCCAACACAGCTGACTTTTAATCAGTGGGAGCTGAAGTTCTAATGAAGTAAAGTCCACTTTTCCACAGTTCAAAACTAGCTGGAAATAATTGGGCTGAGACTCCCATCCAGACTCTGCAGAGCCGTTGGCATTTTCCTGAAAACCGGGCTTAATTGCTTTGCTGATGTTGTTAAGTAGTCCTGAGGGGCTGGAAGTAGTAATGCTGCCCACATATGCTGGGAAACAATACCCCAAAATGTCTTAAAAGGGTCCTCAAAGTCTGTCCAACTGGTAGCGAGGAAGAAAAAATGAATTGGAGTGTGTTTTCTGCAGGCAGGGGCCTGGGGGAGTGTGTGGGAGCTGTAATGTAGACTGCAGCAATTTGATAAAGATCAACAGCAACTGCCTTTTTCCTTCTTCTGAAAGCTAAGCAGGATTCCGAGTGTGTGTGTGCGTGTGTGAGTGTGTGCCCACATCTGGGTTTGTGCGGTGTGGTTTCAAGGAGAGATGGAGATTTCAGGAGTAGGTGGCTGCCTCTGGCCTCTGAAGGGGAGGGCTCATGATGGCAGACCTGGAGGATTCTAGTGGATATTGTCTCAGCGCTGAGAAGCAGCAGGGAGATTGGCTGGTCTGGAGAAATTTTAGGATCACAGAGTCAAGGGCTGGAAGGGGCAGAGAGATTCCCTCCTTATCCCCGCCAAAGCCCCACTATTTTACTTTACTTGATGGGATGGTGGTGATGACAGCAGGAGCTGCTGGGTTTTGTGTACTTCCTATGTGGACAGAGATTTGGGCTATACTCTCTTTTATTCCACATAAAAGCCAATAAATCAGGTGCTATTATTATCTCCTATATACAAATAAGGAAATTAAAACAAAGAGGTCGAAAAGTTTGCCCAAAGCCATAGAGTGGTAGGATTTGAACCCAGATTTGCAGGACATTAGAACCAATTCTCTTAGTCCTTATTCCACATTTTCAGCCATGACAACAACATTAAAAATCAACAATTTTTATTGAATATTGAACATTACATGTTCCTGGCCTAGTACGAAGCACTTTTTGTATATTATCTCATTTAATCCCCAAAGCAACCTTAGGAAGCATGTTCCCACTTGGAGAGTAAGAATAAGGGAATTGACTACCAAGCATTTAAAGAAGAATTAATACCTATTCTCCTGAAACTGTTCCAAAAAATAGAAATGGAAGGAAAACTTCCAAACTCATTTTATGAGGCCACCATTACCTTCATCCCAAAACCAGACAAAGACCCCATCAAAAAGAATTACAGACCAATATCCTTGATGAACATGGATGCAAAAATTCTCACCAAAATACTAGCCAATAAGATACAACAGTACATTAAAAGGATTATTCACCATGACCAAGTGGGATTTATCCCTGGGCTGCGAGGTTAGTTCAACATCTGCAAATCAATCAATTTGATACAATACATTAACAAAAGAAAGAACAAGAATCATATGATCCTCTCAATAGATGCAGAAAAAGCATTTGACAAGGTACAGCATCCTTTCTTGATCAAAACTCTTCAGAGTATAGGGATAGAGTGTACATACCTCAATATCATAAAAGCCATCCATGAAAAACCTACAGCAAATATCATTCTCAATGGGGAAAAGCTGAGAGCCTTTCCCCTAAGGTCAGGAACACGGCAGGGATGTCCACTATCACCACTGCTATTCAACATAGTATTAGAGGTCCTAGCCACAGCAATCAGACACCAAAAAGAAATCAAAGGCATCCAAATCGGCAAAGAAGAAGTCAAACTCTCACTGCTTGCAGATGATATGATACTTTATGTGGAAAACCCAAAAGACCACCCCAAAACTGCTAGAACTCATACAGGAATTCAGTCAAGTGGCAGGATATAAAATCAATGCACAGAAATCAGTGGCATTCCTATACACCAACAACAAGACAGAAGAGAGACAAATTAAGGAGTCGATCCCATTTACAACTGCACCCCAAACCATAAGATACCTAGGAATAAATCTAACCAAAGAGGCAAAGGATATGTACTCAGAAAATTATAAAATACTCATGAAGGAAATTGAGGAAGACACAAAGAAATGGAAAAACGTTCCATGCTCATGGATTGGAAGAACAAATATTGTGAAGATGTCAATGCTACCTAGAGCAATCTACACATACAATGCAATCCCCATCAAAATACCAACCACTTTTTTCAAAGAAATGGAACAAATAATCCTAAAATTTGTATGGAACCAGAAAAGACCCCAAACAGCCAGAGGAATATTGAAAAAGAAAAGCAAAGCTGGCAGCATCACAATTCTGGACTTCCAGCTCTATTACAAAGCTGTCATCATCAAGACAGTATGGTACTGGCACAGAAACAGATACATAGATCAATGGAACAGAATAGAGAGCCCAGAAATAGGCCCTCAACTCTCTGGTCAACTAATCTTTGACAAATCAGGAAAGAATGTCCAATGGAAAAAAAAACAGTCTCTTCAACAAATGGTGTTGGGAATATTGGACAGCCACATGAAGAAGAATGAAACTGGACCATTTCCTTACACCACATACAAAAATAGACTCCAAATGGTTGAAAGACTTCAATGTGAGGCAGGAATCCATCAAAATCCTAGAGGAGAACACAGGCAGCAACCTCTTCGACCTCAGCCGCAGCAACTTCTTTCTAGAAACATTGCCAAAGGCAAGGGAAGCAAGGGCAAAAATGAACTATTGGGATTTCATCAAGATAAAAAGCTTTTGCACAGCAAAAGAAACAGTGCACAAAACCAAAAGACAACCGACAGAATGGGAGAAGATATGTGCAAATGACATATCAGATAATGGGCTAGTATCCAAAATCTATAAAGAACTTATCAAACTCAACAGCCAAAGAACAAATGATTCAATCAAGAAATGGGCAGAAGACATGAACAGACATTTTTCCAAAGAAGGCATCCAAATGGCCAACAGGCACATGAAAAAGTGCTCAACATCGCTCGGCATCAGGGAAATCCAAATCAAAACCTCAGTGAGATACCACCTCACACCCGTCAGAATGGCTAAAATTAACAAGTCAGGAAACGACAGATGTTGGCGGGGATGTGGAGAAAGGGTTCCCCTCCTACACTGTTGGTGGGAATGCAAGCTGGTGCAAGCACTCTGGAAAACAGTATGGAGGTTCCTCAAACAGTTGAAAATAGAGCTACCCTACGATCCGGCAATTGCACTACTGGGTATTTACCCCAAGGATACAAATGTAGGGATCCGAAGGGGTATGTGCACCCTGATGTTTATAGCAGCAATGTCCACAATAGCCAAACTCTGGAAAGAGCCAAGATGTCCATCGAGAGATGAATGGATAAAGAAGAGGTGGTATATATATATATATAATGGAATATTATGCAGCCATCAAAAGGAACGAGATCTTGCCATTTGCAACGACGTGGATGGAATTGGAGGGTGTTATGCTGAATGAAATAAGTCAATCAGAGAAAGACATGTATCATATGACCTCACTGATATGAGGAATTCTTAATCTCAGGAAACAAACTGAGGTTTGCTGGACCGGTGGGAGGGTGGGAGGGATGGGGTGGCTGGGTGATAGACATTGGGGAGGGTATGTGCTATGGTGAGCGCTGTGAATTGTGCAAGACTGTTAAATCACAGATCTGTACCTCTGAAAAAAATAATGCACTATATATGTTAAGAAAAAAAAAAGAAGATAGCAGGAGGGGAAGAATGAAGGGGGGTAAATCGGAGGGGGAGAGGAACCATGAGAGACGATGGAGTCTGAAAAACAAACTGAGGGTTCTAGAGGGGAGGGGGTGGGGGGATGGGTTAACCTTGTGATGGGTATTAAAGAGGGCACGTTCTGCGTGGAGCACTGGGTGTTATGCACAAACAATGAATCATGGAACACTACATCACAAACTAATGATATAATGTATGGTGATTAACATAACAATAAAAAATTTAAAGGAAGAAAACATTTAAAAAAAAAGAATAAGGGAATTGAGTTTTGGAGTGAAGGACACTATCAAAAGCCACTCAGATGGGACTCAGACTTAGGTCTGTCTGCTTTGAGAAGTTGTGTTTTTACAGACAGCACTCTGCTCGAGAAAGGGCTTAGGTACTGAATGGAGATGGTATTAATGTTCTCTCAATCCATCCAAACCATTAATTCTATGGTTCTGAATCTGGATGAGATGGGTCAGGACAGGGCATCTCTTTAAACATCTGAGGAAAGGTGGGGGGCAGGGGGTGGAAAGTCCCATAGTCCTCACCTAAGAACTGTGGTTTGAAAACCCAGGTTCAACTGCTACCTCTGATACTAGCCTTGGGAAAATAATTTAAGTTCAGTAAGCCTCCATCATATTGTCTGAAATTGTGAAGATTGTGAAGCTTTTGTGAAGATTAAATGAGATCATGTATTCTCTTATTCCAGAAATTTCTATTGAGCTTTCTTCTCCATGCCAGGGAAGTGTTGCAGCACTAGAAATGCAACAAGGAACAAGGCCTGTAAAGTCCTTGCTCTAGAGGAACTTAGATTCTCATTGAGAAGTCAGATAATGAATAAATAAGCAAGTTAACAAATAAGAGAATTCTTGCTTGTGATAAATTCTACAAAGAGAAAAAAAATCTACAAAAAGTACTATAGCAGAGGAAACTCCTAAGAGCAGTGGGGAATATGGGTGGTCAGGAAAGGCCTCTGTAGAGAAGATAGAAGACCTGGATGATTTACAGGAGTCAACCATGCCAGCATCTTGGGGAATAGCCTTTTAGGCAAAGGTGACAAAATATGCAAAGATCAGAGGCAGGAATAAGCTTAGTGAGTAGAAGAAGGAAAGAAGGCCAGCATGTGGCTGGATAGCAATAAATGAGAGGGAAAGAGGTGGAATATGACGTTGAAAAATAAGGAATGAACAGAACATGCAGGACCTGAAGGAACAGGCTTTGGAATTTGGATTTAGTTCTAATCTCAGCTGGAATCCACGCTAGCGCTCCTAGCAGTAGAAAGACAACCCTAGGAGTAGAAAGACAACCTCTGATTTACTTTTGTAAAAGGCATTTCAGTTGACCTAAAGAGGCAAGAGGAGGAGATCAGTTAGGAAGCTCCCATTGTAGGAAATCCTGTTGTAGGAAAACAAACAAGAGATTGTTATAATTATCATTCCAGAAAGGAGTTAGCACTTGGGGGGATACATGGTTAAATATATTGGTAGCAGGAGGAAAAAAAAGTCCGGCCAGTCACATAAAATGTAAGACAAACATTCTGAGAGAGAGGTATTCATGAATCATTATGCTTTTTAATGAATTGAAAAGTGTGAAAAACAGAAAGAAAAGGAGCCCAGATGATAATGAGAAAAACACGAGTGATTGATCAGCCAGTTTGTTTATGGCAATTATGACTGTGTGATTGCAGAGTCATTTCAACAATAAATAACCAAAAGGGCCCTTGAATGAGTGGATCTAGGAGATGGCAAATATCATCAGAACCTTGTCCTTAAATTCCCACTACCCAGGCAGGATCTCTGCATTTGCCAACACACTTTCCAAACCACACTGCTGATGTCTCGGAGTCAGAAAAAGCAGATACATAAACTTGGGAAGAAGGTTATGGGAAGTGTGTGTGTGTGTGTGTGTGTGTGTGTGTGTGTGTGTGTGTGTGTGTGAGAGAGAGAGAGAGACAGAGACAGAGAGACAGAGACAGAGACTACTTATCTTATCTCAAGTCATGGTGGTATTTTTATTTGAATTTTCTTTTTCTGATGCTGTTAGATAACAAAGGGTAAATTAAAATACAATAAAAATTACAGAGGGAACAAGTGAAAAGAAGAACAACATTCTCCTGGCATTTGTTTCAAGGCTGCAAAATGTAGAGTGTCTTGACAGCATCGAGAGATATTTTTCTCCTTTAAACTGGGTGTTGGAAATGTGCTTCATTTAAACAAGTCAATATCTTTAATTTCAGCCAGTTGCTCTGGATTTAGTGCCCGATTTCCAGGGAAATGTGGAAAGAGTCAAGCCTCATAATTTTCCGTAGTTTCCATGAAAAGAAAGCAGAAGACCAAGGTTGTCACAGTGGCTATTTTTAGAAATAATTTAACTTCTACTTCTTGGACTTCCTGTGACGTCATAGTGCATTGAAGGAAAAAAAGGTAAAGAAAGGGATAAGAAGTTCTGAGTGTGAGAGGTGTAATTATAAATATGGCTTGAAAAGACCTCACCAAAAAGGTGACATTTGAATAAAGATGTGCAGGAGCTGAGGTGAGCCAGGTAGAAATCTGAGGGAAGAGGACCTCAGGCAAAGAGGAGAAAGGACAAGGTTATGGGAGGGTTCAGGGAGTTAGGAGTCAGGTGTGGCTGGAGTAGAGGGAGGGAGGTACTAGTGGCTAGATCATGTGGGGCTTAGTGGTTCATTTCAAGAAATTTAGCTTTCATGCTGAGTGAGATGGGAAGCTCCCAGAGGGTTTGGAGCAGAAAGAGTGACATGATCTACTTTACATATTAACAAGATTTCTCTGATGCTCTGTTGAAAATTTCCCAAAGGGGAGCAAGCTGGAATCAGGGATAGCAGAGGGAACATGGTAGGATAGATCAGGGTTTGAACCAGTGTGAGTGGTAAGAAGTGTAAGATCTGGTTGTTTTGTTGAAGTACAACCAACAAAATTTGCAGATGAGCTGGATGTGGATGTGGGAGCACTAGGCATGGGGAACCAGAGATCAGGAGTCTAGTCGGGACATGTTTAGTTTGAAGTATCTTTTATATATACAAGGGGAGATGTTGCAGAAGTAGTTTGATGGGTCAGTCTAAAGCTCAGGATAGAGGTCCAGGCTGGAGATACAAATTTGGGAGTCGTCAACATTTAGATGAAAGTTATGAGACTGCATGAGCTCAGTAAAGGAGTGAGGATATACATTAAAGAACATTAAAACTGGGTAAAGGGGCCTCTAACTTTTGAATTTCATTGCCCTAATTATGGGAGAATTAAAGCAATTGAAGGAGATGAAGGAGTGATCAAAGGAACAAATAGCTGATCCAAACTCCTGTTTTGGATTTTCATTTCTGCAAGTGTTTCACTTTTTTCATGCACTAAGGCCAGGAATCAGTCCGTCCATCCATCCATCCATCCAT
The DNA here is from genome assembly GCF_003265705.2 of Callorhinus ursinus. Classification (NCBI taxonomy): domain Eukaryota; kingdom Metazoa; phylum Chordata; class Mammalia; order Carnivora; family Otariidae; genus Callorhinus; species Callorhinus ursinus. The sequence continues at coordinate 6,421,993 of NW_027397118.1, forward strand.
CCATCCATCCATCCATCCATCCATAATTTCCTCTTTCATGTGAAAAAGCATTCAACATTTTGCAAAACTGGGATTCTCAAATGTGCGTTGTCTCTAGTTACTCACCTAGCAACCCAGCTTCCCTGGCCTCAGTCTCCCCATTAGTCAACTGAGAGGATTGCCTAAAATGTCAAGTTTTAGACATTGTCTAAGATCATGTCTATGCTGATGTTCTATGATTTTTAGGGCTCTCAGAAAATTTGAGGGTTCTTTTCTTACTTATCTAACATGGATCAAACTGGATAAATTTGCCAAGAATTGCTCTTTGTTTCTTACTACTTTATTTCTGGTTGTGCATGAAAGGGCACACATACAAAATAATATGAATCCTCTGACTCCACTGTCTCGAGGTTCCCAAGTCCATTTTCATCCAAATTCCTTGAGCTTCTCTCTCGCTCTGAGGATGACTTTGCTGTATTGAGGTGCTGACACGCAGATGTTGGAAGGTTTGCTGAACAGGCAGTTTGGGGAGCAGAATGTCACACTGTCCAGGGGCAGAGCACAGGCAGTTCTCATTGGGACCACTTGCTGATGGATGTTCGCCAGTTGGCTCATCTCTTCTTGTGATATTGTTATTTTAGAGACAAGAAAAGGCCAGCAGGTTTAAAAAATATGTATCTCAGAAGTCGTCTTTGTCATCAGTCAAGTTGCGACAGCCCTAATCCATATGCATGATAGAATACTAACTTGTCTCTAAGTCCAACCTCCTAGTGTCTCTTTGGGGCAATACAAGCTGGTTCTTCCACAGATGTAGACCAAAGACCCTTATCCCTGCCCTGTCCCAAATATCTGACCACATTTGAGGCTTAGAACTTGGATTTGGGTTTTTTTCTTGGGATCTCCTTATCGTTCTGGGTTCACTCAGTAATGAGAATTATAGATCTTTACATGGACTGCTTTCTGCCCTTCAAGCCATTGCTAGTGCAAATTATTAACATAGATGACCACACCCAACATCTGGCTATATCAATCTTAGCTTGGGTCACCTTGATGCCTCCAGTTATAGGTAATGTGTTTGAAGCTTTGGCATGGACCAGGGAAGGCATGCCTAAACATTGGCCATTGACTTCCAGACAGATACTGGGCCTCTGGCCATGAACATCTTTATTTATGATCTTCCTTTCAACTCTCTCAGGCAAAGCAGTTGTCATAATAGAGTAGATGAAATTTATTTTGGTCTTGGCAAACAATGCACCTCTTCCCCAGGCTTTCATCTTCTTCCTCCCTCTTTCTTTGACATTATTTGTCAAATGATCCAAAGGTAATTTTTAATACCTTTACATCACACTGGAGCTAAATTCTGCTGGATTATTAATGATTAAATGTCTTCTAGTCACCCACTTACACAGTCTGTAACAAACTATCCCAAAAAGGAGATTAATTCCATTACAATTTGAATAAGAAAATGACAAGAGAATGCCCCAGTCTATACAACTGAACAGTTGCTCCAAAAACCTCTCATATATCTGGAAAATTGTTGGTTTTATGAAAGGATTTGAATCTGTCCTTCAAAGGTCATTTAGCAGGTATTTATTGAGGCCCCGTGTGATATTAGCCTGGTGTGGGGTGCTGCAAAACCTCGTTAATTCTCAGAACCACATGGGGAACTTTGTAGAAATGTTTACCTCAGATTTCCTGAATCAGGGTTTTCACAAGTGGAGTCCAGAAACAGGCGTTTTTGGAAGGCTCTCCAGGTAATTCTGATGCAGCCAATCTGCAGAACTATTTTGGAGTCTCAGCTATGGAGGATGTAAGAAGAAGTGGCAGACTTCTTGCCCAAAGAGGGTTTATAATCTCACAGGGTTCTGGGATTTACCCAGGATGCATTATCAAATAATGAAAGCCATTTATGGTTTAGGATGAATGAGTTCACTTCTCAGTGAGATAATGAAAGTGTTTTGTAAACTGTGAATCAATATTAGAAACAGTTCAGAAGCAACTGAGGGTTCTAGAGGGGAGGGTGGGTGGGAGGATGGGCTAGCCTGATGATGGGTATTAAAGAGGGCACGTTCTGCATGGAGCACTGGGTGTTATACACAAACAATGAATCATGGAACACTACATCAAGAACTAATGATGTAATGTATTGTGATTAACATAACAATAAAAAAGAAAAAGAAACTGTTCAGAAGGGAAAGAAGACTCGGGAGGGTTTCATTAGAACATAGGTGAAGAATGAAACTGCCCATTAGACAGAAGTGGGTGATAAGTAGATAAACTTTAGATTATCCAGGAGCATGAGGAATGTAAATTCTGATCTCTATCTATCATCTCTCTCTCTCTCTCTCTCTATCTATCATCTATCTATTATCATCATCTCTATCATCTATCTATTGATTATTTTATGTCAATCTAATTTAATCATTTTGACTTTGGTTATTAAGTTGGGTTTAATTTTATTACTAATGGCCTTTCTTACACACATGAGGTGAACAAAAGCCAGGCATTCCGGGTTTGAGTCCTATCTGTTTTGACTGCTTTCTGGCTTTCAGTAAGTCTTCCCACTCCTCCAGATGTCAGTTTTCCTATCTGTGAAAGAGGAGATTCAATTTGGGCGCCTGGGTGGCTCAGTTGGCTAAGCGACTGCCTTCAGCTCAGGTCATGATCCTGGAGTTCCGGGATCAAGTCCCACATCGGGCTTCCTGCTCAGCAGGGAGTCTGCTTCTCCCTCTGACCCTCTTCCCTCTCGTGCTTTCTATCTCTCATTCTCTCTCTCTGAAATAAATAAATAAAATCTTTAATAAAAAAAAGAGGAGATTCAATTTGATGACTTCTCAGATCACTTCCCACTCTAACATTCTATGAAAATATGAGTCCACTTTCCTGCATTAACAACAGTCTACTGGCCTTAGTGGAATCTTTCTTTCACACCAAAAGATACAGTAGGACCTTAAGTTCTCATCTTGAATATTAGCTCCCATTTATCAAGAATTGAGGTGGGAAAAATATGTGATAATTGACTGAATGTTAATTGAACACTGAACAATCTATGTAAGTTTATTCATTCTAAAAAGACTAAATGTTAGCTCTGAGCTCTTTTTATATCATCTGCATCTTTCTCTCAAGTGGATAGAGGGAGCAAAAATACTAGTATCTTGAGTAATTATAGTGAATGGATGTTATACTTAATTTGCAAGGTATTCTACTCATTTTTTTAAGATTTTATTTATTTACTTATTAGGGGGGAGGGGCAAAGGGGGAGAGAGAGAGAGAGTCTTAAGCAGACTCCATGCGAGCATGGAGCCTGACATGGGATTCGATCTCATGACTCTGAGATCACAACCTGAGCTGAAACCAAGAGCGGGACTCTGAACCCACCCAGGCACCCCTACCCTATTCATTATTATCCATAGTAATGGAGACAGCAGTGTCATTTACAAATATGGGCTTATTAAGTGCCTATTATTGGGCAGGTCTTATGCTAATTCAAATCTATTTGTGTACACCAAATTGGAATGCTCTGGTAATTTTATTTGTTGCAATCTTGCTTTTGTCATTATGTCAAATAGACAAGTGGTAAGAATCAGCTGTGTTCCCTGAGCCACCCAGTCTAATGGCATTGAGTTAGTGGTGCTAATGAGGCTTCAAGATGGGTGTTGGGTCATTTTCTTTAGTGTCTTTTGTGTGGGCCATACCCAGCAGCCCATTTATGCCTTTGGTCCAATACTCCCTACACTAGAAGGGATCCTTTTTGCCTGGCCAAATCCAGCTACTCCTTATCACTTAAAATCTGTACCCTTTAAGAAAGTTTCCATGGCTCATTTCATGCCCCTTGTCTCTGATCCAACTATATCTTATGCTATTTACTGAGCATTTAGTGGATACCAAGCACTATGTGCTAAGCACTCATCTCTATAATATTACCTTACCTCTGATGGAAACAATAGGATGTTCTTCACATTTTTCAGAAAAGAAAATTTAGAGACACTAATCCACTTGTCTGGGATCCCACAGCTGTTAGGGGGAGGAGACGAGATTGAAACTCAGTTCATTGTGGGTTTTGGCCCCTTCACTCTCCTGCCACCTCTTAATTGGGCTCCCATTTGCCCAATAACTTCATGCATCTAGAGCTTGTGTTGAGCTTGACCCACAGAAGTTTGGCATATGTGAAAGTCACCGCTCATATTTGTCTGTCCTACAGCTCTGAGTTAGCGTTGGCCCAGTCCCTTTCTTAGTAGACACTGGCAGAGTTAAATGAAAGTGGTACATTTGGTTGTCGCCAGCTGGCTCCTGTCCTTGAGAACTGGGAGGGGAATGATTAGAAGTCTACTGAGACCCATGCCCTGCCTCTCTCCTACCAGCATTACTGGGGAGTTGGCCCCAGGCATCCATTGATAAGAAGCCTCAGAAACCAAAGCACCAGCTCCTGAACACAGAGAAATTAAAGACCTGCCCTTAATAGGAAGCAAATTATTGCTGTCTGTCTTTGTGTGCCATAAAGAGGGTGGGGAGAGGAGTGATCATTTCTTTGAGTATGAAATAAGACATCAGAGCTTACTGGAAAATTATCTTTTTTTCCCTATAGAATTAATCTAATCATCTAAAGAAAATTTTACTTATTGGAGACCAATTATTCTAATGATTCAATAATGTCTCTTTTTCTCTTTTTTTTTCCAGATAAAAGAAAGACAACCCTATTATGGGAAGGAAATTAGCTGCAGATATTAGAAGGCTGAGTACAGGTTCTTTGAGCCATGAGCTTTCTAGTAGATATTTATGATTTGATCCTATGCAAATTTGATCATTGGACAGGCCGCTTTAAAGATCACTGCTATCCCAGCAACTGCAAAAATGTTGAAGAACACTTTAAATATTTTGTGTTTCATGTTAAGTTATGGCTAATTTTTTGGAATCTGGAGAAGTTCAGTTTCCAGAAATCAGACACAATATTATAAGAACACAAGGGTATCATTTCCAGCACTATTTATATAAATTTAAGGATTCAACACAAAAGCAAATTAGAAACTGCCTCCTTAGAGTTTGCTTGATTGTGTTCACAAAGAAGCAACCACCTCAAACCTGCTAGGTTTTTGCTTGTTTTGTGTTTGCCATAGAAACAAATGCTACACCAATTGTGCATCAGCAGCTTGAAAAATGCACTGGCGCTTTATTTTGCATTCAAGACAAATGATGTCTCTTTTGTTTTGCATTTAAAATAGGAACGTTGCATCAATAACCCCAGCCTAACCTCACCCAGTACCTGCAAAGGGAGAGGGGAAGGCCAGCATAATTGAGTATGTGGCTTCACCTCTAAACAAGGCACAAGGGCAAATGTAGTTTTACCCTTGTGAGGCGTTTCTGGAAGGAGACAGTACTTTTTCCCTTTCAGCATAACTGCATTCCTTGGTTGAATTCTGTGGCTTCATGATGCGGGCCAACAATTTAAAAAGTGGACTTAAAGCCATGGTTACAGCAAAGAGTGCTGTCAGTAGCTACTGAGAATCTTGACCTGGTACAGTGAAGCTGAGGACGTTTTATCTGCATGGCATCTGGTCACACAGATCATCTCTTCGAACCTTGTGACAGCATTGTCTGCTAAGAAGAGAAATAGCTCGGTATCCCCTGCCAGCAAGTGAAGACCCTGGGACCCAGAGAGGGGAAGGAACTTGCTTGTAGTTAACACAGCCTGTGTTGAGTCATGTGTCGGGGGGTGCTGTCTGAATTAGTGCCAGGTCATGTTGCTAGAGCCTCCACACCTCCACTCGAATTTGCCTAGTACCTTTCCCTTTCCCTTTCTTTGCTTGCAGTGTGGTTTTCACTCGTCCTGTCAAACTCAATGACCCCAATCTCTAGAATAGCCTAGGTGAAACCTGATAAATTGGGATCAACGGGTGCTGGTTGGGAGTTATGGTGGATAGATTCTGGCTTTGTGATCACGCAGAGCAACCGTAGCTCTGATATGTAACTTCTCTGATCTCGGCACTTTCATCATTGAAATGGAAATAATAATACATATCTTAGATGAAATAGAACAATATACATTAAGTATATAGTAGTCAACCAGTTCCATACTGTGATTCTCTTCAATGGCTTAATCCTAGGGGCTTGGATGAAGACAAAATTATAATCACGGTAAAGGCAACTTTTGGGGTGCTGTTGGATCCTCACATCCTATCTCATGGATGGCTGCTTCTTTCCACCTCAGCTGAGGCATAGAAACAGAATTTCACAATGGGGGAGACTGGTGGTGATCCTTGTTTAACCCAGCTTCATTTATGTATGGGCTCATTGAGGGTCAGAGATAGGAAGGGAAACACAGAATATAAGAGAAGGGAGAAAGGGAAGGAGGCAGAGTAGAAATATGTTGTATGGGACAAGGTCGAGAACCACAGGGCACAGAGCACAGCTTGGTTCTGCCCAGGGGCACTGGGATGAGGGGTGGGCAGTGCCTGTCTCTTCCAGGGCCATGAGTGCCTGGACAGTGCATGTCAATTGACACAAAGGGGCTACATGAACTGGCACAGCCCTGCACAGTACCCTTCTCAGAGTCAGAAAATTTGGGTTGGGGTCTAGGCTTTGCTGGGGTGAGTAATATCCCTTCTTTGGGACTCAGTTTTCTGTCTTGTAGAGTTTGGTTTCCTCATGGTTCACAGGGCTGATAGAGAATCAAATGGATTCTCTGGATAGAAAAGATGCATGGTATATTGTGAAATGCTCAAGCTGTCTACAGCCAGTCTTGGAGTCTCCTCTTTGTCTGGTCTTCATTCCATCTTGCTTAAAGCCTAACCAGGTTATGCTCTTGTCCTGTCCTGCCTCAGTAATTCTGAGGTTGACTTGCTTACCTCTGGTATCTTAGCATTCAGGTCTGTGCTACCCACATTTGGTGATTCCGTTTGTGAAGACTGTTTGATTGCAAGTGACAGAAAACCAACTCAAATTGACCTGAGTCAGGGGGAAGGGGGGAACAACTATATTCACAAAACCGAGAAGTTTGAGGGTCGTCCTGGTTTAATCTCATCCCTCAGCTTTACTTTCACTTTTTATGCTTCATTCTTAGGCAGGCTGTCCTCATGTGGTGGCAGAGACATGTGCTCGGTAGCCTTAGGCTTGTGTTCTATCAGCTTGGCAACCTGTTTGGGAAGAAGAGAGCCTCTTTCCCAATAATTCAAACTGAAGTCCCAGGATTGAATCCTATTGGACCAGTATAGGTATCCCCTGCCTTTTGAAAGTTTTTATTATGCCACTTTGCTTTTTACAAAACACCTACCACACACCAAAAGAAATCCAGAGGATTTTTGCTTTTATGATAAAAGGCAAAAAGTGAAAATAGTGTTCAGTTTTGCAGCAAGCCATTACAGAGATAGCACACATCCTGAGCAGCAAAGAGCTACACCACCAAGCTCCTTCCCTGGGAACAATACACAGCACCCAGCTGCCATAGCTTTGAACTGTGTCTGTAAGCTTCTGTGCTTTATCTTGATTTATTTTGTGCATCTGCTAGCAAGATGTGTCCTAAGTTTTCAGAAAAGCCTAAGAGAGGTTATTTTGGGGGTCTGGGAAGGTTCAAAAAGTTTTCCATATAAATTAATGGTAATTGCTTTTTAGCTGTATCCCTTTTCGGCTTATGGAAGGTTTCATAGGAGCACTCCACTTTTGGATAGTAGGGGAAACTTGTATTGGTCACCTGTCTTGTCTGAACAAATCACTGTGGCCAGAAAAATGGAATCTTCTTTCTGACTAGAGATGGGTGATGTTTACTCCTCTGGAGCAGGTTTAGGGCCATCTGCCCCTAAGTAGTGTGTGTGTGAGAGAGACACACAGAGAGAATCACACACACAGAGGGAGAGAGAGAGAGAGAGAGAAATTCTTCTAAGCTAGAAATTCGCTTAAAATAAACATGTTTTAAAGTTTTAATGACCTGTAAGTCTCCAAAGGAAAGTAAACTTATTGACCAGGTAAACCAACTAGGAGATAGAGAAGGAGCATCGGGTGTCTAATAAGGTTTTCTCCTCACAGGTTGGCTTTAGTCCTAACAGATTTAGAGCTCCCTCTGGCACTTCTCTTCTTTTTCTTTTAAATTATTCTCTTCTTGGCTCTTTGATCTCTCTCTGCCTCTCTCCACCTCTCCCTCTTCTTCCTGTCAGACTCCTGGGTAAAGACAGGAGAGAGACAGCCACGGCTGGTGTCCCAGCTTACTGGGCTGCGTTCCCCACAGGGCTTCTCCCTCTCTTTGGGGGACATCAAAACCTCCATGGAAATCTCTGGTATTAATATGAGGAATGGTTTCCTGGCTTCCATCCAACCTCTAAGTCTCTGACATTTCCTTTCTATCCCAGGGTCTTGGGACTACTTACTGACCCCAACCTTAGAAACCTTCTCTTCTCTCGTCACTTTCTCCCAGTTACTATCTGAATGCTCTGTTCCCCTTGCAGAAAAGGTTTTCAAATGAGTTATTCAGGGGCGCCTGGGTGGCTCAGCTGGCTAAGCGGCTGCCTTCGGCTCAGGTCATGATCCCAGGGTCCTGGGCTCAAGCCCCATATCAGAATTCCTTGCTCAGCGGGGAGCCTGCTTCTCCCTCTGCCTGCCACTTTCCCTGCTTATGCTCTCTCTAGCTCTCTCTGACAAATAAATAAATAAAATCTTAAAAGAAAGCAGTTATTCATGACTGCCATCACTTCTTTCCTACCTCCTATTCTCTCTTAAACCCATGAGTGCTCAAAATTCCACCCCCGCCACCCCACTGAAATGACTCTTGCCAAGGTTACCAACGAGTTCATGTTTCCTAAGCCAGTGTTTGCCTCTTCATGCCACTTAACCCAGTCTCTCCTTAAAATACCATTGATGATTGGAAGGATACAGTGGACTCCTCTATCCTTCTTAAAACACTTGGCTCCCTGGTGTGCCTTTGACCTTATTTGCTATGTCCCCTTAGTCTATTTGGCTGGTGCTTTGCATTGAAAGTCTCCAGAGGTCCTTGACTGTCTTCTCTATGGAAGTGCATCTCACTAGGTGTCCTTATTACCAACTGTACACTATGACTCCCGAATATCGATCTTAAACCTAGAATTCTTCCATGTACTTCACATTTGTATTTCTGAATGCTGTATTTAGATCTCCACATGGATGTCTAACAGCCACTCCTTGACTTACTTTTTCTGAGTCTTCTCACATTAGCGAAGAGCATGAATATTCACCAATTTATCCCAGTTCCAAATGTGGATATCATTCAAGATTCTTTTTCTTCCCCACCCTGTTTTTGACACCTCCGTGCACCAGCATGCTGTAACAAATGTCTAAAAATGTGGAAGTGGCTTTAGAATTAAGTATTGGACAGAGACTGGAGAAGTGCTGGGTTTCTTTTTCCCTATTTTTTTTATTGTGGTAAAATCTGCATAACGTAAAATTTCCCATCTTAATGTTTTGTAAGTATACAGTTCAGTGTTATTAAATACATTCATGTTGTGGAACCATCACCAACATCCATCTCTATAACTTTTAATTTATAAAACAGAAACTGTATACCAATTAAACAATAACTCCCCATTCCTCTCCTCCCACCCCCAGCCCTTGAAAGCCACCATTCTACCTTTTGTCTCAATGATCTTGATTATTCTAAGTACCTCAGATAAATAGAATCATACAATATTTGCATTTTTTGGTGACTGGTTTATTTCACTTAGCATAATGTCCTCAAGATTCATCCATGTTACAGCATGTGTCAGAATTTCCTTCCTTTTTAAGGTTGAATAATATTTCATTGTATGTAGAGATCATGTTTTGCTTATCAGTCGGTGGACACTTTGGTGGCTTCCACATTTTAGCTGTTGTGAATAATGCTGCTATGAACATGGGTGTACAAATATCTCTTCAAGACTTAGCTTTCAGTTCTTTCCAGAATATACCTAGAAGTAGAATTGCTGGATCATATGGCAATTCTATTTTTATTTTTTTGAGGAACTGCCAAACTTTTCCACAGCAACTGCAATATTTTACATTTCCACCAACAGTACACAAGGGTTCCGATTTCTCCACTTCTTCACCAACACTTTTTTTTTTTTTACAAAAACCACCCTATTGAGTGTGATGTGGTATTTCACTGTAGTTTTTTTTTAAATATATTTGTGCCTTTTTAAAAATATGTTATGTTAATCACCATACATTACATCATTGGTTTTTGATGTAGTGTTCCATGATTCATTGTTTGCATATAACACCCAGTGCTCCATGCAGTACTGTAGTTTTGATTTGTATTTCCCTAATGATTAGGGTTCCCTTTTCTCCACATCCTTGCCAACACTTGTTATTTCTTGTCTTGTTGCTAATAGGCATTTTGACAGGTGTAAGATGATATATCATTATGGTTTTGATTTGCATTTCCTTGATAATTAGTAATGTTGGACAAATTTTCATGTGTCTGTTGGCCATCTGCATGTCTTCTGTGGAAAAATGTTCAGAATCTTTGCCCATTTTTAAGTTGGATTATTTCATTTTTTGTTTTGAGTTGTGTATATTTTTGATATTAACCCCTTATTGGCTATACCATTTGCAAATATCTTCTCTCATTTAGCAGATTGCCTCCTTGTTTCCTTCACTGTGCAGAAGTTTTTAGTTTGATGTAGTCCCATTTGTTTATTTTGCTTTTGTTGTCACTCCTGTTGGAGTCAGATAAAAAAAACAAAACACATTGCTAAGACCAATGTCAAAGACCTTAATGCTTATATTTTCATTTATTAGTTTTGGTTTCAGGTGTCACATTCATGTCTTTAATCCATTTTGAGTTCATTTTTGTATGTGGTTTAAGATAGTGGTCCATTTTCAGTCTTCTGCATGTAGCTGTCCAGTTTTCCTAACATCATTTAAAGAGATTATCCTTTCCCCATTATATATTCTTGGCTCCTTTGTCAAATTAATTGACCATAGATGTGTGGGTTTATTTGGGCTCTCTATCCTATTCCGTGGGTCTATGTGTCTCTTTTTATGCCAATACCATATTGTTTTGATTTCTATAGCTTTGTAGTATAGTTTGAAACTGGGAAGCATGATACTTCTTTTGTTCTTCTTTTCTGAGATTGCTTTGGCAATTGGTCTTCTGTGATTCCATACAAATTTTAGAATTACTTGTTCTAGCTCTGTGAAAAATGCCATTAGTATTTTTTAAAATTTAATTTTATTATGTTATGTTAGTCACCATACATCATTAGTTTTCGATGTAGTGATCCACAATTCATTGTTTTCATAAAATACCCAGTGCTCCATGCAATACATGCCCTCCTTAATACTCATCACCAGACTAACCCATTGATATTGGTATTTTGATAGGGATTGCATTGAATCTGTAGGTGGCTTTGGGTAGCTTAGACATTTTAACAATATTAATTCTTCCGATCCATGAACACAGAGTATCTTTCCATTTATTTGTGTCTTCACTTCCTTTCATCAGTGTCTTACTGTTTTTAATATACAAATCTTTCACCTTTTTGGTTAAATTTATTTCTAGATATTTTATTCTTTTTAATGCAAATACGATTTGATTGTTTCTTGAATTCTCTTTCTGATAATTTGTTGTTAGTGTATAGAAAGGCAACAGATTTTTTAATATTAATTTTGTATCCTGCAACTTTATTGAATTCATTTATTAATTCTAATAGTTTTTTATTTGTGTGGAGTCTTCAAGGTTTTCTTTATATGTATCATGTCATCTTCGAGTAGTGACAGTTTTACCTCTTCCTTTTCAATTTGAATGCCTTTTATTTTTTTTCCTTGCCTAATTATTCTGGTTAGAACTTCCAACACTAAGTTGAATAGAAGTGGTGAAAGTGGGCATCCTTGTCTTGTTTCTGATTAAGATCAGCTCTCAGGAAAAGCTTTCAGTCTTTCACCATTGAGTATGATGTTCACTGGGGGTCTCTCATATGTGGCTTTTATTGTATTTTTTTTCTTTTTAAAAAATATTTAATTTATTTGAGAGAGAGAGAGCAGAGCGAACAAGAGAGAGAGCACGAGCATGGGGGAGAGGAAGAGGGATAAGCAGGCAGGGAGCCTGATGTGGGGCTCAATACCAGGACCCCAGATCATGACCTGAGCTGAAGTCAGATGCTTAACTGACTGAGCCACCCAGGTGCCCCTGGCATTTTTCCCCCCTATTCTTAGTTTTTTTAGTGTGTTCGTCATGAACAGGTGTTGGATTTTGTCAGATGCTTTTTCTGCATTGATTGTGATAATCATCTGTTCTTTTTGCTTCATTCTGTTGTGCTGTATTACACTGATTTATTTTTGTATGTTGAACTATATTTGCACTCCAGGAATAAGTTCCACATGGTCATGGTGTATAATTCTTTTAATATGTTGCTGAATTCAGTTTGCTAGTATTTTGTTTAAGATTATTAGATTAATGTTTGTAGCATACTGCTCTGTAGTTTTCTTCTAGGGCCTCTGTCTGGCTTTGGTATTAAGTAATGCTGGCCTGGGGTGGAGCAAGATGGCAGAGGTATAGGAGACCTGGATTTCATCTAGTCTCAGGAATTCAGCTGGATAGGGATCAAACCATTCTGAACACCTACGAACTCAACAGGAGATCAAAGAAAAGAATAGCAACAACTCTCTGAACTGAAAAGCGACCACTTTCTGGAAGGTAGGACATGCGGAGAAGTGAATCTGAGGCGATATTCGGGAGGATAGATGGCGGGGGAGGGGGCCTCCGTTGGCCACTTCTGGCAAGTGATAGAGCAGCAGAGCACAACATCGGAACTTTTAGAAGTCGGCTCCGCTGAGGGACGTCGCTGCAGTGGCTAACGGGGGGCGGTGGAACCCTCGCGGGACAGTGTGGTCTCAGGACCCTTGGTGTCACAGAAAAACCGGGGGTGCCTGAGTGCGGCAGAGCTCCCAGGTATCGGAGCGGGGAAGCCGGCTGCAGAGATGGAGCCGAGGCGCGGGCTCTCAGCTTGGGGTTGCCATAAACCGTGATCTGCGGAACAGTAGGGCCACTGCTCCTCCAGCAGGGACCCAACAAGCGGCAGATCTGGGGAGACTCCCCTTCCTCCCCCAGGAGGAGCGGCGCGGGAGCGCACGGCAGGGATCTGCTGGGTTTGGAGACTCCACACGGGGTCGGGTGCCAGAGATAGAAACACTCGATCACAGGCCGGGTGAGCACGGAGTGCGGCCAGAGACCGGGGAGACGGGAGTGATTGACTGCTTTTCCCTGGGGGCGCACTGAGGAGCGGGGCCCCGAGTTCTCGGCTCCAACGGGGCGGAGATTGGGAGGCTGCCATTTTCACTCTCGTCCTCCAAAGCTGTACCAGAGGTTGCAGGGAACAAAAGCTCCCGAGAGCAAACCTGAGCAGATTACTTAGCCCGAACCGACAAGGGTGGAGCAATTCCACCTCCAGCAAAGACATTTGGGAACTACGGCAACAGGCCCCGCCCCCAGAAGATCAGCAAGAACAGCCAGCCAAGACCAAGTTTAGCGATCAATGAGAACGGCAGAACTCCAGCACTAGGGGAATACTCCACATAGATTTCATGGCTTCTTTACCATGATTCTCTAGTCTTTCAAAGCTAATTTTTTTAACTGTCTTTTTTTTTTGAATTTTTCTTTTTCCCTTTTTCAACCAACATCTTATCAATCCCTTTTTTAGAAAAACATTTTTATTTTTCGTTTTTAGAGTCATATTCTATCACATCATAGTAGTTACCCTTATTTTTGGCGTTGTTCTCTCTTTAAAATTTTGAGGTACAGTTTCTTCTAACAGATCAAAATATACCCAAAATCTCTAGTGTATGGCTTTGTTCTAGTCTCCTGCCTGATCACATTCTTGTGCCCCCTTTTTTCTTTTCTTTTTTTTAAATCCTGTCTTTTCTCAAACAAATTCTTATCAATTCATTTTATAAAATTTTTTATAATTTTTATCTTTCAGTCATATTCCATCCCTTCATCGTATCAACCCTTACTTTGTATATATATAAGTCTTTCTTTCTTTAAAATTTTGGGAGGCACTTTCTTCTAACAGACCAAAATACACCCAAAATCTAGTGTGTGGCACTGATCTATGCACCAGCCTGATCATATTTGATCATATTCTGTTTTTTGTTGTTTTGTTCTGTTTTTGTTTCTTTTTATCTTTTTCTTTTATTTTCTCTCTTTCTTTTTTCTTTCTTTCCCTTTTCCCCTGGTTTCAGGTCTTTTCTGATTTGTTTAGAGTATATTCTCTGGGGACGTTGTTACCCTGTAAGCATTTTGTTCTCTCATTCACCTATTCTCCTCTGGACAAAATGACAAGACGAAAAAAACACCTCAACAAAAAGAACAAGAGGTAGTACCATCTGCCAGGGACCTACTCAATATGGACATTAGTATGATGTCGGATACAGAGTTCAGAATCATGATTTTAAACTCATGAAAAAAGCTGGGCTTGAAAAAAGCATGGAAGTTATTAGAGAAACCCTTTCTGGAGAAATAAAAGAACTAAAATCTAACCAAGTCAAAATCAAAAAGGCTATTAATGAGGTGAAATAAAAAAATGGGGGAACTAACTGCTAGGATAAATGAGGCAGGAGAGAGAATCAGTGATATAGAAGACCAAATGATGGAAAATAAAGGAGCTGAGAAAAAGGGAGAGAAACAACTACTGGATCATGAGGGCAGAATTCGAGAGAAAAGCGATACCATAAGACAAAACAACATTAGAATAATTGGGATCCCAGAAGAAGAAGAAAGAGAGAGAGGGGCAGAAGGTATATTGGAGCAAATTATAGCAGAGAACTTCCCTAATGTGGGGAAGGAAACAGGCATCCAAATCCAGGAGGCACAGAGAATCCCTCTCAAAATCAATAAAAATAGGTCAACACCCCGACATCTAATAGTAAAACTTATGAATCTCAGAGACAAAGAGAAAATCCTGAAAGCAGCTCAGGAGAAGAGATATGTAACCTACAATGGTAGAAACATTAGACTGGCAACAGACCTATCCACAGAGACCTGGCAGGCCAGAAAGGACTGGCATGATATCTTCAGAGCACTAAACGAGAAAAATATGCAGCCAAGAATACTATATCCAGCTAGGCTGTCACTGAAAATAGAAGGAGAGATAAAAAGCTTCCAGGACAAACAAAAACTAAAGGAATTTGCAAACACGAAACCAGCCCTCCAAGAAATATCGAAAGGGGTCCTCTAAGCAAAGAGAGAGCCTAAAAGCAGCATAGACCAGAAAGGAACACAGACACTATACAGTCACAGTCACCTTACAGGCAATACAATGGCACTAAATTCATATCTTTCAATAGTTACCCTGAATGTAATTGGGCTCAATGCCCCAATCAAAGACACAGGCTATCAGATTGGATTAAAAAACAAGACCCGTTGATATGCTGTCTGCAAGAGACTCATTTTAGACCCAAAGACACCCCCACATTGAAAGTGAGGGGGTGGAAAACCATTTACCATGCTAACGGACACCAAAAGAAAGCTGGGGTGGCAATCCTTATATCAAACAAATTAGATTTTAAACCAAAGACTGTAATAAGAGATGAGAAAGGACACTATATCCTACTTAAAGGGTCTATCCAACAAGAAGATCTAACAATTGTAAATATCTTTACCTCTTACATGGGAGCAGCCAATTATATAAGGCAATTAATAAAAAAGCAAAGAAACACATTGACAACAATACAACAATAGTGGGGGACTTTAACACCCCCCTCACTGAAATGGATAGATCATCTAAGCAAAAGATCAATAAGGAAATGAAGACTTTAAATGACTCACTGGACCAAATGGACTTCACAGACATATTCAGAACATTCCATCCCAAAGCAACAGAATACACATTGTTCTCTAGTGCTCATGGAACATTCTCCAGAATAGATCACATCCTAAGTCACAAATCAGGTCTCAACTGGTACCAAAAGATTGGGATTATTCCCTGCATATTTTCAGACCACAATGCTTTGAAACTAGAACTCAATACACAAGACGAAAGTCGGAAAGAACTCAAATACATGGAGGGTAAAGAACATCCTAAAGAATAAATGGGTCAACCAGGAAATTAAAGAAGAATTAAAAAAATTCGTGGAAACAAATGAAAATGAAAACACAACTGTTCAAAATCTTTGGGATGCAGCAAAGGCAGTCCTAAGAGGAAAGTATATAGCAATACAAGCCTTTCTCAAGAACAAGAAAGGTCTCAAATACACAACCTAACCCTACACCTGAAGGAGCTAGAGAAAAAACAGCAAGTAAAGCCTAAACCCAGCAGGAGAAGAGAAATAATAAAGATCAGAGCAGAAATCAATGAAATAGAAACCAAAAGAACAGTAGAACAGATCAACAAAACGAGGAACTGGTTCTTTGAAAGAATTAACAAGATTGATAAACCCCTGGCCAGACTGATCAAAAAGAAAAGAGAAATAACCCAAATCAACAAAATCATGAATGAAAGAGGAGAGATCACAACCGACACCAAAGAAATACAAACAATTATAAGAACATATTATGAGGAACTCTATGCCAGCAAATTAGATAACCTGGAAGAAATGGATGCATTCCTAGAGATGTATCAACTACCAAAACTGAACCAGGAAGAAATAGAAAACCGGAACAGACCGCTAACCACTAAGGAAATTGAAGCAGTCATCAAAAATCTCCCAACAAACAAAAGCCCCGGACCAGATGGCTTCCCAAGGGAATTCTACCAAACATTTAAAGAAGACTTAATACCTATTATTCTGAAACTGTTCCAAAAAATAGAAATGGAAGGAAAACTTCCAAACTCATTTTATTAGGCCACCATTACCTTGATCCCCACACCAGACAAAGACCCCATCAAAAAGGAGAATTACAGACCAATATCCTTGATGAACATGGATGCAAAAATTCTCACCAAAATACTAGCCAATAGGATCCAACAGTACATTAAAAGGATTATTCACCACGACCAAGTGCGATTTATCCCTGGGGCTGCAAGTTTGGTTCAACATCCCCAAATCAATCAATGTGATACAATACATTAACAAAAGAAAGAACAAGAAATCATATGATCCTCTCAATAGATGCAGAAAAAGCATTTGACAAAGTACAGCATCCTTTCTTGATCAAAACTCTTCAGAGTATAGGGATAGAGGGTACATACCTCAATATCATAAAAGCCATCTATGAAAAACCTACAGTGAATATCATTCTCAATGGGGAAAAGCTGAGAGCTTTCCCCCTAAGGTCAGGAACACGGCAGGGATGTCCACTATCACCACTGCTATTCAGCATAATATTAGAAGTCCTAGCCACAGCAATCAATCAACAAAAAGAATTCAAAGGCATCCCAATTGGCAAAGAAGAAGTCAAACTCTCACTGTTTGCAGATGATATGATACTGTATGTGGAAAACCCAAAAGACCACCCCAAAACTGCTAGAACTCATACAGGAATTCAGTCAAGTGGCAGGATATAAAATCAATGCACAGAAATCAGTAGCATTCCTATACACTAACAATAAGACAGAAGAGAGAGAAATCAAGGAGTCGATCCCATTTACAATTGCACCCAAAACCATATGATAACCTCGGAATAAATCCAACCAAAGAGGCAAAGGATATGTACTCAGAAAACTATAAAATACTCATGAAGGAAATTGAGGAAGACACAAAGAAATGGAAAAACGTTCCATGCTCATGGATTAGAAGAACAAATATTGTGAAGATGTCAGTGCTACCTAGAGCAATCTACACATTCAGCGCAATCCCCATTAAAATACCATCCGCTTTTTTCAAAGAAATGGAATAAATAATCCTAAAATTTGTATGGAACCAGAAGAGACCCCGAATAGCCAGAGGAATCTTGAGAAAAAAAGCAAAGCTGGCGGCATCACAATTCCGGACTTCCAGCTCTATTACAAAGCTGTCATCATCAAAACAGTATGGTACTGGCACAAAAACAGACACATAGATCAATGGAACAGAATAGAGAGCCCAGAAATGGACCCTTAACTCTATGGTCAACTCATCTTTGACAAAGCAGGAAAGAATGTCCAATGGCAAAAAGACAGTCTCTTCAACAAATGGTGTTGGGAAAATTGGACAGCCACATGAAGAAGAATGAAACTGGACCATTTCCTTACACCACACACAAAAATAGACTCCAAATGGTTGAAAGACCTAAACGTGAGACAGGAGTCCATCAAAATCTTAAAGGAGAACACAGGTAGCAACGTCTTTGACCTCAGTCGCAGCAACCTCTTTCTAGAAACATCACCAAAGGCAAGGGAAGCAAGGGCAAAAATGAACTATTGGGATTTCATCAAGATAAAAAGCTTTTGCACAGCAAAAGAAACAGTCCACAAAACCAAAAGACAACCGACAGAATGGGAGAAGATATGTGCAAATGACATATCAGATAAAGGGCTAGTATCCAATATCTATAAAGAACTTATCAAACTCAACACCCAAAGGACAGATGATTCAACCAAGAAATGGGCAGAAGACATGAACAGATATTTCTTCAAAGAAGCCATCCAAATGGCCAACAGACACATGAAAAAGTGCTCAACATCGCTCGGCATCAGGGAAATCCAAATCAAAACCTCCATGAGATACCACCTCACACCAGTCAGAATGGCTAAAATTAACAAGTCAGGAAAGGACAGATGTTGGCGGGGATGTGGAGAAAGGGGAACCCTCCTACACTGTTTGTGGGAATGCAAGCTGGTGCAGCCACTCTGGAAAACAGTATGGAGGTTCCTCAAAAAGTTGAAAATAGAGCTGCCATACGATCCAGCAATTGCACTACTGGGTATTTACCCCAAAGATACAAATGTAGGGATCCGAAAGGGTACTTGCACCCCAATGTTTATAGCAGCAATGTCCACAATAGCCAAACTGTGGAAAGAGCCAAGATGTCCATCGACAGATGAATGGCTAAAGAAGAGGTGGTATATATATACAATGGAATATTATGCAGCCATCAAAAGGAATGAGATCTTGCCATTTGCAAGGACGTGGATGGAACTGGAGGGTGTTATGCTGAGTGAAATAAGTCAATCAGAGAAAGACATGTATCATATGACCTCACTGATTTGAGGAATTCTTAATCTCAGGAAACAAACTGAGGGTTGCTGGAGGGGGGGTGGGTGGGAGGGATGGGGTGGCTGGGTGATAGACATTGGGGAGGGTATGTGCTATGGTGAGCGCTGTGAATTGTGTACGACTGTTGAATCAGAGATCTGTACCTCTGAAACAATCATGCAATATATGTTAAGAAAAAAAAAAGAAGAGAGCAGGAGGGGAAGAATGAAGGGGGGTAAATCGGATGGGGAGACGAACCATGAGAGATGATGGACTCTGAAAAACAAACTCAGGGTTCTAAAGGGGAGGGGGGTGGTGGATGTGTTGGCCTGCGAATGGGTATTAAGGAGGGCACGTTCTGCGTGGAGCACTGGGTGTTATGCACAAACAATGAATCATGGAACACTACATCAAAAACTAATGATGCAATGTATGGTGCTTAACATAACATAAAAAATTTAAAGAAAAAAAGTAATGCGGGCCTCATAGACTGAGTTAGGACGTGTTCCCTCCTCCTCAATATTTCAAAATATTTGAGAGGAATTGGAATAAGTTCTTTGAATGATTGACAGAATCTGTAGTGAAGCCATCAGATCCAGGGCTTTTCTTCATCATGAGATTTTCGATTACTGATTTAATCTCTTTACTAATTATATCTACTCTGATTTTCTATTTCTTCATGATTTAGTCTTGGTGGGTTTTGTGTTTCTAGGAATGTGTCCTTCTCATCAGGTTATCCAAATTGTTGGCATACATTTGTTCATAATACTCTCATAATCCTTTCTATTTCTGTAGAATTGGTAGTAATGTCCTCATACTTTTATTTCTGTGTTTAGTAATTTGGATCCTCTCTTTTGTTCTTGGTCCACCTACCTAAAGAGTTGTCAATTTTGTTGAACTTTTCAAAGAACCAACTTTTGATTTCCTTGATTTTTCTGTATTGTTTTTCTATTTCCTAGTTCATTTATCTCTGCTCTAATCTTTACAGTTTCCTTCCTTTTGATAGCCTTGAGTTTAGTTCTTCTTTTTCTAGTTCCCTACATTGTAAAGTTAGGCTGCTTACTTGAGATCTTTCCTATTTTTTAACGTAAGCATTTTTAGCTACACATTTCCCCCTTAGCAGCACTTTTGCTGTGTCCCATAAGCTCTGGTATGTTGTGTTTTTATTTTCATTGCCTTTAAGTATTTTCTAATTTCCCTTGTGACATAGTCTTTGATTTATTGCATAACTGTCTTCTTTGTGTTTAGTTGATTTTTTTGTAGTGAAATGCTTAAATTCTTTTCTCATTTCCTTTGTGTATATTCTCTAGCTATTATTTTTGTGCTTATCATGGAGATTACATTTAACCTACTACAGTTAAAGAACTCTAATTTGAACTCATATCAGCTTAACTTCAATAAATTCTGCTCCTTTACAGCTTCATCCCCACCTCTTACAGTTGCTAATGTTACAAAATTCCATTTTTATATATTGTGTGCCTAAAAAATAATTAATAATTCTTTTAAATGCATTAGTCAAGTCTCTTAAAATACACAGAAACAAGATTTGGAGGTATAAACTGAAGTTACAATAGTACTAGCTTTTAGATTAATGATTATGTCTTTTTTTCTTTAAATGCATTAATTTCTTAAATCCTGTAGAAAACAAAACGAGCAGTTACAAAGCATTTTTACAATAACACTAGCTTTTTTATTTACCTTTACTGGTATTTTTGTTTCTCCATACAGCTTCTAGTTACTGTCTAGTGTTCTTTCATTTCACCTTGCAAAACTTCCTTGATTGTTTCTTACAGGGCAGATCATGTGATGACAAACTCTCTCAGCTTTTGTTTATCTGAAAATGACTTAATTTCCCCCCTCACTTTTGAAGGACTGTTTTGCTGGATATAAGATTCTTGTTTGACAGGTTTTTTTTTTTTTTCTTTTAGCACTTTAAATATATCTGCCCACTGTCTTCTGGCCTCCAAAATTTCTGAAGAGAAATCTGTTACCTTTCTTACTGAAGATCTCTTGTATGTGACAAACCCCTTCTTTTTTGCTGCTTTCAAGATTCTCGGTTTGTCTTTGGCTGGAAAGTTTGATTATAATGTGTCTCAGTGTGGATTTCTTTGAGTTCATTTTACTCAGAGTTTATTGAACTCCTCAGAAGTTTCTGTTCATGGCTTTCCACAAATTTGGGAAGTTTTCAGCTATTATTTCTTCAAATATTCTCTCTGTCCCTTTTTCGTCTCCTCCTTCGGGGACTCCCACAATGCATATGTTGGTCCATTTCATGTGGTTTCATGGGTCTTTAGGTTTTGTTCACTTTTCCTCAATCTTTTTCTATTTCTTAGACTTGATATTTTACATTATTCTATATTTTAGTTTGCTGATCCTTCTTCCTGCTCAAATCTCCTTTTGAATCATGCTAATGAATTTTTCATTTCAGTTATTGTACTTCTCACATCCAGAATTTCTTTTTTTTGTTTCTTTTTAGATTTCAATTTCCATTTTGTTCATAGATCATTTTCTTGACTTTCTCCATATCTTCCATTAGTTCTTTGAACATCTTTATGACTGCTGCTTTAAAATCCTTGTCTAGGATACCTGCCATTAGGCCTTCTTTAGGGATAGTTTCTATCGCTTCCCCCTCCCTGAATGGGCTATACTTTCCTGTTTCTTTGTATGCCTTGTGAATTTTTATTGAAAACTGGGGATTTGAATCTAATAATGTGGTATCTCTAGAAATCAGAATCTTCCCTGTCCTGAGTTTGCTTTTTATTTTATTTTATTTTATTTTATTTTATTTTATATTGTTGTAACTGTCAGTATGTGAAGGCTCAGCCTGGAGTGTAAACTTAAGGTCTTCTCAGGTCTTTTCTGAGATTTTCCTTACACATGTGCAGTCACTTTCTAATTTTTCCCATAAATGCAGTTGTTTTTGAATGTCCTAGTCTTTGATGGCTGGTTCCTAAAGGGAGGAAAAGAGAAAAATGAAGAAGTCCCCTGGAATTCACTTCAACCAAATGGGGAAGGACTTGCCACAATGCAAGGAGGTGCAACGACAATGGTCACTCTCCTTTGTCTGCACCTCTGTGATAAGAAGCAGTAATCAGGATTCAGAGCATAGATCCCCAATATTGGGAAGATAGGATTTTTTTTTTTTTTTTGCCTACCCTGGCTCCCACAGGTTGCTTGTGAGCTGTGCTAGGGACATGTACACAGCTACGTAGCATGGGCTAGAGGTGGGTGGTGGGTAGAGGCTACTGTGCTAATTGCTGAAATTGACTGAAATTAAGTGAAATTAACCATCCAAATCTTCCCCTGGAAGTTGCAAGCCTTCAATAGATTCCAAAATTAAAAAATAGTGACATGAGACAGATTCTGCCATTGCAATTTTCATTTAGGTGGGGAGACAGATTCCTGGTGCTTCTTATTTCTATCTACCCAGAATCCTCTGAGGCTGGAAGAGTTTTGAGGTTCATGATAGAAAAGGCTAGATCGTCTTGAAGAGACTGTTGCTAGAAATATAAATGATGAAGTTGCTTCTGGGGAGGTCTCAGATGGAAATGAGAAACATGTCATTGGAAACTGGAGGAAAGGTGATCTTTGGTAGAAGTGTCAGAGAACTTGGCTGAATCATGTTCTGCTGCTTTGTGAAAATTAGAACTTGCAAGTGATGAACTTGGATATGAAGCTGAGGAGATTTTTAAGCAAAGTGTTGAAAGTGTGACCTGGTTTCTCATTGCTGCTTATAGTAAAATGCGAGAGAAAAGAAATAAATTGCAGAAGGAATTGTTACCCAAAAATGAACCAGAATTTGAAGATCTGGAAAATTCTGAGCCTATCCTTATTACAAAAAATGAGAATGCATTCTCTGGAGAGAACAGGCATGTGGCTGGACAACCATTGGCTAAAGAGATTCTGTGGGTGACTCGTAGATTCATTCAGCCATCTCAGCAGAAATGCTGCCAGCTTGAACTGAAGAGGACAGAGATAGAACAAAATGAAGGAAGACTGTCAGACTTCTGATATTCTATAGGTCATGCGTGAAAGTATCTTTTTGACTTCACTTCCGTGATATATCCCCAATCTGTTTACCTCTCCACCTCCACTTCTATCACTCTAGCCCTACCTACAATCATCTTTTGCTAGAATGACTTCAGTGGGCTCATAAATATTTTTTATGCTTACACCTTGTCTCCTACCCACCTCTATCAATTCTTTATGCAACAGCCAGGATACTCTTTTAAGAGTGTATATTATATCATATCATTTTCCTGCCTAAAACACCTTGATGTCTTCTCATCATGCCTTGTAAAAACCATGGTCTCTAAAGTCATACACATGGGCTCTTCACCACTTTGACAAAATCTCTTACCGTCTCTCCCACCTTGCCTCTGCTCCAGTCATACCAGCTTTTATTGTTGTTGTTGCTGTTATTCTTCCAATAAGCCACGCTTCCTCTTGCCTGGGGGCCTTTGCACTTTCTGTTTCCTCTGCCTGGAGAGTGCTTTCTCTAGAAATTCACATCTAGATTTTTTTTTTCCAAAATTAGGTCTTAGCTCAAATATCACCTCCTCAGGGAGGGCTTCCGGGACCATTAAGTATTTTTCATCTTATTTTACAGACGAAAAGAGAAAGAGTCAGGAAGTTGAACAATATGTCTGAGGCCATGTTTCTCAGGTTTCACTCAACCTGAGAAAGGGGCGTTTACTTAAGCTTCTTCTCTTGTCTGTCTCACTAGGGAAGGCCGCCTGACTCTGAGCCAAGCCAGTGGGATGCTGTTTGCATTCCTCCTCCATCCATCTTGGTTTGATTATTATGTGACGAGCTGCTGGCTCTTGAAAGATTACAACTCAGCTTGGGCAAGTGAGATGCAGAGTGCAGTGGAGCATTCTGAGTGTCAACCAGACATTAAAAGAAGAAGAAAGAAAAAAAAAAAAGCAGCCTCTGAAGTGGAGATGGTGAGCACCATTCTCACTTTGTCATGAAGGCAGACACAACCCCAAACCCCACAGTTGGCTTAGACACCACACAACCCGCTGGGCCACCTGGAAATCATCTTTCTCCCCAGGGCACTGGCTGGTTTCCTTGTGCTTCTAAAAGCAAAGCAGAGGATGCTCACAACAACCTCCCAGTCACTCTGTCAAGCCTGAACCAATCCTTGCACCAGCATAGGGCTTGAGACCACTGCCCTGCTCCCCTTCTCCCACCTTCTGATTCCCCTTCTTTTGTAAAATATCATCCAAATCCCACCTCCTCCTGAAAAATTTCCCAATGTGTTGGCCTTCAGTTTGGTTTCTGACGAGATCTGTTTTCACACCCCGTTTCCCAGCATCATTGGCTTCGTTATGTGCCTGGTGGGCTTCCCCACTCCCCAGTGCTAGAAACTGGCATATTATAGCAGGTCTTGGAGACACACAGGGACAGAAGATAAATGGACAAAGCTGTTGGGATTTTGTAGACAAGGGTAAGAGTGCACAAGTAACAGAGTTTCCACCACTGGAGGGAAGATCTCTGGCCCTGGATAAGGGGGTCAAACTGGGGAGCCTGCCTGCTTTGATGTCCTAAATCCTATGTCAGCTCAGGGCTTGCCAGAAGCAGGATAGCCACTGGGGGGTTTTATCCAGCACTTTCTTCCATTCCCCCATCATGAGTCACTGGTCTAGAATCAGCAGCCAGAAATGATGGAATTGTTCAATATCATGGATTCAGGGGCACTGATCTCTGCAGTCATCTTTTGGTACAACTTCTGGCTCATTTCTGGCCTTATTGAATAGAAGAAAAAAGAAAGGCCCTTCCAAGCACTGGGACAAACTCAGTCCCTCTGTGAAAGCACCTCCCAAATTGCTCTGGCGAGGGCTGCTAGGGGCATGGCACCAGTGCTAAGACTACTGAGCACATGCAAGACACATGCTGCCATGAAAGAATTCACTCATTCATTTACTCATTCATTCACTCATTTTTTTTTTCATTCTTTTTTTAAGGGCCTTATGGGTTTGACACTGGTATGGGGATAACAAAAAAACAGACTTTTTTAATGCTTTTTTGGGACTTGTTGATGAGTGGAGGAGATAGACAGTGGTGAAATAACCACACTAAACAGTGTTTTATTGGGAACTGGAAAATCCCTGTGAAGCATATTAACCTTGCTAGGAGGAAAGAGGGAGTTTGGAGGCTTTCCCTAGGCAATGAGTTTCAAGCTGACCACTGAAGTTAAGAGGGGCAGAGTGGGATAAGAGATGGGAGAGAGTATAAGAGAATAAGGATAGGGCATGTGCAAAGGCCCTGTGGCAGGAAAGATTTGGCACTTTCCAGGAACTAAAGGAAGACTGATGTGGCTGAAACACAGAGTGAGAGGGAGTGATAGGACAGTGAGGGTTGACTCTATAAGACCTGCTAATAGTGATTTCCTGGACCCTGGAAATACATCCTGCGCTGGCAGATCAGGGGCCTCTCGTGCAACCACAGTCTCCATCATGGCAAATTAATACCCAACAGCGGTCATACTTGATATACAACATTAACCCCAGCTCTGGCAAAACACAGGAATTATTATGAGATGGAAGTCAAGATTGATTACGAGATGCACCTCACCCACATGGTCTTGAGAAAAAGAGCATAGAACAGATCATTTCGGAGCAGAGATGGCTCTGGATGGGACACCTTACTTCATGTATTTTGCTTCCTCAACAAGATTGTAAGTTAAGGTCTGGAATTTTTGCATCCTCTACCAAAGGCATAGAAGCATGCTGGGCATTCAGTAAGTACTTAGATGATACCCTCATAGACTGACAGTCTCCCACCCCTGGCTCTTGCCACTTCCTGTGTAGACCTTGGTGATAACTTCAGGCTGTGTGTGACAGGGGCCCAAATGCCTCTGAGGATACAGAAGGCCTGGATCTAGAAGCTCATGAAGGCAGGTCCCCTCTCCCTCCCCAGCCTCTGCCAGCTGCCTCCATGGACTTCTGCTGTTGCTCTCGTTAAACTGCCCATGGTGTGTTTTCTTTTGGGGGGAGGTGTTTCTCTCCAAGAGCCTCAGGCACCCTCAGCCATTCTGCACAGCATCCCAGATGCTTTAGGGGTCCCAAAGTAGAGCATTATTTTTGCTCTCCATTAGTTTCTCTCTATAATAGTTCTCGTTAGTAACCTGGAAATCATCACAGACTCTTCTTTTTGCCCACTCAACTCCGTATCCACTCCAGCAACAAGGTCTGCCAGTTCTGCCTCCTAAATACATTGTGGATCTGTCCCCTTCTCTGTATCCCCAAAGCCACTGGGTGGACTGCAGCAAGCCTCCTCATGGGTTCCAGGCTGTGGCCCCAGCTCGAATCCATTCTCAGCAGGTAATAGCACTCCCCTGCTTCAAACTTCTATAGCTCCTCATTGCGTTCAGGATAATCTCCAAATTAATTCCTATCCTTGACTCACCCCAGCCCCCCTCCAACTGCAGTACACTTCAACCACCCTGGCCATTGGAAAGCTTGTCTTGCCTTGCTGTTTTCCTTCCTTCCTTCCTTCCTCCCTCCCTCCCTCCCTCCCTCCCTCCCTCCCTCCCTCCCTTCCTCCCTTCCTCCCTTCCTCCCTTCCTCCCTTCCTCCCTTCCTCCCTTCCTCCCTTCCTTCCTTCCTTCCTTCCTTCCTTCCTTCCTTCCTTCCTTCCTTCCTCCTTTCCTTCCTTCCTCTTTCTCTCTCTTCCTCTTCCCACACCCCTTTCCCTCACTTTTCATTGAGGTAACACTTAACATGAGATCTACCCTCTTCATAAAATTTTAAGCACACCATACTGTATTGACTATAAGCACAAGGTTTTACGGCAGACTTCTAGAACTTACCCATCTTGTATAAACTGAAACTTTATACCCATTCTTGTCTCGTGATTTTTATCCATGCAATTTCCTCTTTCTACAATGGTTTCCCTCCACTCTTAACCTGGTGATCCTTACACATCTTTACATCTCGGCTTCTATGGCATTTCTTTAGAAAACCTCTCACTGACCTCCACCACCTGATCCCCTGGCTTGTCCCACACAGCCCTGACAACAAGATGTGAGATGTATTCATTTTCACTTTTTACTTGCTGCTTCCCCCACTAGACTCTAAGCTGCTCCATGAAAGCCTGCTTTGTGCACCTCTGTGTCCTCAGCACTGTGCTTGGCACATGGCAAAAACTTAATACATATTTGCTGAATGAATGAATAATTCTTTCAACCGATAACTCATGAGTCCCATGCCTGGATGTACTTGCACCCTCTGCCTCTGGTGGTTTTTTCCTTCACAGTTCTTCAGGCAGATGCACAGCCACCCCCATTATCCCCACATTTACCTGTGTTCTTTTTCATGTCCCTGGCGAGCCATATCTCTCTAGAAACAAGACAATTTCTTTTTCTAATAAATGTTTCTCAAGAGGGTAGTGTGCAAAGTAAAACTGTGCTGAGGGGAAAGAGTACAGGCTGGGAGGATGGAACCCTCACTTAGCAGCTTGACAACTCATTTTATCTCTCAGAGCCTTGTTTTCCCTGCTTACCAATAAAAATATTTTCATTTTTAATCAATCCATTCATTCTTTCATTTTTGAAAAAGCTAATGCATGTACATGGTTTAAAAAAGTTGCAAAAGTGTATACAGCATGAAAAGTAAATCCACCTCCCTGAATAAAGAGGAGTAGCCTCACATCAAGAGTGATAGGCTGGTGGGTGGTGGGTGGGGGATGGGCTAGATGGGTGTTGGGTATTAAGGAGGGCACTTGTTGTGTTGAGCACTGGGTATTCTAGGTGAGTGATGAATCACGGAATTCTACTCCTGAAACCAATATTGCACTGTATGTACCTAACTAGAATTTAAATAAAAACTAAAAAAAAAAAAAAAAAGACTGGTAGGTTGGCAGAAAATTAAGGTCTTTCGAGTACTTTTAAAGTTTTCACAAGTAATATAAATTCCTTATAGAAAATATAGACAGGTAATAATAGATCAAAACCACCTAGAGAACGCCACTGTTAAAATTTTCATGTATATTTTCCAAGAATTTTTAGTGTATTTTTAGTTTTCAGAAACGGTTTCTAAAATATTTATTGAGCATATATAATATACCAAACCCTCCAGTAGCTGGTTTCATACACATGATCTCATTTAATCCTCATTAAATTCTGTGAACAGAGCTTGCTGCTGCCCAATCCTGTGTTATCAGTGGATTGAACCCCAGCCCAGGGACATTCAGTCATCTAAGGACAGCAAGGGGCTGTGCCAGAATCCACACAGCTGTGCTCCATTTCAGAACCACCGGGCCTCCCAAGCTGCTCCGAAGATTGTCCAGGAGCCCTTCTGGCCCCAGCGGGGTCCTAACACTGCTCTTCCTTGAACTGTGAGTCCAGGAGAGTGGCGGGAATCACCTGGGGGAATGACCCTCCCTTCCCTGTGTTCTGTGTGTGTATTGGATTGGGTTTGGGGAGCGACTGTAGAAACGGTGTCTCATTTGGGGGGAACACCTCCTATTCTGGTAGAGGCTACACAGTGCTTTGGTGGGAGTTCTATTTTTAATCACTTTCCTGGGGTCGGGACCTAGGCACTTAGCACAGGAGACAAGCTCACACCCCAGGCTGTACATTAAGATTTAATGGGTCTTCCTTATTTACACCTAAATGAGGTTTTTAATGGTTTAATTAGCAAAATATATCAGTTTGCTTCTTTAAAACGTGCCTCTCGGAGGTATCACTTTTTAGCCAGTGTTTAATAAAAGATGAAAACCTTCATTTCTCCCAGCTAAGGAGGACTGTGCCTGCCTCCACCTCAGTAGGTCAGACTTGGGGGTGCCTTGGAAAAGTCAAAATCAAAAAGTCAACCAGTGACCATGTTTCCAACCTGGCCAATGAGAGCACAGTTATCCGGGAATTTTTGCTATCAGCTTCTTCATGCTCATTTGAATCCAAATCAAATGGCTAAAATGAAAGCCTTACAGATTAGACCGCAGTTTTTGAGGGGCTTTTTCTCTAATTTGGAAAATCCTGTAGAAATTCAGACAGAGGGTAAGTGCAGAATTAGCCTTGCCATTCAGAACTGCCTGTGCTCACCCTACTCAGGTGCTCCATGCAACAGTGCTCTGGGCGGTGTACAGGATATAGCTTCTTATTTTCTGGATATCCAGAATATTGGGGAAATTTTACTTTTAGTGACTTTAGGCATTGCAATACATTATTCCTGTGTTACAATATTGAGAAGAATTGCAACAGCGGAGGTCTAAGACAAAAAGTTCCCACAATTCTATTACATAATAAAATCAGTATTGTTTTCTTTGTTACATTATGACCCTTGTCCACATGCTTACTTGATTTGTAAATATTTGCAGTGATATTGTAGATAATATGTTTTAGCTTATATTTTTACTTACTATGCTAAATTTTTCAGTTTGTAATGAACCTTTTCTCTTTCTTTCTTATACCTTCTCTTAACTCCTTTCCCTACCCTGCCCTCCCCTCCATAAGGGAGGTAATCATTGCTAACTGCCCAGTGTCTGTGCTTCCAGAATTTTCTCCAAGCCTGGACAGATAATTAGAGACATATATACTCTCATTTGGGCTTTTTCTTTTTTTGCATTTTTCCCCCAAGTGGGATTTTTACCATATAGATTTCTCTGCAGCTTGCTTTTCCCTCCACTTAATACATTGTGGACAATAGATATGGTTGTAACTTTGGTGTTTTAATTTTTTGTCTTTTTTACATTTAAATTGTCAATCCACCTGGAGTTTCTTATGGTAAATAGTGTCAGACAGAGGTCTCACTTTGTTTTCTTCTAGGCATATAGTTAATCATGCCAGCAGCCTTTATTAATCAGAACATTCCAATCATTCCCTCAGCGGTCTGATCCTGCTTGCGTATTTCTAAACAAAGTGCTTCACTTAAACCAGAGCGGGAGGCGAGAGTGCTCCCTGGTTCGCAGTCTCAATCAGCCTCTGGAGTACAAGACCCTCAGAGAGCATCTGTTCTGGTGCCTGCATCTTGCAGATGACCACACTGAAGCAGAGAGACCAAGAGAGCAGAGAGGTCAAAGTGGCATCATAAGAAGAACCCAGGGCTTGGGGTGAGCCAGACCTGAGCATAAATTCCAGTTCTGATGATTCTTAGCTCTGGGACTTTGGATAAATTACTTATGCTCCTGGAGACCCAATTTTCTCACCTGAGAAATGAATATTCTAATACCCACCTGGCATGAGGACTGGAGGAGACATCTATACAATGCCCAACACAGACAGCTCTCAATAAATGACCATAATTTTTAGAGCAGCCCCAGGACAAACACCAGCTATTTTGATTTTTAGTCTAGTTCTCTTTCCATTGGGCCGATGTTCCCCAAAATGTCATACAGGTGATTTCAGGAGGCATAGAGATGGATATTTTTATTTTCATGCAGTTTATTTAATGCAGTTGTTAGACAGTGACCTTCGATTAATGGTGATTGATATTGTCTTTTCATTTACCGGAGTATTATAAAGTTCATCTTCAAAAATAAGTACATTGAGGTCAAAAGGTTGTTGACTTACAAAAATTATTAAGTGCATAGTAACAGAGGTGGTACAGGAATATGGCAAATATTGTGCAGATGGCTTGTAAATGGCTGAGTTTTTTGCATACAGTACTTCTTCACGCCATCCTGTGTGATCAGGCAATGCCTTCTCCGGAGTGGGGGAGTCCAGTCTCAGCTGTGTAGATAAGCACATCAGCACCTCCTGTCGGGCTGCTTCTCCCTGGGGTCCACCCTGCTCATCCTCACAAAATAACAGACCTCCAATGGCTTTTGTTCTTGTTGTTGAAAAGGAACAGAGAGTTCTCAGCTCCCCTAGCTCTTGCTGTGCATGCGTGTGTGCCTCCGTGCATGCGTGTGTGCCTCCATGCGTGCGTGCGTGCGTGTGTGTGTGTGTGCGCGCATCCTGAGCAAGTTAGAAGTTCCTTGAGGGCAGAGACCAGCCCCTTGTCTGTCTTCATAGAGAACTGGATTCTCAGTTCTCTAGAATCAATAGAGTTGATTCTCAGTTTATACTTATGGACCTATTGAGGGCTTTTTCCCTTCAAGTATCCTTTGGCTGTTTTGGGGAAAACTTAGTGTTTTACAGACTTCTGTCAACATTTATAGAGTATTTGCAATGGGAATGATAGCAATGTGGCATGCATGCCTTTGCCCTCCTTCCATCACTACCCCATAACCATGGCTGACATTGCAAGTTGATGACAGAAGCTTTTCTGACTGGGTCAGCCTCAGAACCTTGCTAAAGCCTCCTTGAATTAGTGGAACTGACATGTGAGATGACACCTTTTGGCCATCCCTGACATACAGTGTGCTAGGGCAAGGATGGGGGGACCATAGCATAGTTTTTGACTTTGCCTACATGTCTAGGACAGTATTTCCTTGCAGGGACCCCAACTCTCATGACACTGTTTGAGGGGTGTATTCAGTCCAGGACAGGAGGGCGTCTTGGAAAAGTGGAAGAGATGCAAACCCACCTGCCAGGCTGTTGGCTTTTTCCCCATTTCATCAGTCTGTGGGAGTCCAAAAGTGCCTCTGCCTGAGTGTGGTCACAGGAGGGGAAGGAGTGTGTCTGTCTTGCTGGCCGGGACACTGTCCCTACCTAGAACGGTGTAAGTGCTGTGTCAGCAAAACCTGCCAGACTGTTAATCTTGAGATAACAAATGGCAAATGGTGAGGTGTGAGACCACGAGCCCTTGAAACACCTTTGTGATGGTTGTGAGGTGGTGTGACAATTTGCTTACTCTGGGGAGGAGATAAGGTTGGAGTCTGGGGTGGCAGGGAGATGGGGAGGAATCAGCCTTCATGGGGAGAAGCGCTATTCAGTTCTGCTTAGTTCAAGAGACATTTACTCAGCATGAACAGTGTCAAGTCTTGTCCTGGGCACTGAGGGGAACCCACATTCATTCATTCTACAAGACTCTACTAAGCACCTACTATGTACCAAATAGTGTGTTGGCCACTTGTGATACAGAGAGGGACAAAGGAGCCAAGGCCCTACCCTTATGGAATTTACATTCTCTTGGTAGAGAAATGCAGATACATATTGCGGCAGGCCAGATAGACGAGGTTATATTTCAACAATAAACCGAAGATCTCAGTGACTTAACATGACAGAAGTTTATTTCTTGGTCACTCAAGTTTACTGCAGGTCCAGGTGGCTCTTGAGGACCGCTGTCGCCCCTGTGTTGGTAGCTCCAATACTCTGGCATCTCTGTGTCAACACAAGCTCCCTGGTGGCCACAGCAGAGGAAGAGAGAGCACAGAGAATTGGGTATGACCTCCTAACGCTGTCACTTGGAAGGGACATGTGTCCCTTCCACTTGCATTTCCTTGGCAAAAGTAAGTCACACTCCGAATGCCCAAGAGCTGGGAAGTCCGATCCTCCTATGTTTCAAGATGATGCAGGATGAGAAATACTGGTGAGCAGCAGAGGTGTCTACCACACATGTGTATTTACAGGCTGGGATGAAACTATAGAGGAAAAGAACAGACTTCTGTGACAGAGTGTGTATTTGCCTGCTCAGGTTGCCATAACAAAATACCACAGGCTGGGGTGGCCCGGACAACACATATTTTTCTCACAGTTCTCAAGGCTGGAAGTCCAAGATCAAGGTGTTAGAAAGCTTGATTTCTTCTAAGGTTTCTCTCCTTGGCTAGCTTCTCACTGTGTCTTCACATGGTTTTGTTTTGTTTTGTTTTCCCTGCACATGCTTCTCTGGTGTTGCTCCTCTTATAAGGACACCAGTCAGATTGGATCAGGGCCCACCCCAAAGGCCTCATTTTAACTTAACCACCTCTTTAAAGGCCCTGTCTTCAAATACAGTCACAGTCACACTCAAATACAAAATCTGAGGAAACACAGTTCAGACATAACATAGTGTAACCAAGGGGCTGAATCTTGATGAGAAACTTAGGAAAGTGAGGTATGATGGAGAGCTAGAGGATGAGAAGGAGTTGACAAAAGGAAGAGTGGGGAAAGAGTATTCAGCGAAAAGGAACAGCAAGTGCAAAGGCCCTGTGGTCTGGAGCCGATGCAAGGAGACCTCACAGTCTAAAGGGCAAGATGACCCTAGGATAAGATCATTTTACTTTCTTGGAGTGGAGAGGGTGGTGCTGAAGGTCAGGCAGTGGGGAGGGTAGGCTGAGAAGGTGCTTGAGCTGGATCTTGAAGAAAGAGTAAGCATTGCCTGGTGAGTCAGTTGAGGTAGACTCTTCCCCAGCAGAAGGGTCGTCAACAAGAGAGGAATGGTCTGAAAAGTTTGAGTCTCCACAGCAGGCAGGGGTTCCCTGGAGGGAAAATAACAAAGTGAGAGGAGGACAGACGAGGCTGCAGGTGTGAGCAGCCCCGAGATTGGCTATGGATGGTGGAATGCCCACTGTAGGATACCACAGGCTCTGACCTCACTCCAGGGGCTGTGATACCTACCTACAGGTGCAACGAAGTGAGAGCCACGTTGGGGAGGGAAAGGTGAGGAGAGATGAACGGTAGCGGTTAGTGGGTGAAAGACAAGGAAGACTTCTTGTACTTGTGGGTTTGGGCTGAGCAATGGGTATGAGTACATGTCAACCAGTAGAGATGGGGGCTCCCTGTGGGTGTGCGGTGCAAGCATGTGGGGTTCTTGGAACATGGCTCCCTTGAATGCAGAGCCTGTTAGAGACCCCTGCAGGGGGAACATGGTATTTGCCTGACAGCCAGGCTCAGCTGCAAGCAAAGCCAGAACTTGGATCTGGGGTCCTGGGCCCCAAAAAGGAGTCAAAAGAAAGATTATCAGACATTTTCTGCTTCTCAATTCTATCCTGAGACAGGGCTAACTTATAGCTAAACTCCGGGGTGTTTGTGAAATTTCCTTTTTCAAGGCTACTTCCATCCAGTGTACATTTCTCCTGTTTTGGGGCCAGGACCAGGGCTACCATATTATGAGGATTTACTATGTTCCAGATATTATTTTAAATGTATTGCACATATTAACCCATTTACTCCTTGTGGATACCCTAAGAAGGTAGGGATTCTAATTATATATATTTTACATGTGATGAACCTGAGGCACAGAGAAGTTAAGTAACTCACCCAAGAACACCCAGCCAGTGAGTGGTAGGGCCCAGGTACGAACCCACACGGTCTGGCTTTAGATTCTCTGGAGCTATGTTGGAGCTGCATCTTCTGCTGGGGTTAAGGATGAGTCTGGCCTGGCAGTTCTTGGGGGTACAAAGAAGCCCAGACAATGCATTGTTGTTTCCTGCTGCTTCAGAGACAGCAAAGGACTCGTTTTTCTTTTTCTTTTTTTTAAGATTTTATTTATTTGACAGAAAGAATCACAGCGAGAGAGGGAACACAAGCAGGGGGAGTGGGAGAGGGAAAGCAGGCTCCCCGCAGAGCAGGGAGCCTGATGCGGGGCTCAATCCCAGGACCCTGGGATCATGACCTGAGCCGAAGGCAGACACTTAACAACTGAGCCACCCAGGCGCCCCAACAAAGGACTAGTTTTAACTGCTGTGCTGTGATACGTTGGGGTCCCTTGCTGCAAACGGTGCATTGCTTCTTCGCTCAGATGAAAATAAGATTCCGGTGGCAATGGCAATGTGTGTGCGTGTGAGTTTCCCTATACCAAGAAATTCTCCAACACCAGTTGAGTGTCCTGTGATTCAACCCCATTCTGACACTACCTGGAGATGGCATCAGATCCCGCAGGCTGTGGGTTCAGTCCCAGGAGACTGCCTTCCTCTTCAAATGCCAATTGCAAGTCTAGGTTATCACCTGTGCTTCTGACCAACTGGCTATAAATCAGAGGTGCCACGACCCTCTCCTTGGGTTGGATTAATTTGCTAGAGTGGCTCACAGAACTCAGAGAACATTTTACTTACTAGATTACCAGTTTATTATAAAAGGATATAACTCAGGAGCAGCCAGATGGAAGCGACCCACAGGGCAAGGTTTGGGGGAAGCTCTGCGCCCTCTCCA
The DNA here is from genome assembly GCF_003265705.2 of Callorhinus ursinus. NCBI lineage: Eukaryota > Metazoa > Chordata > Mammalia > Carnivora > Otariidae > Callorhinus > Callorhinus ursinus. The sequence continues at coordinate 6,456,977 of NW_027397118.1, forward strand.
GGCGCAACCACTCTCCCTGAACATCCTCGTGTTCACCAGCCTGGAAGCTCTCCAAACCCTGTCCGTGTGGGGTTTTTATGGAGGCTACATTACACAGGCACGGTTCATTAAATCACTGACCACTGCTGAAAGATCTCCAACTCCAGCCCCTCTTCCCCTCCCCTGAGCCCAGTGGGGCGGGACTGAAGCCTCCAACTCTCTAATCACGTGGTTGGCTCCATTGTCAACAGGCCCCCCGGCCTTAGGTGCTTCCAAAAGTCATCTCATTAACATAATGAAAGACACCTTTACTGCTCTCTACGCCTAGGAAATTCCAAGGGTTTTAGGAGCTCTGTGCCAGAAACGGGGACAGAAATATTTCTTACTATAAAATCACAGTACACAAGTGTGCTCCCTGGGAAAGGGCTTTCATTTTCCCTTCGTTATGGGCAGTTAATATTTAAGGCCAAGCTCTGCCCCCTGCTCCGGGGGCTCCTGTTACCCTGAGGCCAGCCCGGAGCTACTTTCCCTGGGGCCTGCACCCTGGCCTTGCTGGGGAAGGAGGGTGCCCAGAGGCATGGCGGTGGGAAGGGCTTTGATGGGAAGGTAATAGGGGCCTCCACAGCCTAGTGTCCACGGAGGAGCATCACCCAGGAATAGCAGCCTAACCCCAGACCCTGAAGAACTTATGTAGAAAAGAAAACTGCAAGTCAGTGTGAAAGTTGGGTTCAGGACGCACGACAGATAGCTTTTAGTAAAGGGTGCGAGGCATGCATTTGATGAATACGCATCGGGGTTCTGGGCATGCCTCGGCACTGTTCTATGTCCTGGGGATGCAGCAGTTTCCAAGACAGGGCCTGCATTCCAGTGTGGACGACAGGGAGTTAACAACTGAATAAAGAGGTGAAAAAGGATCATTGAGAAAGGGTTTGAAGGAAACACGCAGATGGAAGCCATGAGTGGCTGTGCTGAAGGAGCTGCTTTGGAGAGGGTGGTCAGAGGTGGCTTCTCTGGGGACGGATATGAGAAGACAGCTCTGGAGTGTTCCAGGCAGGGCAAGGGCAATATCCCTGAAGCTGGACCAGGGAAGGTGTGTGGAGTCCAGGAGGCCTGGCAGGAGCGGTAGGGGCTGTGGATGGCAAGAGAGGTGGGGCCAGACCTCATGGGGCTTGGGGGGGGCGGGGCAGGGCAAGTGCACTGGGAGCCATTGCAGGGCTGTCAGAGGAACATGGTCAGCTCTGCCTGGTGATTATAAGGAGAGTGGCAGAGGGTGGGAACAGTGTTGGTAGTGCTGCCATCACCCAGGGAGGCTTGCTATGGTAAATGTCTATTGGGAGCTGGACAGTCATTTGCAGTCCCTTGGGTCTCGGGTGCCTTGCTGGACCCCTGCCTCGGCTGCCTTTGGAAATTGTGAGCAAGGGCACTAGTGAGCGGTGAGTGGTCAGTGTGCTATGGCAGTGGCCGGGGGCACTGGGCCGGGTTGGGGGGCCTCCCAGGGGAGCTACCAGGACTGGATGTTTCTAAGGGGTCAGCAAGGGGGTCCGTTTGTATCTCTGTAGCTGCAGGTGACATGCTGGGTTGGGATGAAGGCAAGGCCTCTCTTCAGACAGGTTGGAGACCCCCACAGATGCTGCCATAGACACAGATTCCTGGGCCCCTCTGCTGCACCCTGGGAGATCCTGGCATTAGCATGCCCAGCCAGCTGGCAAAGCGCCCCCTTCAGGTTCCTTACACTGGCCATTTCCCACCCGTGAGAGGTGGAAAAAACAGTTGGGTTGAGCAGCAGAAGAGAGAGATGCCTGTTACCTCTCTCCTGTAAATATGGCTTTCAACCTTTTACTTGGTAAATTGAAGAGGGGGTGGACAGGGTTGAAATATTCTTGGTATTATTATTATTTTATTATTATTACACAATTAATATTTTTGAGCACTTACTATTTGCAATCATGCTAAGCACTTTACATAAGCTATCTTACAGCCTTACAACAACCTATGATGTACATACTATTATTACCCCTACCCCCATTTTATAGCTGTGGAAACAGAGTCCAGGGTCATACCACTTGTCAGTGTACAAACCAGGCAGACTGGCTGCAGGGCTCACAGGTTTAGTCACACCCTTCCACAGGCTGTAGCCCAGGCAGGAGAGGGGGCCGGCTGGGGGTGGGATGGGGACCCTTTGGGCATGCTATTTGGAGACATTGCTGCAGCTGAATCAGCATGAGATTAGAGGGGGACGATTGAGCTTGAGACGACCCTGGAATATGGAGAGCCAGGGAGGATTCTATCAGAGAACAGCATAAAACAGCTAGGAGCCCAGGACTGTCGGGCAGCGGCAGGTGTGGTGGGGTGCTGCTGGGGACATCAGTCGTCTCTGCCTGCTCAGCACTAATCCTCCTGCTTCCTTTTTCATTTAGGTACCTGACTCCTTCCCACTTTTATACATTAGGTGTGCTATGACTCTATCCCCACCTCAAGGGTGGACACCATTGGGGGTGATAGGCAGGACTTTTGTGGAACCATCAAGAAATAAGTGATTTTTTTTCTTCTGGGGGTCTAAGCCGGTAGGATGTGAGCCTGAAGGTGTTGTTGGCTGCATTGTCTAAGAATCAAGCCAATTCTATTTTCTCAAGACAGGGAAAGGCACAGAAAAAAAAGCGAAGCCGAGAAACAGGGAGAGACAGAGTCCTGATACGATTGAGCACTTCTGGGCGTTTAGGTTATGGTGAAATGGTAGAATTATTCCCTGTACTACTTGAACCTGATGGAGTTGGATTACTGACTTGTAGGTAAAAGACACAGGTGCCTCTCTCCAAAACCATCAGTCCCATTTCGATGGGAACCTGGAATGTGACTTCTCCATCCTGCCTACCCTTCCTCCTGGACTTTCTATTCAAGAGTTGTGTTTGTGTGTGTGTGTGTCTACAGGTGTGTGTCTATGTATGTGTCCACATGTGTCTGTGTCTATGTATGTATCTGCATATTGTCTGTGTCTCTATGTGTGTGTGTGTGTGTGTTTGTGTGTCTGTTTCCATGCATGTATTTCTGTGTGTGTGTGTGTGTGTGTGTGTGTGCGCGCGCATGTGTAAAGAGTGATATAGACGACAGTGGTGCTCAAATGGGCCTGTGCTGCACTGGGAGGCTCTGGGCTCCTGGTTCTAGAGCTGTGGGAAGGCCTGAGTTGTGGCAGAAGTGACAATGGTGGGTTATGCTCCATGAGCTCTTGACCCTTTTTTTCCCTTTCTGCAGTGGCTGAGTCCAGGGCTCAGGGCCAGATGTGCACTGTGGTCTCAGTGAGCAGTAAAGGGATTCCTTACCTAGAATCATGGGACTGGTATAAATCAGCCCTGGGCCAACATTTCCACACACCTCTCAGGGCTTTTACTTCTTTTATGTCTTTTTAAGAAAAATAATTCTCAGCCTCCTTTAATGATCTAGATCAGTGGTTCCTAAATGAGGGTCTCCTAGTCAAACTGAGCCCAAAGCCTTGTCTTGTTTGGCTTGAAGAATTATTAAAAATAGTTAAAAAATAAGGTTCCAACTTTGAAGAGTCAGGGAATTCCATCTCCAAAAAATATTCCCATTTTTGGGATCTCTTGAAAAAAATGAGAAGGTCTGAGAAGACCAGGCTTGTTTCACCGAACAGCAATGGCTAGCTAGAGCTGAGTGGGATGTATGTTCTCTTGGCTTTACCATGGACCCCTGCATCACTCACTGGCTTTGTGCACTCACACCTGGAGCTGGACAGCATCTCTCAATGATCTTCTGCCTGGCCCCTGGAGGCCTCTGATTTGTGACCCTGGCTCTAGATACAGAGAACCCCAAATATTCAGAGCTGAAAAAGATCCCAGCAATAACCATATTCACACAGAGAATTGAAAATAGTGGTGGGGAATGGGACCCTGGGTTCCCCAGCATCTTCCCAGGGAATGATCAAAATCATTATCCTCAGTCAAGTGACTGTTATGGGCTCAGCATACCATGAATTATTACGTCTCATTCTGTGTGTTTGGCAGGTGTCACAGAGGAGAAAACGGAAGTCAGGGAAGTTATAGAACCTATACGAGGTCATAGAGAAGGCAGCAGAAATGGGATTTGGGTCTTGGTCTTTCTGATTCCATTTCCGTCAGATGGCAGCTTAGACCAGCTATATTTGGGAGACTTCCACCCTGACACTTCTGTGGGTCTTGAACTTTCTGAAGCATTTCTCCACTTTCCCTCCTTCTCTCCCTTGGACTGGGACAGGACCACATTCCTTTGCTGTGGAAATGTCCCTGAGATGAGCCTAAATGCTTTTGCAACTCTTAGCAGTTTTTGGAATTGTCCAGTCCAACTCCAAATTGAGGGTGGGCAGAGGAAGTAGCTATAGCAACCCCTGCCAGCAAGGACAGGTGCAATTTAACCTCAATTAATGGTCTCTCTACACACAATTATAATTTAGTGTAAGAAGTCAAAGTAGCAAAGAAGCTGTATTAAGATTGCTAGTGGGTTGACAGTAATTACCAAATAATCGTTACTGGAACGAATGGGGCTGGTCATTAGGGAAGGGTTTTATTAATTTTTTTTTAAATCTTTAGGAATGAAGATCAAGGTCTCATATCCATCAGTAAAATCCCTGAGAGCCACAGATCCACAAGGCGTTGGAGCAGGGACTCTGGAGATCAGCTGAGTCTAACCACTGCCCACAGGAGACATCAATAAACCACCCCAAGCAAGACTCAAAGATGGTCACTCATCTCTGCTTGCCCACTCCCAGTGCTGGTAGGCTCAGAACTCGAGTTGTACATCTATTGCTCTCCATTATTTCTAGATGGCTCTTTGGTGTTAAGAGCATGGGCTCTGGAATCACACTCTCTGGATTCCAATCCTGGCTCTACCATAGGCTTGAGCTGGTTTCCAAATCTCTCAGTGCTTTGGTTTCTCATCTGTCGAATAGGAGTAATCACGGTACTTACATGTCAGGTTGCTGCAAGGACTCCAAAGGTAATACATGCAAAGCGCCCAGCCAACAGGAGCGCCCAGTGAATGTTACATGTGAAATAATATTTTTATTATTTTTGTTATCATTACCCTTAAGGTGGAGTGTTGTCTCACTGTATGATGCTTGGAATCACAGAGCTGTTTCTGTGGAAGTTGACAGTGACTCCTGAGGCCCTCACCTTCACCCCATCTTCTACTAGAGCAACCTCAGTTTGATCTGTGTTCTACTTGTGGCTTCTACAGATTCTTTAATTTTGAAGGAAGTTTCTAGGGGCGCCTGGGTGGCTCGGTTGGTTAAGCGACTGCCTTCGGCTCAGGTGATCCTGGAGTCCTGGGATCGAGTCCCACATTGGGCTCCCTGCTGAGCAGGGAGTCTGCTTCTCCCTCTGACCCTCCCCTCTCTCATGCGCTCTCTCTCCCTTTCATTCTCTCTCTCAAATAAATAAATAAAATTTAAAAAAAGAATTTAATTTTGAAGGAAGTTTCTGTAGCTAAATCTCTTTGGCAGAGTTGATCTTGTTTGACTCCATTTTACAGATGAGGACTCTGAAGAGCAGAGAGGGAAGGGCAAAGTGGATTTAGCAATACACATACAGGATGCCCCATTAAATTTGAATGTCAGATGAGCAAATAATTTTTTGTGTTAGTATGTCCCAGATGTTGCATATGAGATATACTTATTTACCTGTAATTCCACTTCTGTGGTTTATCTGGTAACTCTATGCCCAGGTCACATGACAAGGAGGTTCCAGAGATGGGGACCAGGACCCAGGTCTTCGGAGTCTCACTTTGCTGCTCTTGTCATTGGACTGGGGATTTCAAACACATGGTCTGTGTGCTTCCAGTTCCTTCTTCCTGTGCCCTGGGGAGACTGGGTTCAGGAATCATGGAGTTCTTTCCTCCTGAGCCTTATCTGGGCCTCAGGACTGTTTGTGGGCAGCCACAACTTTTGATCAAGGGTGGCCTTCCACATGAGGTCCATTTGTTGTCCTGGCACCTGATGATGCTGTTAAGCCCTCAGGGGTCCCATGGCATTAGTTTGCCCCTCGCCAGTCTTGCCCAGTGGTTGTACATGTGTCTGACCCTTTCCCCAGTGAGCCCTATACCTGAGTCCTAGGACAGATATCCATAAAGTTTGTCAAATGAGCAAGCCCAGGTCCCAGGGGACTTCTGAATGAGAAAGCATTCCTGATGCCTTTTTCCCCAAATAAGAGCAAAGCACATGTAATTGGGAAGAACCAGGTTTAGACCTGGGCTGGGCAGGGGGAGCCCTTTCCATGTTTGAGGTCGATTTGGGGCTCCTTATTCCAAGTGGGTACAAACACATCTGCCTGTGGGTTCAGGCAGGTATGCAGGTGAAGTGGGCCAGGTGGGGGTCAAGACAAATAGCCAGTGTGTGCCCCCAGTGCTTCAGCCCCCTGGGCATGTGAGCCTGGGATTGCTAGATCTTCCCATTTGTCTAAAGAAGCCCAAATCCAGATTTTTAAAAAAAATAAATCTCTTGTTTTGTAAATAATGATTTCACATTTTCCCAAGGAGGTCATGTAAGCTAGCAAAACACTGCAGTGTTCAGCCATGGGGCAAAAGGCAGGCCATGACAATTCTTTAGCATTCCCATGGAGAATTCAGGGGCCAACCAGCTCTAAGTCATCCCAGGCTGGCCCACCTGGAGGCCTCACTCACCGATCCCTGTGCAGGGACAATGGGATAAGGTGGCCCCCACCTCACTCAGAGAGACAAAACAGAGAGATTAATAAAGATTCCAGCCTTGCTGATCTATCATCTTCTGGCACAGAATTACACACGTATCCCATTATCATTACAGAGCTTTTGGGTTAATTGCAAATCAGGGTGTTAAGATTATTAATGTGAGAGGAAGCTTATGGGGGTGAGGGGAGGGCTCAGATCCAGCTGGCTTCTGTCCTGCCTTGGCTTCAGGGCCCTCTCATCACCCGCTGACCTCCTACTCTCTCCCACATCGGTGATGTTCCTGAGCTCCCTCCTGTCGGCTTGTGCACGTGCCTTCGAAACATTTCCTGAGCACTCTTTGTAGAAGTAGCATTAAAAGCAAATGTGCTCATTACACCTGATGGCGTACAATCCATGCAGAGGAAATTAGTAATGATTAGGGCGTCATTAGAGGGAGATGTCTCTCTTCACCCAAAATATTGACGGCAAAAAACCCAGCCGTGCAGATAACAAATGGATGAGACTCAGACACACAAAGCACTGTTGTGATGATCAATGTTGTCCCGAATATACCCCAGACGTCTCCAAAACAGGACAGTTAGCAGCTGTTTCAGATCTTTTCAGCTATTGCAAAAAGGTATTTGGATGTTCCGATACATTCTTTCCATCCAGTGTTTAATCAAACTTATTAGAACATGACGGTAGAGTGGAATATGTGAGTGATGTGGGTTTTTATTTTGCAGAGGTCACAAATTGCTGGCTTAAGCTGTCTTCAGATACAATCCATTTAGGCTGCATAATGCTTCTGGAAAAAAAATCAGAATAGATTGCCTATGTGTAAACATCCAGATTCCGAGCTTCTCTAGCAAAACTGGACTATGGAATAATGCGAGGCCCATATCCCTGCATGATGATAGTTAGTTTGAGTTGAGTACTGACTGCCCCACTAAATGTACCACCAGTTTACCACAGTCTCCACCACTCCCTATTGCCCCAGTGGTATGATGGAGTAGCGGTTGCCCTTTGTCATAACATTTACAATACCACCACCTATCCGTCTTCCCTCATTGAATGACTTACTCTGGGCATTTGAGTTTATAATCATATTTGGGTTTATCTTTTACCTTAAGCCAATCAGATTGATCTTTCTTGAAAACAGGTTGGATGGGGTTGCCCATTTCCTTCCCTCCATCACCAAGTGCCTGTAGGAGGAAGGCCACACACCCATTCAAAACCCTCTGTAACCTTCCCACTTCACCTCTTACAGGGCTCCATGCACTTGGATCTCCAGCTAGCCTGGATTGCCTCCCACATGGAGCCCCACATGATCCCTCACCCCTTAGGGGTTTGCTGCTATAATCCCTCCAGCCTGGAAAGCTTTCAATCCTCATAACTTCCATGGAACTCGTCCTCCATCTTTCTGGACCAGCTCCCACTTTCCTTTTTGGACCTTAAATCAGAATGGCTGTCCAGAGGAACCTGTGTGTGCCTCCTCACTGTTTCTCAGTTGTCCACAGGCCTAGTTACAGGCCTCCCTCTCCCACGGTATCATGAGCATCTGGAGGGCAGTTTCTTCCCTTCCCATTGCTGCTACCCCCACAGATCCAGCTGGCTTTGTTCTTAGCAAGTACTCGATAGAGCCCTATTGAATGGATTCACTGGGCACCAGATGAATTTCTTTTTCCTCATGCAGTGTGTGATCTCTAATTGAGTTACCAGGCTTTGCTAATGTTCTAGAAGAGCATTAATTTCCGCCAAGTGCTTTAATTAAGCCTGGTGGTCCTGTCCAGGGCCTGCCAGGCTTCGGAGGTTAGGGTCTTTTCCTTCTTGCTCTAATCTGGCTGTTTGCTTTCAGATGGCTTCTTCCCAAGGTCCCCATCCTGCTGAGGTGTCTTCTATGTTCTCAGATTAATCAATTTAATACAAGACATGTTTACCAGCAATAGTTTATGAGAGGAGAACAGATTTCACCTAAATGGATCACTCAGAACATATTGAGCAACTGCTATGCTGGATGTTGCAAGATTTCAGAAAAGGACTCATACATTGGTCTTCCATACAGAAAAGTGCACATACCCTAAGGGTACAGCACAGTAAAATTTCACAAACCACATACACCTGTGTAACAGTACCCAGATCGAGAATCAGAACATGCAGGACACTGGGATCCTCACAGGCTCCCTCCTACTCTGTGAACCCTCCCCTAAGAGTAATTACAGTGTTGACTTCTAATGGCATAGAATAGTCTTCCCTGTTTTGGTAACTTTATATAAATGGAATCATAGGGTATGCCGTGTTTTGTTTCTTTTACTCAATACTATGCTCGTAAGATTCATCTGTGTTCTTGTATGTAATCCTATCATCCATTTTCATTGCATTATACGACTATTCAACTATGTGAATATACCACCATTTATTTATTCATTCTGCTGATAATGGACATTTGTTTTGTCCCCCCAATTTTTGGCTGTTATGAACATTCTGGTCCATGTCCTATAGTAAATACACATATGCATTTCTGCTTCATATATTCCTAGGAGTGGAATTGCTGGGTCATGAATTAGTGTATATTCAGATTTGGTACATACTGCCAAAAAGTTTTCCAAAGTGGTTGTTACTCATTAATTTTTAAGATTTATTCCTTCTTTAATTAATTCATTCAATAATGACTTAACACCTGCTTTGTGCAAGCCATTGTGCTAATTGCTGGAGAAAATATAAAGATGGATAAGAACTAGTCATGACATTCACCTATTTTAAAATTGTCAGAGGATATTCATTGCCTGTAGGATAAAGTCTAAATGCATTAGCTTGGCACACAAAACACTCACCAATCCAGAGTCAAGTTATTTCGCCAGGGTCAGTCAGGTCATCTGAATGAATGCAGAGAGCTGGGTGGGGACTATGGAGGAATAAAACTCACTTATCCCATCTACGTGGGGCAGTAATTGTGAATTCTACTTGATTACTGGCAAGAAAGAATTTGGACCTACAATGCCACATCTAATATTTTAGGAGAAGCTGGATATCTGGGGTGGATGCAAAATTGTTGATTTTAAAAAGTTGAAAACTATTGAAAAATATTAAAGTGCTATGCTGGTCAAACAAAACACAGGTATAAGCAGGGTTTGGGTACAGATTACCAGTTTGTGAACTATGCACCAAACTTTGTTCTAGAACTTTGTCTCTACTCCTGATGTCACCATGCTCATGCCCCCTCCAATCCCAGCACAAAAACTAGGCCTTCTTTTTCACATCTCTGGGACTTGTATGTCCCATTCCATTGCCCTTAATAGGTCCTTTCTTTTCTTTGGCTGGCAATTGCCTCCTCTTCCTGTGGTCCCATTCAAGTGCCAGTGTCTGCCTGAAGCCCTCCTCTTTCATGTAAGCTTCCAAACTACCCTGTCACATTCCTCTAGCCTAGCCATTTGTCTCACCATAATTCAGTGCTTGATCACCTGTCTGTTTTTCTCACTTACTCCTCAGGGCTGAGACCTGAGAGCTTACTTATCTTTGTATCTCCAACATCTGGTTCACAGGAGGGCCCCACAAATGTTCACTGAGTGAACCAAACACACATACTGTGCATCCATTCCCTTTTCCTCCAGCTCAGTCTCTGGCTTTGATTGGGGGATGCACACTTCCCCCATATCGTGGAGGTAGAAACCAGGTCAGAGATAGCCAGGGCCTTGGTGTTGGCTCAAAGGAGAGCAGGAGATTTGATGCCACCCAATTGGAGTGGGATTCAGGAAAGCTTCCAGTGTAGAGGGTATGTGACTGGAGCATCTGGCTACCAACTTGCTACCAGGTAAAGCCTACTATTGGAGCCAACTCAGAGAACAGGAGACCTAAAAATGGGAGAGATTGGGTCCTGATAATATCACTGGGGCACCTAAATCCATTCAGGCACTGCCCTGGTCTTTTCAGTTACACGAATCAATAAATTCTCCTTTTTGCTTAAAACTTGAGATGAGTTTCTGCCACTGACAGAAAAGGTAAAGCATACAGAAGTCACTGAAATACAAAGTAGAGTGTACAAACTTCATCAAATATTTATATGAAAATAAGTGTTTATATGCTGAGGAGTTAGAAATCCCATTTATAAGGAAAATTACAATCATGTTGGATAGTTGGAAAGTAGCCAGGAAAGGAGTAGAAATGGTGAAGTATACAGTTGTGGGAATTTATGTCACATGTAGTGAGGACAAATGAGAAGGAGGGAGAGATGCATGCAGATGGAGTAGGCTGGGAAGACTTCATGGGGGAAGTGGGATTTTATTCATTTACTCACATATACACACAATATATATATGTATAGACATGTGTGGGTGTGTGGTGTATATATATGAGCATAACATGTATCAAGCAATGTGCTAGCATTGCACAATACAAAGTTTTGCCTTCAAGGAACTTAAGTTTTAGTGAGAGAGGACAAATCAAAAACAAATAATCAGACACATAAAATAATTGCCAAGTTGTAGTAAGTGCTAGGAGAGACATAAACAAAAAATCATGGAAGACTCTCTTTTGTATAAAGAGCTCAGTAAGACCTCTTTGAGGAAGTGGCATTTTAAACTGATATACAAATTGTGACAAGTGTCCAGCCATGTGAAGAACCAGCCTAAGGGACATCCATCTAGGCAGGGGAAACAAGAATGTGCTAAGACCATGGAGTGGAGATGAACTTGGTGTGTTCAAAGAAACCAATGGCCAGTGGGACTGATGCATGGTCAGTGAAGGGAGAGAATCCTATGTGCTGTGGTTGGAGAGTTAGGCATGGACTAGATCATGCATTGTCTTGTTGGCTATGATAAATACTTTGGATTTTATTCCATGAGAAATGGGAAGGCACTGAAGGGTCTTGAGCAGAGAAATGATATGATCCGATTTGTGTTCTTAAATCACTCTGGCTGTTGTGGGAAGAATAGTCTGTATGGAGCAAGAATAGGTGCCTGGAGTTCAGACAGGAAGCTTCTGGGTGCAATATGGTAGCCCAAAATCAAATGTTAGGAATGGAAAGAAGTGCACACATTTGGAATCTTTTTGGAAATAGAATAAACATGTCTTACTTATGGATTAGGGATTGAAGAAAGGAGCAGAAGTAAGGATGTCTCCCAGGTTATGGTTCTAGAATGCTGGTAGTTGAAGGTTTCATTTCCTGAGATGAGGAAGACATGATGAGAGGGTGAGGCAAGTGTGCTTGGCAGGAGGGCAAGCATGAGTTCAGCTTGAAGATTTAGCATGGCCCTTGATAAGAATAAAGGATGGAGGCAAGGAGAAAAATGAAGATGCCTGAGTTCAGGAGGGAAGATAAGGAGGGGGTTGGCACATGGTGCATAATTTGGAGATGGTTGGGCCAGAGCTTCAAATGGTTTTGATTATCCATGGGATTTAGCCATGCAACCTTTGCTCAAACAAATGGCTTGATTTGTACCAGGGGAAAATTATTTGGGGAGATTTGATTAGTAATTCTTTCCATGCAGTTAAACACAGCAACTCAAGAGTGAGTGATAGCATAATTTAATAATGCACAACATGCCACTGAGATGCAGTCTGGCTAACAGGAGAGATTAATAGCCACATACTGCATCTGTGACTTGCTTTCAGTGATGGTATGGGGAAGGAGGAGACAGAAATTCCCATTATGCTATGACAACAAGGTCTAGACTCTTGTACTTGATTCTATATCAGGCAAGATCCTAAAGTTACTACACACACACACACACACACACACACACACACACACACACACGCGTGCGCGCGCGCGCGCACACACACATCCCTGCCTTGCAAGATCAGAAAACCTAAGTAAGCCAACTGTTCTAGTAGGATATGGTAGATGACCAAGTATAGACCCATGGAGTCAGAGGACATAAATTATAGTCACATCTCAGCCAGTAAGTCTCCTCCACATGACCTTTAACATCCTCTAACCCTCATTCATCCACCCATTCTTTCAGAAAGTATTCATTGAGTGTTAACTACATTTTAGGAAATGTGAAGGTAAAAGGATTTTGTGGTGATCTTAACAGTCTTGGTTTCTGCTCTCATGGAGCTTATAAGTCTAGTTGACTAATCAAGTGCCAATATTCCTGTCTGTTGACTGAGCTCAATGGACTAGATGATCTTCTGAATCCCCCTTTATTTGTAAACCTTCTGAAGTTAAAAGCAGGTATTAAAAATTATAAACTATTCCTGAAGGTTTATAATTAACTTTCTTAAAAGTATCTATTTAGAAATTATTTTTTTCTGATTGTAAAAGTAATGTTTTCTCCTTGTAAAACTTCAAACATGACCAGAAATGTGTCAGGTAGTAAATGAAATTCTCCACTGCAAATCCCTGTGGTGACATAGGGAAAAATTGAAGTTGTTACTCTGTTCAAGCAGTTCTAAGATCTACATTTTATTTACAGTTTAACATTCTTCAAATCATAATGTGTCTGATATTGCTATTGGCAGACAGTAGTCATTATGTGGCTGTCAGTGTTTATGCATGCTATCAAAGCTTGCAGCAGAGGTGATGGCAGCCTGGAATAAAATCCTCAAGGTAATAATGGAGCATTGTTTTAATAAATTCTGTATCAACAATCCTCCTGATGGCAAAGAAGACAACACTGTGTAGAAAAACAGAAGCATTGAATGGTTCAGAGATGAAAAATAATGCAACAAAATTTGGACTCTAAATGTGAAGAAATTGTAGTAATAATGCCTAACCAACTTGTGTACCTTATATTTTCATTTTTATGTATGGCCAACAGAGACATTTGATTTTCATATCTAAATATGTATAAAATTATGCTCTTGTTAATTATAAAAGGAAAATTCTAGGTTACCAAAAAACTTTGTGGGGGTTTATCCCAGGAATGCAAGGCTGGTTTGACAGAATAAAAGGGAAAAACTATGATCATTTCAATAAATGCAGAATAAGCATTTGAGAATTCAAAATCCATATCCGACAAAAATTCTGTCAACTGCAAATTGAAAAGAACTTTTACAAGGTTTTACAGGTTTTACAACCTGATAAAGGACAGCTACAAAAATCCTACAGATAATATCATACTTAGTAATGAAATATTCGATGCATTTCCCCTAAGGTTGCTAACAAGGTAAGATCTGCCTACTTTTACCATTGCTATTTAGTATAGCCATGGAGGTGCTAGCTATTGGAACAGGCAAGAAATATAAATAAAAGGTTTAAAGATCAATATAGATGATCTCAAGGGATCCATAAAAACACTGCCAAACTAATAAATGAATTTAGGGAGTTTTCAGGGAACAAAGTTAACACACAAAAATCAAATATATATTTATATACTAGCAGCAAACAATTAGAAATGAAATTTTAGAAATAAATTCCATTTAAAATAGCATCAAAGCATGACATACCTAGGAATAAATTTAACAAAGATAGGCAAGACTTCTTCACTGAAATCTGGAAAACATTGCTGAGAAATTAAAGGAGATCCAAAGAAATGGTGAAATATACCATATTCAGGGATGAAGACACTCAGTATTGTTAAGATGTCAATTATCCTCAAATCATCCTGAAGATTCAATGCAATTGCAAACAAAATCCTAGCAGGCTTTTTAATTTTTTTGCTAGAAACCGACAAACTGATTTTAAATTTCATATGGAAATGCAAAGACCTGTAATATCCAAAATAATCTTGAAAAAGAACAAAACTGGAAGTCTTCTACTACCTGATTTTAAGACTTACTATAAATGGGGCACCTGGGTGGCTCAGTTAAACTTCCGACTCTTGATCTCAGCTCAGGTTTCAATCTCATGGTCATGAGTTCAAGCCTTTTGCTGGGTTCCACGCTGGGCATAGTGCCTACAAAAGAAAAAAATACCTACTATAAAGCTAGAGTAGTAAAGAACATGGTATTGGCATAGTGGTCAACACACGGATCAATGAAATGGGATAGAGGACCCATTCTTATGCAACCATTTCATTTTCAACAAAGGCAGGAAAGCAATAGAATGGGGAGAGAGTCTTTTCAATTAATTGTATTGGAAGAACTCTATATTCATATTAAAAGTGCAATTCCTACCTCATATCATGCACAACAACTATTCCAAGATGTGTCTTAGATGTGAACGCAAGAGCCTAAACCATAAAGTGTTTGGAGAAGTAGGCACAGATTTTATAAACAGATCACAAAAGCAATTTTAACAAAAGATAAAAGATCTTTAGAGTTTATAAAAATCAAAACTTGTGCTCATTGAAAGGTAAACTGAAGCATACGAACAGGAAAGCCACAGACAAGAAAATGTGGTCACAACATATATCTCAGAAAGGACTGGTATTCAGGATGTATGAATAACTCCTTATTACTCAATAATAAAAAGACAAACAACCTAATTAAAAGCGAACAAAAGATTGGAACAGACACTTCACAAAAGAAGATCTATGAATGGCTAATAAACACATGAAAAATGGACAACTTCATTAGTCATCAGGGAAATGCAAATCAAAACCATAATGAGATAGCACTTCACATTGATCAGAATAGCTAAAATTAAAAAGACCAACAATGTCAAATATTGGTAAGGTTGTGGGGCAACTTGACCCTTTGTATATTGTTGGTGGGGATATAAAATGATATAATTATTTTTTGAAAAGGGTTGGCAGTTTCTCATATAGCTAAACATAGACGCTGTGACCTAGTGATCTCACTTCTAAGTGTTGTCCCACAATAAATAAAAATATATGCCCACAAAAAGATTTGTACACGACTGTTCATGGCAGCTTTATTTATAATAGTCATAACTGGAAACAATTCAGGTGTCCATCAACAGGAGAATATATAAACATACTGGAATATTCACTCAATGCCATATTACTCAGCAAGGAATAG
Organism: Callorhinus ursinus; assembly: GCF_003265705.2. NCBI lineage: Eukaryota > Metazoa > Chordata > Mammalia > Carnivora > Otariidae > Callorhinus > Callorhinus ursinus. The sequence goes on from NW_027397118.1 coordinate 6,472,487, forward strand.
GAACACATTACCAACACATGCAGTGACATGGAGGACTCTCATATACATTATTTTGAGTACGAGAAACCTTATATCAAAGTGTGTGCACTATATAATTATTCATAGGAAATTCTAGAGCAGCCAAACCCAATCTACAGTGGGGGAAAATCAGAACAATGCCTACCTCTTAGGGCATGGAGGTGAGAATTTACTGGGAAGAATTTACTGGGGGTGCCTTCTGGCAGTGATGGCAATACCTTGGTAAGGTTTTGGGGTACACAGATGCACACATTTGTTAAAATTCATGAAATGCACAGATCGTAAGTGCATTCCACTTACGATCTGTGCATTTCATTTGTACATAAATTTTATAATCAAAACAGAAACTGTAAACAAATATTGAACTCCAGTTAATGAAATCCATGCTGAACTATTTAGAGGGAAATATATGATCTCTTCAATTTACTTTGACATACCCCCCCAGATAAGATAGATTAATGGATGGATAGACAGATACGTGATAAAGCAAGCTTAGTAAAATGTTAATGATAGACTCTAGATACCTAGGTTCACTGTAAAATTCCTTTAACTTTATTGTATGTTTGAATATTTTCCTAATAAAATGTTGGCAGTAAAAGAACATTTTTGAAAAGGAGTAAGTTTTAGAGCAGTCATTCCTTTTCAGGTGGCCTTGTTGTCTCTAGTCTCCCAGGAATGTGGGAACATAACCTGTATGTGAATGAGTGCTTTGCAGACCCTCTGGGTTTACCCAGGTTGGTCACTAAACTCTGCAGAACAGGCTGCAAGCATCCTTGATCAATGCCTGCCCCACCCCCACCCTGGCCCTCATTCCTCCCCCTCATCCCTGGAACAGCTTTGATGACCACATAAAATAACAAACAGCAGACACAGACGGCACTTTACAGAACTGGCTTAAAAACTCCCCTATTACATATTTACTCCAACCCGTCAGAAAGTAGATGGCTGCGGGTCTGTAACGAGGGCTGTTTGAAAGTCAAGTGTTCAGCAAATTTGGCTGGCGGGCACTCAGGGAGTTCCAACCTCAGAATTACCAAGTATAGTAATGCACGCATTTCTGCTGCAGTACCCAACCCCAGCAAATTGCCCTGGGCACACCCCCAGGCTGGGTAGCTGCAGTCTTCCTCTGGAGCCCACGTATCCTGCAGCCCACATATCCTAAATCACGGGGCTTGTTGGGTTGATCCCACCACAGATGAGTGGGTACGGGGATAAACAAATGCAAGGAAAAGCAGAGCAGTTCTGAGGGGCTAGCTACTCCAGTGTTGTTCTTTCATTGAGGGGAAATGGCACTAGCTCCAAGCCCATGAGAGCTACAGTCTGCTTCTGGCTGCAATCAGGGGTGATGGGACAGCTCTGAGAGGGTGGTGGGAGTGGTGGGTTGCATACGCCCCCCCCTCTCTTTTAAAGATTTTATTATGTATTTGAGAGGGAGAGAGCATGAGCAGGGGGAGGAGCAGAGGGAGAAGCAGGGAGCCCGATGCGGGACTGGATCCCAGGACCCCGGAATCAGGACCTGAGCCAAAGTCAGACACTAAACCGACTGAGCCACCCACGTGCCCCTGCATACACCCTTCTCCCTTTTGGGGCAAATCCTTACCCTCTCTGGACCCCAGGCCCCCTTTCTGCAAAATGAGGGTGTTCTGTCTTGGGACCCCTAAGGCTCTGGGGTCTAGTTAGAGTATTCCCTCAAACCTAAGAGACATCATGTGTTCAGGCAGCCTGTGCAGCTTGTAACTGCACTTGGGTCTACTCAGTGTGGTCCCAATGGTCATCACCTGCACGCCCAAAGTTCTGTTTGGCAATTATAGATATCTTTGTATCTCTTTCATTTAAAAAATACCATTAACGCCTTACAAAAAATAGGACACAATGTTGAACACCTGCAATGTGCCAGACTCTTTACTAAGCACTTTGAATATATTTTTTCATTTAATTAAACAACCTTCGTTTCTGGACATTACTCCCATTTCATAGAAGTCGAGGTTTGGGGAGGTCAATGCCTTGCCCGAGGCCCTCCAGCTGGTAAGGAACTGAGCTGTACTTCTAGTCCAGGGCTGCATTCTTTCTAATCTGCTACATGGCCTCCAGCTTCCACAAAATCAACCCACCACCCTAACGCAACTATTGTTAGCATCTTGATTAATACGTATCACACATTTTTGGTCAAAGGCATACTTACCACATACGTCTTTCATACATTAAAATGTGAAAGTGAGTTGCTATTTAGGACAAATGTCAGGTTAATGGGAAAAGAAGACTAAAAGGTGTGCTGTGTTCTCCTGGTCAGAGAAACGGCTAGCTGAATCAGCTGAACCCCACAGCCTTTGTTGGCCTAGACTGGCTACTGTTCAGATCTATGAGTGCAGGCGGGTGAGGTCTGTTTTTAAACAACAGTTGACCTTAATACTTCTCCAAGGACCACTGTTTTATTTCTAGATTATGTTCAGTAGCTCTTTAAATTGCCAAACTACTTCTCTCCACGTTGTACCAAGTCGAAGTAAAAGAAGAGAAAACAAAACACCATTCCTCTCAGTGTGTCCTTAAATGCCGTTGAGCTCTATGCAGGTTTTTATGGCGATTATAAACCCTCCACCTCAGGCTTGCTACAGCAGCAGAGCTTCCGCGCGGTTACACAAACACAGCCACCATAATAAAGCACATCTTATTTGATATTATATTGTATCAGAAGCATTAAATACACATTAAAGGGGTGCTTTAAGGCCCTTTGCAGTAAGTGGCAGATGTTATGAATAATAACCCGCAAAATCCTTCTGAATTCTAAAAAGGTGTGCTCCATAAAGCTTTCATATAAATCTTTAATAGAGCTGAAACACATTGCAGTGATTAGAGGAAATCTCTAATCATATTAAGCTATTAGAGATAACTGGGGTAGGATTGGTAGCCTCAAAAATAAAGCAAGAAAATGCACACAACATGGATATGAAGGATTTTCTAGTTATACCTTTTGACGGTTCTTTGCTCGAGTGAGCCAGGCAAGTCTGTGTAACACATACAAACACACACTCAGTGTAAAACCAAAACTGCCATAATTCACTGAAATTTATGTAAATGAATATGCATTCCTTTATATGAAAAATCGGCAACATCTGTGCTCCATTTAAACAACCTGATTTAATGGAGTTACCAAGAGAAAAAGAGCAGGGTGGGGCTGGGGGGTCTGGGGAATGACCTCATCCACCCTTCCCTTGGAGCATCTTGAAAAACAAATAAAATATAGGTTACAGGCAAACTAAACAGCGTTGAAAATATTGTCCCAGAGGACTCTGGCTTCCCAGGAAGCAGAGGTGTTTAAGGAGAGAGACAAGAACCAGCTGCAATAAACTCTGGCTCAATAAAACTTAATTAACCCCTTGGGGACTTTGCAAGGCAGCTTGTCAGCAGAGAGAGAGAGCATGGGATTCTACTGCCTGCCAGCAAGGGGTTAATCTGGCCTTGCCAGATGAGGGAATGCCAGACCTAAAGGCACAAGTGACCCTATGGAGATACACAGATATGTGCACACACAAATGCACCGAACTTGGCCATGCATGGTTTTCACCTAACATTGGGAGGGCTAATTAACTGTGAGCCCAAAGGCTCAGTCATGTCATTTGAGGGCCAGAAGGCACTTCTGAATCTCATCCAGACCCCTATCCACTGTAAGAGGTCTCTCAGCCTCCACTTGAACACTTTCAGTGCCGGGGAGCTCACTGTCTCTCATGGTAACCGATCCCATCCCCAGTCAATCCAACTGATAGAAGCAATTCTTCCTTACACTTGTTTCCTGTGACTACCCGCCAATAGATCTGTTTCTGCTGCAAGTTCTTGTGCTTTCTTTTTCTGGGGGAATTGAGGATGAACCAAACCAAATCCAAGAAAAATGTCAAATGCTTACTTTTAGCTCTTGGATGTCTGGCTGGTTATTTAGATACAAATGCCTACTTCTAAGTAGATATTAGGGGTTGACTAGAAGTTAAGGAGTTTTCAATTTCATGAGAAAGAGATATACATATGCATAAACACATGTAATATTAGGTAGAAAGTGCTGATGGATCCAGGAGCTAAGGGCTGGGGGAAGTTGAAAGAACATCAGCAATCAGGGGAGGCTTCATGGCAGAGGTAGCATTTGATTTCAGTTCATGGTCTCCCAAGAGGGGGTCTTTGTATCTCAGGTGAGATGGTTGCTGGTTTTAGGTGGTGCATGGCTTCATGGTCTCGGCAATTCTTTTTCAGTTCATCTTATGCCAAGGAAAAAGTGCTAGCATGTCTTATCATATCAGACTTCAGGATCAAAGCCCTTGGCAGGAAATTTCAGGCTAAAATCAACAAGGACTTTTGTTTTTCTTATATTGATTTTTAAAGCAAGTGGTACTAGTTTTCTACTTATGGAAGTGTTCTGCAACCTCTTTCAAAATAAATTTTTAAGTTTTAAAATGGTGAATTAATTTGAAGAAAAATAAAAAAAATAAATAATATAGGTATTACACAGCAAATCACGAGTGTGGCATGTACATGACTGGGGTTTGAAAAGCACACGTGGGTAGGCATCGGAGAAGGGGATGGTGAACCGGTGCCTCTCTGCTCTCCTAACATGATTGCTTCAATGCAGTGCTGCCTTTGGAGGTGGCTGCAGAGAGTCAAATTTCTGTCTCCAGGCCTCTCCTTTCTTAGCCTGCTCCATTGGAGTGTGTGGGAATCTGCAGCTCCCAGAGCCCAGCAGATCAAAGGTTTACAGCCAAGTTGCCAGAGGGTGTCCAGCCCCAGGCAATAAAAATAGCTAATATTTTCCTGCAGCATGCAGGTTCTCCTGAGCACAGCCTATCTGCAGGCCACAGCTCACCTGGGCAGATCTGGAGGAGGGGGTGGGGCAAGCCTGACTCTGTCACCCCTTCCTGGCTGAAGGCTTGCTTGAGGTTCAAAGCAAGGCTTGCTTCTTGGCCAGGGCAACAAAACAAAGGGCCACTGGTTACTCAGCCTTATTTCTGTCCCTGCCACTGGCTCACTCTGCAGTTTGGGGCCAGCCACTTGCCTTCTCTGTGCTCAATTTGCCATCTGTGGGAGGCAGGTTATTAAGGCAGTAATTAGCTTGGACACAGTGATCAATTCATTGAAGAAAGAGCCCATTCAGCTTCTTGTGCAGCTTGGAAATGGCGAGACTCCCAGGATGACCAGAAAGAAGCATTTTCAGACTGTGATTCTACAGCAAAATATCTGGCCAAGTCTCTTCATTCTCTGTGGCTGCCTGACCTCTCAGCATATTGAGTGACAGCTTGACCGTTTTTAGATCCTGGGGGAACTTACTTCCTTTTGTTCTGTTTCTCAGCTTTTTGGTACAGAGGTCTAAGCCTATTTTTCTTTTGCCTCATGCTTGGCCTACTAAGTTTCTTTAAATTTCCCTCCATTTTTGAGAAACTGTCAGGATCCTCCTGAGCCCAGGGACCACTGCCCTGAAGTCTCCGGCTCTCACCAAGAGAATGGGATGTGGTGGGCAGAGGGGAAGGTGTCCACAAGTGGACCACCAGGTATAAACTCTTTCCACAGACCCTTATCTGGTCCAACAAATAGATGTGCTCTCAGACTCCTGCTCCATCTTGAAGACTTCTTACAGCCAGTGTGTCTCCTTGGGAATTCTGCAGCTTCATCTTCGTAATAAAGAAAAGTGGTTTCGTAAGTGACTCAATTTTGATCAAGCTCAGAAAAAGACAGGTGATGTTGTCTTACTGGCATTTCTTGTAATAAGTGGGAGAATGTAAGTTATCTGAGAACATTCTAATCCATCTACCTTTTCCATCCACCTAATGCATCCACCTTTACAAGGCATCCCCCAGTGTAAGGAGTTGCTTACTCTTTATAAATACAGATGTTCCCTTTCCAGATAACCATCTCTAACTAGATGGGTGATCTTGGACAAGTCACTTGTCACATCATAGCCTTAGTTTCCTCATCTGTAAATGAACAGCTTGCTTAAACTAGCACAGCCCAATGGACGCATATTAAAATGACCTTAGAGGTTTTGCATTTTCCCTCAGTTCATTGTTGACTTTCCCCATGGCTCTGAAACATCATCAGAGTTGGCAAATAATTTCTGCGAAGTCATTCTCAAGAGTCAAAACATCCCCAGAACTTCCTTTAATTGCTCCATCATGGATGGAGCTGTCATCTTTAAATGTCTCCAAAGTGCAACTCCATAGCTAATGGAGTCACTCTTCTCTGATCCTCTTGAGGCATCCTAGATGGCCTACATGTGTCCAGCTAAACCACCATGACTGTGTGCACACTGCAGGGCCTAGAAAAGCACAATGGGCTCAATTGAGTATGTGGGGTAAGTACAGTGGTATTGAAGGAAGAGCAAAGAGCATTTGCCAGAGTGTAGGAAATCTTGGCTCTCATACCTTCATGTTATTTGGTCTGGGTCAGTTGTTAATGTCTCTGGTTTTCACACTCTCAATCTGTAAAATGGTAGAGTTAATAATGCCTGCCTCAGTGGTTTCTCTTGGAGATCAATTGTGATGATATGCAAGTGTTTAGTAAATTGTAAGGTGGTATGCACATGTAAAGGATTTTGTTCTTTGTAAGAGTGGGAGGGACTGTGCCAGTTGGGGTCCCTCCAGCCCCTGAGCCTCCTGAATGGATCAGTCTCAGTCAGTAACATTCCAACACATGGAAAACAATGTGCGCTTGAGAGCTAATAACCAGATCCAAAACGACAGGCTTGAGGAGGGAGGCCGGCCTGGGAAATGTGTTATGAGCTGATCAGAAAGGAGAAAAGAAATAAAGTCATTAGCTTAATTAAGGGGCAGGAGGGAATGATGAAACACATCTCCAGCAAAACCAAATTAAGCATTTAGAAGATATTAAAAATGCATTTGAACTCCACCAGTGCTGCAGTTCTAATAACATTTTCTAGGGCTGTAGTCAGCTATCAGTTCAGTCTGAGATCAAGAAAAGGTACCATTTCTCACTGTCTCAGGTGCCTGCCACTCCCAAACCTTCTAGATAAATCTGACTTCTCATCCCTGCTCTAGTCTTCCAGCTACTCCTTCCCCAAATATCCCATTGGGTCAGCATATTATAGGCACAGACTTTCAACTCTTAGCAAATCTGGCTGGCATTTCTGTATTCTTAGGACCTTGATTTCTTTTAAGTTTTGTGTTCCCATTTTGAAAAGAATCTAAAAGATTTAACATGGTCATATTCTGGATCATTAGGATAATCTCTTTATATGATTCCTGTCACATAAGTCAGTATCCAGATTTGATTTTATGATCATATTAGTATGAAGAAATAATAGTAGTAGTACCACTAGTAGTAATAGGGACAGTAGTAACAGCTAGCATTTACTCAACATTTACTATATGCTAGGTACTGTTCTAAGCATATAGTATAACTCATTTAGTATTCACTTTTAGTGAATTCTTTTAGTACTTTCATTACTATAGATGAAGACATTGAGTCATTGGTATTTTCATTTTTGTCCTCTTATCTACATAAAATAAAAGGATGTGAAATTGTCATAGGCTAATGAGAATGGAACTGAGGTATCTTTAATATATATCATGCATCTGATTTTGTGGTAATTTAAATAGAGAAAAATGGTGGGAGCAGATGGTAAAATGGACCCGACAAGCTCAAAAACACTGGTGCCACAAAAAGTCCCATATTTGTATAATCCATCATTAAAGCCATCAATAAATCCTCTTAGTTGTATTCCCCAAAGATATTCTGATTGCATCCACCTCTGTTCATCTCCTTTTGACCAGTCCAGTCTTTATGTGATAATTCAGAGAAAGGCAGATCCTTGTGGGACCCCCGGTGTGCTCCATGGAATGTGCCCTGGACCTGAAAGTCTGCACTGGATTTGGAAGCATTCTTGGGGGAATTCAAGGCACAGAAGTCACATGAGCAGGGAGTGGAAAATGAGGGTAACAGGCTTAGGGAAAAGGAGAGGTGTGAGGCCTTAAAACCCTCTCAAACTAGAAGAAGAACCCAAAGGTTCTTTAAAAGGCAGAAGGTTAGGCTTCAGGCACAAATGGCTCCTGAAACTCAGGTGATATTTTGCTTTTCCTCTGTCCTGAAGCTCTGCCCTTGTGTAACTGCTTCACTCTTAGGCAGGCCCTTTTCACAAGGTGGCCCTGGCAACACCAGGCTACTGTCCTCATAGCTCAGCAACCAGTGTACAGACTGTTTCTCTTTGCCAGTAATTCCTACAGAACCCTCGATCTTACCTCAGTTAGCTGACTCAAGTCACATCTCCATTCTGGAGCTGATCCCAGGGGCCAGGGGGATGACATCGTCTTGATTGTCAGGACTGAGTCATGAGTCCCTTCTGAAACTGGCAGATGAGACCTACATGAACCAATGGACCAAGCATGAGGAAGAGGTTATTCTTCCAAAAGAAAATTGAGGTAGCATCACCAGAAAAGAGGAGATTTGATCTCAGAAAGGCAAAAGCAGTATTTCTATCATGAGCACCAATCAAGATGCATTAAATGGTTTGATGTGTTTTAAACTCTTGGAAGGCCCAGAGAGTATGTGTAGTTGTGTTCTGAAGACCAAGGGAAATGCTGAACATAACGTCAGGGTGGAGGAGAATTTATGATAAAAACACCCTCCTGGCAGAGCAGGCTGTCTGCCCCAGACTCAGCAAATGAAGCCCAACTTAATTGCTTGCAGTCTTGGATGAACTTCTAATTCTTTAGCCCTAGGAGAGGAAAAATTGCATAGACAACCTGCTTTCTCTCGTTGGCATGCTGAGCCTCTAAGAACATTATTTAACCTCGATCAGCAGTGATTCCCTGCTGTAAAAATAGGATGACAATCCTTGCCCATTCAGGGCTGCAGGCTGAGCTGGAGGGAGCAGGGTCTATAACAAAGGATTTCCAGGTTGTTGGTTGGATGGCGGTTTAGAAATATGGCACCAGGATGTTGACATCTGAAGGGTTTAGAGAAACCCTTCCCTCGGCTCTGAAAATACTTGGTGATGTTCTCTCCTGGTGTCAATGAGAAAATGAAATTTCCTGAAAACATGCTTTCTCTTTTGGCATTTATGCTTCCTGTGAATCTACCCAAACCATGATGGCAGTGGCAGGATCTGAGGGCTACTTGAACCTGGCAACAGTGTCCTAGAGCAGAGGGGTTAAGTGTAGTGGTTTTGAAGAAAGGTTTTCCTATGCTAAGCTTGGGTGATAAAGAAGTGAATATATGGTTGTTCTTGGGGCTCATAATTTGTAGGAGAGGAAGAGATGGAGAGAGAGAGAATAAATAAGAATAATTATAAACAATTACTCTCTAGAATAGGAGTTGGCAAACTAAGGTCCATGGACCAAATCTGGTCCACGCCTGCCTGTTTCTGTATGGCTCATGAACTAAGAATGATTTTTACATTTTTAAATGGTTGAAAGAAAGTCAAAAGAAGAATAATGTTTTGTGACAGGAAAAAAAAAACGAAATTCAAATCCCAGGGTTCATAAATAAAGTTTTATTGGCACATGGCCACACTCATTCTTCCGCATATGGTCTATGGCTGTTTTTGTGTTTCAACAGTAGGCCTGGATAGCTAGAATAGAGACTGCATGGCTCAAAAAACCCATAATATTTTTACCAAAAGAATTTGTTGAACCCTGCTCTAGAGGGACATATTCTGGCCCAAAGAGAGAAACCTTCAATGCAATATGGCACTTGATCTGGGTCTTGAAGATGGGTAGGAATCTAATAGGAAGAGATAAAATGGGGGGCTATAGCTTTAGAGCCTTGTATCCCCATTTGACAGATGAGGACCAAGATGTTGAAAGGTGGAGCTGGAATTTTAAGCAAAGTCTGACTTACTTCATAGCTCAGCTCTTTCTGACTTCCCCCTTCTAGTCTTTAGAAAGCCGAAAATGACTGGGTACAAACTGTAAAGGGGCCTGAATACCTTCCTAAGTAGTGTTACCTAATTCTGTACCTAGTGGGTGGCCATCTAAATTTGTGAGTTGGGAAGTCACATGACTCAAGTATGATTATAAAATGATTGTCAGTAGCTGCATAAAGAATAGTTGGAGAGGAGGGAAATGAAGATGAGAAGAGCAGGTAGGAGACCAAGCCTGGAGTATGGATCAGAGGGAATGAGGGCTTGTTCAAAGGGTACAGGTTGTAGGGAAGTTGGGAGACCCTGAGGAGAGATAGCAGTAACAAGTCTAAGGGGAATAACTTGATGCAGGAAGTGAAAGAAAGATGGCTTCCTGGTTTTGAGTCTGGAAAGGTGGAGTAACTGGAGAAAGACAAGGCTGGTTGTAGAGAATCATGAGTTCCACTCTGTCTATGGTGTTTGGAATGACCACAGGAGATCCAAGGGATCTCACCTCTAGCCGAGAGCCAAACCAGGCTGCTTTGACCCTGGCCAGCAGTACGGTAGAGAGGCAGAATGAGATCTCGGAAAGGAGAAAGGGAGGAAATTATACATGTGTGGAGAGAAGAGGGTCAGGAGTTAGGACAGAAAACAGCTCTTTGTAAGATCCAGAGCAACTTACATTAAAATATTACAATTGTTAATGGGTGAGTGGGCCAGATGGGGTAGTGGTGAAGCTAAGACCTCATGTCTCATCTAAAGGAGGCCTCCTCTGAAGACTTTCTATCATGTCTCCAACACTGTAGTATTTGTGCCAGTGACTGCCTATGACAGATTACAAACTTCTCTGGTGTTCCATATTCAAGTCATAATAAACAGAGGTGAGACAAAACAGAAATTCCACAACCCCAAAGACCAATCCAAAAAAGACATCTAAGGAATGACTTTGTCTGTGATATGATAGAATAAAGGGGAAAATCCTTCGGGGACTCTGGTTATTGTCCTAGCCCTTAGGAAAAACTCAGACCATACCAGAGGCAGAGCTATCTGGCTGTGCTGAGAAGGGAGCAATCCTGAGAGGACTTTTGAGGGCCAGCCCCAGGGTCCCCACATAGCTATTGCTGATCCAGGTTTGAGGATGCGTGAATGTGGGCTTTCTCCTGGAAGTCTGTATTACTTCTGTCCCCACAGGTCCTGCATCTAAAAAGATGAGCTCTGCCCAAGGAATGCATATGTCAGGCGCCCCTTCTATCTTCAGTCTTTCTGGGTGGTCAGCCAGATCTTGAAAAAGGCCACTTCATTGGTAGGAACTCATCAAATACTTTCTTCTGCTCAGAAGAACATAGTTACATGCAATTTAGCAAGCCTTTAGGGGATGCCTACCACATACCCAGCCTTGTGCTAAGGATGGCTGGACATGTGAGGTGAAGAGCAGATATAGCCCCTTTTTTCCCCTCAAAGGGCAGAAGAGACAGGTGGGCAGAGACACCACTATTCCAGTCTGTGCCCAGGGCCTTAAGGAAAATGAGACAAGTCTGGATTGAGGAGTTGAGAAAAGTTTTCTGTTGGAGGGTATTAAAGAATTGAGGTGGGGAGATGGTCTTCATGACCAATCCCAGCCTTCTAAAAATGACATTGCTACTTGCCTTGCTGGATTTTGCCCTTAATTGGGACTTATTGCTTCTTCCTTCTCTCCTCTTTCTCCCTTTTGGAATGGGAGTGTCCACCCTATGCCTGTCCCACCATTGTATTTTGGAAGCACACAATTTGATTGATTTCACAGTTTCACATCTGGAAGGAAATTTGCCTCAGAATGAATCATACTTTGAGCCTCACCCATACCTGATTTAGATGATATTTAGGTGAGATTTTGGATTTTAGATTTCAAATTGATGCTGGAATGAGTAGGATTGGGAGTAGCTACTGGGATGAAATGAATATATTTTGCATGTGGGAAGGGCATGAATTTGGGGGGAAGTCAGGGGCAGATGCTGTGGTCTTGAATATTTGTGTCCCTCCAAAATTTACATGTTAAAATCCTAACCCTCAAAGGTGATGGTATTAGGAGGTGGGGTTTTGGGGAGATAATTAGGTCATAAGGATGGAACTCTCTTGAATGGGATTAGTGCTCTTATAAAAGTGATACCACAGAGATCCTTAGCCACTTCTACTATGTGAAGACACAGGAAGAAGTCTGTGGCTTGAAAGAGGGCCCTCAGCAGACATACTAGACCTAGATCATAAACTTCCAGCCTCCAGGACTGTGAGAAGTAAATTCCTTTTGTTTATGAGATTCTTAGTCTGTTATAGCAGCCAGAACAGACTAAGATAGACCTCATAGGAGACATCTGTAGGGTTCCTTCCCAAGGCTCCTCAAACATGCCCCGACAGAGAGGGCTGAGCCATGCCTTCTCATATTTTTAAATTGTCCTTTAAACGAATAAATAAAGGACCAAATCATAGGCTCCTAGAGCAGCAGGGTATAGAACCACAAGACCTAAAAGACCCAGGGGAATGATATAATTGATAGTCAAGTAGGTAGGTGGATTTGAACATCAATGTGAGAGATGTTGAAAGAGGTAAGAGGTAATAGGTTATAGGATGGAAATGAGCAAGAAAAGAGATTAGAAGAGGGAAATCAAGTTCTGAGAGAGAGTGGGAGAGCTGAGAGTAATAAGTGCTTCCTCTCTCTTTCCATGTGACCTCACCCAAAGATAGCGTTGAAGCGCTAGGGGCAATAAATTAGCTTAGACTGGTATTTTTATGAAGTTAATCTGCACGTATACCCATCACTGTAATGTTGAAGATATGGTTGGGACTGGGAAAAGTTAATTCTCAAAACAAGACTTTGTCTTTACCACAATGAAAATCAATTCTATTTTTTGAATGCCTCTATCAGCCATAGGTTTAGGTATCCTTCAAAACCATACCACAATATTTCAACCCAATTGGCTGGTAAATCAGAACCTGGCGTTAGTCCCAGTGAGTAGTGTGCTTGCCTTGACTTGCAAGAGATGATTGTGTACAAATTTTTTCAGCTTTGTGTTCAGCAATGTCACATTGGTAGCTTGATTTGCCATTGTGGATGTATTTACCCACAGAAATAGGTGAATGCTACAAATAAAAAATAAGCACCCCCCAAAAAAATCCCTGATATTGAACATTTCCCAGCATACCACACAAATGGGTGTTAGAGGGACTGTGGCCTTTCTGGCTGGGCAATGGCTCTGACAGTGACCAAGTTGTTGTTTGCACCAAAGCCTTTCAGTATTTAAAAAGTTGCTCTGATGGTTACATCTTACCCAGTTAAATGAGAGATGGGGTTGGTAGGAAGACTGGAGGATCCACTTGAAGGAATTTAAGTGAGATTAGAAGGAGTTATTTTTAGTAGAAATGATTCTTTTAGGGTATGTGATTGAGTCCAACTTTTCCATTTATTTTCTTATTCTCTCCGCTCTGACCTGAGCAACTCATCATGCAACCAAACTCCACTTACATCTGGTTCTAAGATTTGGCAGTAATAGTTTGGAGATAGAGAATGCCAAATAACTCACATTAAGATTTAAAAACAATTGGACATCTCACAATATCTTAGGCTAGATGGAATATGTAATGGGTACGGGATGCTCATCCACATCCCCTCTTCAAGGCCAACACATCCAACCCCCAGTTGCTGCAAATTCCAGCTGCATTGGCTTGTAGCTGCAACTCTCTCTGGAAGTTGCTCTTGGGAATGAGGAACTGCCTTACCTTCCTGGGGTAGGGGAAGAGGGCAGCCCTAACAACCAATAACTGGCTGATGCATAATGCCAGCATTTTGTCTCAGTTTGGAACAGCTCTGAAGAACCACTCCTGTTCCAGAATTCCTGTTAGGATTGACCAACTCCTTAGCTGAAGCCTCATTTCACTCTGTTCAATCCAACCTTCCTCCCTTTCCTATATGTGATTCTCCCAGGTGCACTCTCGAATCAAATATCTGTCCACAACTCCTCATCTTACCTTCTTTTCCCAGGGGACCACACCCTAATGTCATCAGGCTTAAGTACTCACCTGATGCATAGGTCTCCTCCATTGCCCTTAACCAGAGAGGTCCAGCCTGTATCTTTATCCAGAGAGAGGGACTTAGCATTGCTCACTGCAGCACCATATTCTGTTGTCTTGCTGAGGAGCTCTGCTGTTAAAAGCCTGTCCTTAGTTTGAATTGAAATCCACTTCCCTCTTTAGAAAGAATTTATTTATTTATTTATTTTTTATTATAAGAACTTACACAATGTAAGTTCTGAATTGTTCTAGTTGCAATTGCTTTGGTCTTCTGAAAGGAATGTGACATAGAGTTCCCATCCTGAGGACCTTCCTGGGAAAGAGAAGGTATGCTGCCAAATGGGTGCCATTGCAATTCCGAGAAAGGAGGGAACCCTGAAGGGTGGTCATGGAGTGGCTTCTTGAGAGAGGTACCTCTTGAGCAAGGCTCACAAAGATGTGCAAAATCTGTATGGGGACTTGGAAAACTACTTTTCAGTGGAGATGCTGGGCATGCTCATCAACTGAAATGTACTACTGCTGTTTTCTATTTTCATTTTGACCTATTTTCCTTTTCTCTTCTGCTAACACCTTAAACTCTCCTTTAGAGTCTCTGCCTTCAAGTCCATGTGGTTCAGATGAGGTGGCCGCACTCTCAGCTTCAAGGATCAGCTTGTGACTCAGGTCTGGCTGGTCAGCTTTTTTTTTTTTTTCCCTTTTGACCACAGGGATGGACATGTGAAATGGTTAATCTCATGGTACTCCTAGGACTTTTATTACAATTGCTGGAAAAGAAAAGCTCTAATTTTGTTCAGTTGCTAGGCTATATAAGAATAATCCATGAGCTTCTATGGGCCAAACAGAGAAGAAGGCAGAGTGCATTAGGGTTCTCCAGAGAAATGGAACCAACAGGTTAGACATAGATAAAGACATAAACATAGACATAGATATGTAAGAGGAGATTTATTATAGGAATTGGCTCATGTGGTTTATGGAGGCTGAGAAATCCCACAGTCTGTTGTCTGCAAGTTGGAGAACCAGAAAAGCCAGTGGTGTAATTCAATCCAAGTTCAAAGGCTTGAGAATCAAAAGGCTGATTGTGTAAGTCCTGGTCTGAATATGAAAGCCTGAGAACCAGGAGCACTGAAGTCTGAGGACAGGAGAAATGGATGTCTCAGCTGAAGTAGAGAGTGAATTTGTCCTTCCTCTGCCTTTTTGTTCTATTTGGGCTCTCAGAAGAATGGATGATTCCCTCTCACATTGGGAAGGGCCATCTGCTTTACTCCGCTTACCAATTCAAATGCTAATCTCTTCTGGGAACACCCTCAGAGACATGCCCCAAGATGGTGTTTATCACCTATCTGGGCATCCCTTAGTCCAGTCAATTGGACGCATAAAATTAACTGTCACACAGAATTTAGCTTAGAGTCAGAGTTACAGAGAGGAAGGGAAGGCGGGAGGAAAGAGGAGGGGAAAGAGAGAGAAGTATTTCAATTTGACATTATCTGAGCCCTGTCTAGTCTTTACAATTGCATGAACTTGAACCAAAAATTCTCTTTAGGTTTGAGCCCATTTGAATTAGATTATTTATCACTTGCCACAAAATGACACCTAACTAATATAGTCGTGAAACCAGTACTTTAACTCTACTCTGATGTCAAGCTCCTGAGCTTACTACAGAGAGGCATCATGTGCCAACAAACTTAATGGCTGCAGAAGTTTCCCTGGAGAAACTGAGCCTACCATTCCACCAGGAGGAGTCTATATGGGCAGCTCCCTAATTCTTCCTATTTGTAAAAGTTCAGACATATTTGTTCACTTACTACCTCAAGTTTTAGGATCCTGTTGGTTTTTCGTCAGTGATTGGCCCTGTCCATCGGCTCTTCTGCAGAACTGATAGATGAACTACTTTTAGAACAAGCTCCTCTTCAGCCTTGCCTTCAGTGAATTCAGATGTCCAAGTAACTCAAACAACTTCATTTCTGAGGTAGATTTGAAAATGGCCTATTCAAAAGTGATTGTCAATTTGCAAACTACCTTAAAATCCAGAGAAATACCACACTGGATTGACCCCACAGTTCTGTCTGTGATGTGGGCATTAAGGGATGTTGGGGGCAGGGGAAATCTCCTCTGCCCCATCCATCTCCCCCACCCCAGGATTTCAAAGACTTTGATCATTTCTTTCTCAGCCTTTACATTTCCAGAACAAAGGGGTCCATTTTGATCTATCCTTGGATGGCACTCCTGCCCCTACCTCCTTGATCATTTTCGATGTCCTCCTCCTCACTTCCTCCAGTTTCTTCATATCTTTTAAAGGTGTGCCCAGAACTGCACACAATATTTCCAGAGATCAGAGAATCAGGCTTTTATCTTTACCCATTGATGTTAAAAAATTTGATCATGATAAAATGAATCATTCTAAGGAATTTGTATTGGAATCTAAGCCCAAAGTCATTCATTCCTTCCTTCACTTACTCACTGAGTTACTCAGTAAGAAATTAGGACAATTCTACTGTCTGTCCAGGCTTGTGGTAGGCCTTTTGGGGTACTAGATAGGATGAAAAATCATGCTCTTCCCTCCAGGAGTGCATAATAGAGCTGATAATGCAAGACCAACTTGTAAGAAGCCACCCACACTAATGTCTTCTGCTAGAATTTTACATGAAGCAGTGAAGTGCTTTTCTACCTATTATCTCCTTTGATTTTCATACCAATTGCATTTTCACGAGGGGCTGAGAATCAGGGAAGTGGAGATACTCAGAGTTCACATGCAAATCATCTGGTTCCAAGTTCATGAACCTTTCCCCTGGACAATGACTCCCCTTACCAATCACCCAGGGAAAGTATTAATTCTGCAGTTCTGAGGTATTGCAGTAAAGGACCAAACTCTGAAGGGACTTATAGCCTAAGATAAATGTGGGAATAAAAAGCTTCCATAATATGAGTACCTGTAGAGAGTAGACTTTTGAAATAAAACTCCCAGTTTAGGGTTTTTCTGGAATCTTATTAATGGATCTAGAATGAGCTGAGGTTACTTTCCATATCAATTCCATTCTAAGAGACCCCTTTTCCAATTGCATTGCTTGCCATCAGTCATTTCCTCATCCAAATACAAAATCTTGATTTCAGTTGACAAATCTCCCTTTTCCCACTCTCAGTTCAAATTTGAATGACACTGGTTCAGGAGTAGACATATGGTCTGGCCCTGGCCACTCAACCCACTACTATCTCCATGCTTCTGGAATTGATCCAGAGATGGGTACATGATTTATGGGACAATCTGTGACAATAGGGCCAGCCCTGTGATTTCTGGAAAAGTTGGGAAGAGCAAGTTCTCTTGCTGGTGGGAGGGAAGCATGAGGCTGCTAGTGGCCATCTAGCCCCCATGTGAGAAGAGGCAGTCTGAGAATAGTCACACAGAGGAAAGCAGAGTGGAGAGGTGAGCTAGTGAAATTTGCTGAGCACTCCTATTCAGCTCTAGACTTTTAGTTATGGGATCCAGTGATATCCTTTCTTTGTAGAACCTAACTTGAGTTGTGTTTCTATAATTTGCAACCAAAAAGGGTCTTGACTAATATTCCCATCCACATACAAATTACCTCCTGGTGACATAAATTTCTTTCTCCCTTTTCCTCTGTATTCCCTAGCCTTGATTTCCTTCAACCATGACCCATCCATTCACCAGACTTAGAGTTTCATGAGGGTTGGTACCTCATCTGCTTTATTCACCACTTAAAACCAGCAGAGTTGAGTGGTAGAATAAATGACATACTGGCAGTGTGGATGATGCCACATTTCCTCCATGTTGGCTGAAAAGACTGTAAAAATTCATTCTAAGGTTTCAACAACCTAAAATGGTATTGCAAGTAATTTATTACTAAACATAGTCAAATTAACCAAAGTAGTAAGGTTTGTAAATTGCTTATCTTTTTATGACCTATGCTAGATTCAATGTTATCCTGATAAGCATCATTGTCACTAAAATTCCAAGATGTCTTCTTGAGTGGGAATAGAAGAGTGTGTGGAATATTACAAATAATTGAATAACCCAGAGCCTTTCAAACTATGTAACTGCCCACAGCGAGTGCCATGACTGAGCTATATTTTATATTTGTTGAAATTATGAGTTATTTTAGTGATTTAGAGGGGGGTCTCAGCAATATGGTCATACAAACTGGAGAGTGTTGTGCATTGCTATCCGTCTTTTGGATCATGGGGTGAAAATCTTGGCAATTGGGGCCTAATGTAGTACCCTTTGTTTCTGTCCTTTAATCTGGCTTCAATTACTTCAAAATTCTAGCCCACAACTTTTTTTCCTGGCTTACCATCTCCTATAATAGCCAAAGCATATTTATTCCCTGTCTAGCAAATAGATCATGCCTAGTCTCATCACTTTTCATGCGAATCCCTAGACCAAAAACTCTTGATTCTCATATATTCCAATCTTGCTCATCTTTCTTCAATATCTACACAAATCTCACCTTTGACATGAAGCCAACCATTATTCCTCTAACCTAAATGATATTCCCTTCTGCTTTAATAAATTGTTTAAATTTTTTAAAAATTGGAAGCCATAAAATTAATTATTTTTTGGTGAATTATTTTTTGGTGAATGTTTTAAGACATGTACAGGTTTAAGTCACTACAGCTGCAATCATGACACAGAGCAGTATCAGCAAGCCAAAAACATCCCCTTGTGCTGGCTCTTTGAAGTCAAACCCTCTCTCCACCAAAATGCATGGAAACCACTGACCCATTCTGTGTCCCTATAATTTTCCTTTTATCAAATGCCATATAAATGGAGTCACATAATGTAAGCTTTGAGATAGGCCTTTTTTTTTTCCCACTCAGCATAATGCCTTTGATATTCATCCATGTTGTTGTGTATATCAATAGTTCATTTCTTTTGATTGCTGAGTAGTAATCCATTGTATGAAGGTATGATCATTTATTTATCTATTTACCTGTTAATGGATATTTGGGTGCTTTCTAGACTAACCTTTTTTTTTAAGATTTTATTTATTTATTTGACAGAGAGAGAGACAGTGAGAGCAGGAACACAAGCAGGGGGAGTGGGAAAGGGAGAAGCACGATGCGTGGCTCGATCCCAGGACCCTGGGATCACAACCTGAGCTGAAGGCAGACGCTTAATGACTGAGCCACCCAGGCGCCCCTAGATTTTAGCTTTTATAAATGAACCTGCTAGTAGTGTTTGTGTGAAAGTAGACATATGTTTTCATTTTTCTCAGGTAAATATATAGGAGTGGAATGTCTGGATCAGAGTAAACATATGTTTAGCTTTACAAGAAACTGTTTTCCGGAGCGGCTATATTTATACCATTGTGCATTCCCACCAGCAATGTATGTGAGTTCCAGTTGCTCTGTATTGTAATTAGCACTGATATCAGGAGCTTACTTTACAATGTTGAGTTTCTTTTCATGTATTTTTTATAATCTTCCATATGTCTTCTTAGATGAAGTATTTCTTCAAATCTCTTGCCCATTTTTACTGAGTTATTTTCCTTATTGTTGAGTTTTAGAAGTTCTTTATACAGTCTGGATATAAGTCTTTTGTTGAATATGTGACTTGCAAATATTTTCTCCCAATCTGTAGCTTGAGTTTTTATTCTCTTAACAGTGTCTTTGCAAAACAATAGTTTTTGATTTTGATGAAGTCTAATTTATCAGTTTTTTTCCTCTAAGAATCATACAATTGGTGCCATAGATAAGAACATTTTACCTAACACAAGATCATAGAGATTTCCCTATTTTTCTAGATGTTTTATAGTTTTACACTTAGATATATATGAATTAATTTTGTATAAGGTGTGAGATATGGGTCAAGGTTCCTTTTTTTTTTTTTTTTGCATAGAGATGTCCAATTATTCTATCACTATTTGTTGAAAAACCTCTAGCCAGACTGAAAAAGCAAATGAGGAGAAGACCAAAATTACCAGTAACAAGAATGAAAAAAGGGTGTCATCACAAGCCCCACAGACATTAAATGGATATTTATGCACATAAATTTGATATTTTAGATGAAATAAATCAATCCCTCTAAAGCCACAAACCAGCAAAACAGACCTAAGAAGGAACAGGTAACTTTACACTGTCCTATGCAGTCTAAAGAATTTAAAATGAGAAAAATAATGTGTTAAATTTATCCAGATATTTACCATTTCAGTTGATCTTCCTTCACTCCCAAAGTTCTAAGTTTTCTTCTAGTATCATTTCTCTTCTACTTTAAGAACCTTCTTACATTTATTTTTATGCAGTTTTGCTGGTCATGAATTCTCTTTGTTTTCCTTTACCTGAGAATATTTTTATTTCAACTTTATTCCTGAAAGATATTTACTGTATACAGAATTTTGGATTGACAGGGAGGGTGTTTTTTGTTTGTTTTACTGTCAGCACTTTAAAAATGTCCTATTACTTTATTTATTTTTTTTCATTACATCATTAGTTTTTGATGTAGTGTTCCATGATTCATTGTTTGTGCATAACACCCAGTGCTCCATGCAGAATGTGCCCTCTTTAATACCCATCACCAGGTTAACCCATTCCCCCCAACCCCCTCCCCTCTAGAACCCTCAGTTTGTTTTTCAGAGTCCATCGTCTCTCATGGTTCATCTCCCCCTCCAACTTACTCCCCTTCATTCTTCCCCTCCTGCTATCTTCTTCTTTTTCTTTTTTCTTAACATATGTTGCATTATTTGTTTCAGAAGTACAGATCTGTGGTTCAACAGTCTTGCACAATTCATAGTGCTCACCATAGCACATACCCTCCCCAATGTCTATCACCCAGCCACCCCATCCCTCCCACCCCCACCACTCCAGCAACCCTCAGTTTGTTTCCTGAGATTAAGAATTCCTCATATCAGTGAGGTCATATGATACATGTCTTTCTCTGATTGACTTATTTCACTCAGCATAACACCCTCCAGTTCCATCCACGTTGTTCCAAATGGCAAGATCTCATTCCTTTTGATGGCTGCATAATATTCCATTGTGTATATATACCACCTCTTCTTTATCCATTCATCTGTCGATGGACATCTTGGCTCTTTCCACAGTTTGGCTATTGTGGAAAAATGTCCTATTACTTTAAAGCTCGCATGATTGGTGATGAGAAATTAGCAGTCAGTTGAATTGCTGTTTCCTGTGTATTGCTTCCTTTTTCTCTGGCTGCTCTCGAGAGTTTTTTCATTGTTTTTGGTCTTCATCAGTTTGATTACAGTATGTCTTTGCCTTAATTTCTTTGAGTTTTTTCTACTGGTGATTCACTGAGATTTTTTTGAAGACCTAGTTTATATCTTTCATCATACTAAGAAATTATTAAATGTATTTCTTTAAAAATTTTTTTCTGTACCACACTCATTCTCCTCTCCAAATGTTAAAACTTTTGGTATGGCCCCCTGGTTTCCTGAGCCTTTGTTCCTTTTTTTAGTTTATTTCCCTCTCTCCCCCACTTTTATTCAGATTGGTTATTTTATCTTCAAGTTTACTGGCTCTTTCTTCTACAATTTACATTTTTTTATAAGTCCATCAACTGAAAAAATTTTTTTGTTACTGTACTGATTGTATTTTATAGCTTCTATTTTTTCTGCTGAGACTTTACTTAGTTCCCTTATTTCAAGAGTGTTTGCCCTTATTTCTTAGAGCATAATTATAAGTAGTTGCTTTGAAGTCTTTGTCTGATAGTTTCAACATCTTGTTATCTTGGTTGGTATCTGTTGATTGTCTTTTCCTTTGCAAATTGTTGAGATATTTTTCATATGTCAAATAATTTTGGATTGTATCCTATACATATTGGATATTATGTTGTATGACTTTGGATTTTTATTTTAACACTATAGGAAATTTTCATTTGTTTATTTGCCTTAACAAAGTAATCAACTCAGTTACATTTAGGCCACACCAACTTTTAATGGGCCATTGTTTCTATGTTAGTTCAGTTTCAAGGCTTTTGCCATGCTGTTCAGATTTGGTCTACATGTATGCCACTCTGGGCAAATGATCAACCCTATGGTTTAGTTCTGGAAGCCTCGAGTATCAAGTCTATGCATCCACAGCTTGTGGGTGAGTCCTGAAGTTCATACATAATGTTGCAAAATATCTTTCTCAAACTACCTCCTCTCTGCAATCTCTCTGACACTCTGGCTCCCAAAATCTCCCCTTTTTGGTCCTCTGGCTAGAAGGCTGGAGTTTTATAGTCTCTTTAATTTGCTTCACAGTCCCCACAGCTAGATCTGAACTTCTGTGGTCAAATGGCAAGAAGATAGAGAGAGACCTAACTAGAGGGTATTATGCTAAAAGAAATAAGCCAGTCAGAGAAAGACAAATACCATATGATTTCACTCATATGTGGAATTTAAGAAACAAAACAGATGAACATAGGGGAAGGGAAAGAAAAATAAAATAAGATAAAAACAGAGAGGGAGGCAAACCATAAGAGGCTCTTAACTATAGGAAAAAACAGGGTTGCTACATGGGAGGTGGTGGAGGGATGGGGTAACTGGGTGATAGGCATTAAGGAGGACATTTGATGTAATGAGCACTGGGTGTTATATGCAACTGATGAATCACTAAATTCTACTCCTGAAACTAATAATACACTATATGTTAACTAAATTGAATTTAAATAAAAATTTTTAAAAGAGGAGGAGGACCAAGATGGCAGAGGAGTAGGAGACCTAAATTTCGTCTGGTCCCAGGAATTCAGCTAGTTAGGGATCACACCATTCTGAACACCTATGAACTCAACAGGAGATCAAAGAAAAGAATAGGAGCAACTCTCTGAACAGAAAAGCGACCACTTTCTGGAAGTTAGGACGTGCGGAGAAGTGAATCCGGGGCTATATTCGGGAAGATAGATGGCAGGGGAAGGGGCCTCCATCAGCCGCTACTGGAAATTGATAGAGCAGTGGAGCACAAAATTGGAACTTTTAGAAGTCGGCTCTGCCGAGGGACATTGCTCCAGTGGTTAAGCAGGGGGTGGAACCCTTGCTGGGACAGTGTGGTCTCAGGACCCATGGGGTCACAGGAAGACTGGGGGTGCCTGAGTGCAGCAGAGCTCCCAGGTATCAGAGCGGGGAAGCCGGCTGCAGAGATGGAGCTGAGGAGTGGGCTCTCAGCTCGGGGTTGCTATAAACCATAATCTGCGGCACAGTCGGGCCACTGCTCCTCCAGCAGGGACCCAACAAGGGAGACTTCCCTTCCTCCCCTGGGAGGAGCGGTGCGGGAGTGCACCGCAGGAATCTGCTGGGTTTGGAGACTCCAAACGGAGTCATGTGCCAGAGATAGAAATTCTGTGTCACAGGCCAGGTGAGAACGGAGTGCGTCGGAGACCAGGGAGATGGGAGTGAGTGACTGCTTTTCTCTAGGGGCTCACTGAGGAGTGTGGCCCAGAGTTCTTGGCTCCTCCAGGGCGGAGATTGGGAGCCCGCCATTTTCAGTCTCATCCTCCAAAGCTGTATGGGAAGCTTGCAGGGAAGAAAAGCTACCGAGAGCAAACCCGAGCAGATTACCTAGCTCGGCCCTGGCAAGGACAGGGCAATTCCGCCTCCAGCAAAGACATTTGAGAACCAGTGCAACAGGCCTCCCCACCCAGAAGATCCCCAAGAACAGCCAGCCAAGACCAAGTTTACCCATCAATGAGAATGGCAGAACTCCAGCACTAGGGGAATACAGCACATAGAATTCATGGCTTTTTTCCCCCTGATTCTTTAGTCTTTCAAAATTAATTTTTTAAATTTTCTTTTTTTCTTTTTCTATTTTTTTGAATTTTTCTTTTTCCATTTTCAACCAACATCTTATCAATCCCTTTTCAAAAAATTTTTTTTATTTTTCATTTTTAGAGTCATATTCTAACCCTTCATTGTAATTAACCTTATTTTTGGTATATATATAAGTTGTTCTCTCTTTAAAATTTTGGGATACAGTTTCTTCTAGCAGACCAAAATATACCCCAAATCTAGACTGTATGGCTTTGTTGTAGTCTCCTGCCTGATCACATTCTCTCCCCCCCTTTTTTTAAGTTTCTCTTCTTTCTTTTTTCAACCAAGTTCTATCTTATTAATTCCTTTTATAAAATCTTTTCTAATTTTCATCTTTACAGTCATATTCTATTCCTTCATCAAATTTACCCTTATTTTTGTACATATATAAGTTTTTCTTTCTTTAAAATTTTGGGAGGCAGTTTCTTCTAACAGACCAAAATACGCCCAAAATCTAGTGTGTAGCACTGATCTATTCACCAGCCTGATCATATTTGATCATATTCTTTTTTTTCCTTTTTCTTTCTTTCTTTCCCTTTCTTTTCCCCAGGTTTCAGGTCTCTTCTGATTTGTTTAGTGTTTTTTTCTGGGGTCATTTTTACCCTGTTAGCATTTTGTTCTCTGATTCATCTGTTCTCCCCTGGACAAAATGACAAGATGGAAAAACTCAACTCAAAAAAAAAGAACAAGAGGCAGTACCGACGGCAAGGGACCTAATCAATACGGACATTAGTAAGATGTTGGAACGAGAGTTCAGAATGATGAATATAAAGATACTAGCTGGGCTTGATAAAAGCATGGAAGATACTAGAGAAATGCTTTCTGGAGAAATAAAAGAACTAAAATCTAACCAAGTCGAAATCAAAAAAGGCTATTAATGAGGTACAAAAAAATGTAGGCTATAACTGCTAGGATAAATGAGGCAGAAGAGAGAATTAGTGATATAGAAGACCAAATGATGGAGAATAAAGAAGCTGAGAAAAAGAGAGATAAACAACTACTGGATCATGAGGGCAGAATTCGAGAGATAAGTGATACCATAAGACAAAACAATATTAGAATAATTGGGATCCCAAAAGAAGAAGAAAGAGAGAGAGGGGCAGAAGGTATATTGGAGCAAATTAGAGCAGAGAACTTCCCTACTTTGAGGAAGGAAACAGGCATCAAAATCCAGGAGGCACAGAGAAGCCCTCTCAAAATCAATAAAAATCAGTCAACACCCCGACATCTAATAGTAAAACTTACAAGTCTCAGAGACAAAGAGAAAATCTTAAAAGCAGTTTGGGACAAGAGGTCTGTAACCTACAATGGTAGAAATATTAGATTGGCAACAGACCTATCCACAGAGACCTGGCAGGCCAGAAAGGACTGGCATGATATTTTTAGAGCACTAAATGAGAAAACTATGCAGCCAAGAATACTATATCCAGCTAGGCTGTCATTGAAAATAGAAGGAGAGATAAAAAGCTTCCAGGACAAACAAAAACTAAAGGAATTTGCAAACACGAAACCAGCCCTCCAAGAAATATTGAAAGGGGTCCTCTAAGCATAAAGGGAGCCTAAAAGTAACATAGACCAGAAAGGAACACAGACAATATACAGTAACAGTCAACTTACAGGGAATACAATGGCACTAAATTCATATATTTCAATAGTTATCCGGAATGTAAATGGGCTAAAAGCCCCAATCAAAAGACACAGGCTATCAGATTGGATAAAAAAACAAGACCCATAGATATGCTGTTTGCAAGAGACTCATTTTAGACCCAAAGACACCCCCATATGAAAGTGAGGGGGTGGTAAGGCTGGTTCAACATCCGCAAATCAATCAACGTGATACAATACATTAACAAAAGAAAGAACAAGAATCATATGATCCTCTCATTAGATGCAGAAAAAGCATTTGACAAAGTACAGCATCCTTTCTTGATCAAAACTCTTCAGAGTATAGGGATAGAGGGTACATACCTCAATATCATAAAAGCCATCTACGAAAAACCTACAGCGAATATCATTCTCAATGGGGAAAAGCTGAGAGCTTTTCCCCTAAGGTCAGGAACGCGGCAGGGATGTCCACTCTCACCACTGCTATTCAACATAGTATTAGAAGTCCTAGCCACAGCAATCAGACACCAAAAAGAAATCAAAGGCATCCAAATCGGCAAAGAGGAAGTCAAACTTCACTCTTTGCAGATGATATGATACTGTATGTGGAAAACCCAAAAGACTCCACCCCAAAACTGCTAGAACTCATACAGGAATTCAGTAAAGTAGCAGGCTATAAAATCAATGCACAGAAATCAGTGGCATTCCTATACACCAACAACAAGACAGAAGAGAGACAAATCAAGGAGTCGATCCCATTCACAATTGCACCCAAAACCATTAGATACCTAGGAATAATTTTAACCAAAGAGGCAAAGGATCTGTACTCAGAAAACTATAAAATACTCAGGAAAGAAATTGAAGAAGACACAAAGAAATGGAAAAACGTTCCATGCTCATGGATTGGAAGAACCAACATTGTGAAGATGTCAGTGCTACCTAGAGCAATCTACACATTCAATGCAATCCCCATCAAAATACCATCCATTTTTTTCAAAGAAATGGAACAAATAATCCTAAAATTTGTATGGAACCAGAAGAGACCCCGAATAGCCAGAGGAATGTTGAAAAAGAAAAGCAAAGCTGGCGGCATCACAATTCCGGACTTCCAGCTCTATTACAAAGCTGTCATCATCAAGACAGTATGGTACTGGCACAGAAACAGACACATAGATCAATGGAACAGAATCGAGAGCCCAGAAATGGACCCTCAACTCTATGATCAACTTATCTTTGACAAAGCAGGAAAGAATGTCCAGTGGAAAAAAGACAGTCTCTTCAACAAATGGTGTTGGGAAAATTGGACAGCCACATGCAGAAGAATGAAACTGGACCATTTCCTTACACCACACACAAAAATAGACTCCAAATGGTTGAAAGACCTAAACGTGAGACAGGAGTCCATCCAAATCCTAAAGGAGAACACAGGTAGCAACCTCTTAGACCTCAGCCGCAGCAACTTCTTCCTAGAAACATCGCCAAAGGCAAGGGAAGCCAGGGCAAAAATGAACTATTGGGATTTCATCAAGATAAAAAGCTTTTGCACAGCAAAAGAAACAGTCCACAAAACCAAAAGACAACCGACAGAATGGGAGAAGATATTTGCAAATGACATATCAGATAAAGGGCTAGTATCCAAAATCTATAAAGAACTTACCAAACTCAACAGCCAAAGAACAAATAATCCAATCAAGAAATGGGCAGAAGACATGAACAGACATTTTTCCAAAGAAGACATCCAAATGGCCAACAGGCACATGAAAAAGTGCTCAACATCGCTCGGCATCAGGGAAATCCAAATCAAAACCTCCATGAGATACCACCTCACACCCGTCAGAATGGCTAAAATTAACAAGTCAGGGAACGACAGATGTTGGCAGGGATGTGGAGAAAGGGGAACACTCCTACATTGTTGGTGGGAATGCAAGCTGGTGCAACCACTCTGGATAACAGTATGGAGGTTCCTCAAACAGTTGAAATTAGAGCTACCATTCGATCCAGCAATTGCACTACTGGGTATTTACCAGAAAGATACAAATGTAGGGACCCGAAGGGGTACGTGCACCCCAATGTTTATAGCAGCAATGTCCACAATAGCCAAACTGTGGAAAGAGCCAAGATGTCCATCAACAGATGAATGGATAAAGAAGAGGTGGTATATATACACAATGGAATATTATGCAGCCACCAAAAGGAATGAGATCTTGCCATTTGCAACGACATGGATGGAACTGGAGGGTGTGATGCTGAGTGAAATAAGTCAATCAGAGAAAGACATGTATCATATGACCTCACTGATATGAGGAATTCTTAATCTCAGGAAATAAACTGAGGGTTACTGGAGTGGTTGGGGGTGGGAGGGATGGGGTGGCTTGGTGGTAGACATTGAGGAGGGTATGTGCTATGGTGAGCGCTGTGAATTGTGCAAGACTGTTGAATCACAGATCTGTACTTCTGAAACAAATAACGCAACATATTTTAAGAAAAAAGAAAAAGAAGAAGATAACAGGAGAGGAAGAATGAAGGGGAGTAAGTCAGAGGGGGAGATGAACCATGAGAGACAATGGACTCTGAAAAACAAACTGAGGGTTCTAGAGGGGAGGAGAGTAGGGGGATGGGTTAGCCTGGTGATGGGTATTGAGGAGGGCACGTTCTGCATGGAGCACCAGGTTTTATGAACAAACAATGAATCATGGAACACTGTGTCAAAAACTAATGATGTAATGTACGGTGATTAACATAACAATAAAAAAATTAAAAAAAGAGTTGAAAATAGAGCTACCATACGATCCAGCAATTGCACTAATGGGTATTTACCCCAAAGATACAAATGTAGGGATCCGAAGGGGTACGTGCTCCCCGATGTTTATAGCAGCAATGTCCACAATAGCCAAACTGTGGAAAGAGCCAAGATGTCCATCAACAGATGAATGGATAAAGAAGAGGTAGTATATATATATACAATGGAATATTATGCAGCCATCAAAAGGAATGAGATCTTGCCATTTGCAACGACGTGGGTGGAACTGGAGGGTGTTATGCTGAGTGAAATAAGTCAATCAGAGAAAGACATGTATCATATGACCTCACGGATATGAGGAATTCTTCATCTCAGGAAACAAACTGAGGGTTGCTGGAGTGGTGGGAAGTGGGAGGGATGGGGTGGCTGGGTGACAGACACTGGGGAGGTTATGTGCTATGGTGAGCGCTATGAATTGTGTAAGAGTGATGAATCACAGACCTGTACCTCTGAAACAAATAATACATTATATGTTAAAAAAAAATAGTAGGAAGGGAAAAATGAAGGGAGGGAAATCGGAGGGGGAGACGAACCATGAGAGACTATGGACTCTGAGAAACAAACTGAGGATTCTAGAGGGGAGGGTGTAGGGGGATGGTTTAGCCTGGTGATGGGTATTTAAGAGGGCATGTATTGAATGGAGCACTGGGTGTTATACGCAAATAATGAATCATGGAACATTACATCAAAAACTAATGATATAATGTATGGTGATTAACATAACATAATAACATAAAATTTTAAAAAAATTTAAAAAGAGGAGATAGACAAAAAGCAAGAGGGATCTCCCATATCTTGTTCAGATACCAATTTTTCTGGGCAAAAGACTTCCGCTTTCTCATAATTTCAGGTGCTCAATGGCAGGTACTCAACCACTGTGGGATTAAATTTTAGGATTGGGGATTGCCTGAGGACTGGAATAAAAGAAAATGAAAAGTATAAAACAAAAAATAGGGGAATTTTCTGTACTCTCTCTGTTCTGTAGGTACCCTCTTTCTCATTCTTTGGACCAGAAAGCCTCTTTATGGCTCCAGTGGGGCAAAGAATCAGGAGAGAGATTTACAGATGTTTTATTTATGGGCAGATTTTTCAGTGTCAAAGAAGGGGGAAGGGCTTCTCTCAGGTGTATTTCTCTAGGTAATTGATGGAAGTATAAATTCAGCAAACTGATCAGCCTTTGGAAATCTTTTTACTAGTGGATCCTCAAACTTTTATTAGTGATTTTTTAAAGATATGTATTTAAAAGGGAGAGAGCCAGTGAGCAAGAGAGAGTCCATCAAAACAAAACACACCTCACTTCCTTTGAAACTCTTTCTGTCCCTAACTAGTATTAAGTTTCAAGATTTGGGCTAAATTTGAGTCCAGGTCTACAGAATCAGAACTAAAAAAATGAGATTGGTCTGCTACCTTTAACTTTTTGGAGTCGTTAGGTAACTGCTCCATTCATTCTATAATGGACCAGACAGAGTGGACCCTTTTACCCCAAACCAGAACCTCTCTGCCCCAGTTTCTTGTCTATCCAAATTATACATTAATATCTGGAAATGACTGACCTTGTGTCAAACTTTCTGTCATTTTCTCAGTTCCTAAACTATGTGCTGCAAACCAGGAAATGAACTTTACATGCATTATATAATTTTATCTTTACAGCGATACTAAGATGTAGGTATTCTCACTCTCATTTTATAGACCAAGAAACAAGGCCCAAAAAAGAGTCAAATAACTCATTTGAGTGACAATGATGGACCAGAATTCTAACTCAGATATGTAGACATTTTTAATGTGTTCTGGATGTCAACCTTATAATAATGTTCAACATTTAAAGTTCTTACTTCTTATTATAAAGAAACAGGCCCAGAAAAGCAATACATGAGTTGGGATTCAAATTACAGAATTGAAAGTGAAGTTCCCTATTAACTACTCCATGGGAAATTTGTGTAGCTAGATATGTAAAAAGGGCTCAACGTATGTTGCCAAACAGGGATTTTCTAAAGAAAACGTGTTTCAACACAAAATAGTTATTTTTATCATAATGGGAAACCTGGGTTAATGTCTTAGATCCCCACAGCATTGCTTATTAAGTCACGGACTGTGTGCTTCCATCTCTTTACAGATGCCTCTCCCCCTTCTCCTTGTTTCATCGATTACAACACAACAGTTTTTTGATTTTCTAAGTGTTTTCAGCCGGAGCAGCTGAATTTCCATCTGGTTGTTGTCCTATATTCTCCACATTCCCCATTCAAGGGCAAATTAAAAAGCCATGGAGGTTTCCTCTCTGTACAGTAGTCTCCTGCTTCCCCAAGCACAGATAGCTTATCTATAAACCTGGAGACATGTGGTTGCTCTCATCAGAATGGAGGAGATGATCACATCTAGAATTTACACAAGACTCCATTCAATGAGGCTGACTCTTCCCCCAGATGGGAGCCCATTCACCATGGCCTTTCAGTGCTTCGGGTGGAATAGATATGTTACTATAATGATAGTCTATGAAATGAGAGTAAATATAGTGGCCTTGCATCAGAGAGCTTTCTATAGCAGAGATTATAATAAAGACAGAAGGTGCATTGTGACCCCCATCTTGCCACATTTCCATAACAACCCAGCTTTATGGCTCCAGTGGGGCAAAGAATCAGGAGAGAGATTTACAGATATTTTATTTATGGGCAGATTTTTCAGTGTCAAAGAAGGGGGAAGGGCTTCTCTCAGGTGTATTTCTCTAGGTAATTGATGGAAGTATAAATTCAGCAAACTGATCAGCCTTTGGAAATCTTTTTACTAGTGGATTCTCAAACTTTTATTAGTGATTTTTTAAAGATATGTATTTAAAAGGGAGAGAGCCAGTGAGCAAGAGAGAGTCCATCAAAACAAAACACACCTCACTGAAATGAAACTCTTTGGAAGAGTTCCATAGTATCTCAGAAATATTCTGCCCTCTCCTCTGAGCTGTTTTTTTTTTTTTATCTCTTTCTTTTGGAGGTCTTAACTTAGTGAATACAGAGGATATTCAGATGTGCATAGCTAATTTAGGACCTGCCCTGAAGAGACCCCCTCATGCCACCAACTGCAAGAGAAAATGTACAGAATTTTGTAAAGCAGGTTTGAAAATAATCAGCCCCAAAGGCTGGAAGTGGGCTGGATTTTCATCATTTGGACAGATGGTATGGTCAGAAAGACTCTTCCCTAATAGCTTGAGATTGTAGACTCCAGGGTGTCCTAGAATAGGAATTCCTAGAATAGGAAATGGGATCTACACCCAGTGTCCACCAAGAGTCAACCCCATATTTTCCCAAGACCTTGAATTGGCAGCACTTAGGGCCCCCTGGAGGTTTTGAAGTTAATGTCCTGGAGATTGTTTACCTAGTACCAGGCTAAGGATTCTTTAAAGTTACAAAGGAAAATTTTTAAAAGAGAAAAAAATGCTCAGGCAACAGTTACAAAAACAACTTCACCCCACAGAGTTTTATAGATTCTAGTTGCAGGCAGTGAGCTCACAGATGGCAGAAAGTGAAGTCACCAACTGAGGGGAAGAGCCTGCATGGTGCCAGAAAACCACACGGTCATGAAAACAACAACAACAACAACAACAACAACAAAACAAAACAAAACCACATGGAGCCAGGTGTCCCAGGCTCTAAGAACTGAAGTCAAGGTAGGAATAGGTTCAATTGTTAACTTCCTTTCAGGGCAAGGCCTCAGAGAGGGGGCAGAATGTCAGTGGCCCCAAATAGTGTGATGAGGACTTCCTCTATTGTTCATAAGTTTCACTTCTATTTTGCAATTTCCCCCAGCACCAATTTGCTTAACACATATTTTTACTAGCGATCTGGATAAACATAAAACAAAAACTTTTTTAAAAAAGATTTATTTTATTTATTTGAGAGAGAGAGCACATGAGAGGGGAGGAGGGTCAGAGAGAGAAGCAGACTCCCTGCTGAGCGGGGAGCCTGATACGGGACTCGATTCCGGGACTCCAGGATCATGACCTGAGCTGAAGGCAGTCGCTTAACCAACTCAGCCACCCAGGCGCCCCGAAACAAAAACATTTTTGAAAGAAGATCAAAAGCGATGGAAATGTGGAGTATTGCTCTCCTTTCTTTCCTTGGTTGGTTGGTTGGTTTGTGTATTTGTTTTTGATGATTTACTACTGGATTACTTTGCATGGGATTAGATTGTTGTAAAAAATGATTTAGTTAAATAAATTGTGAAATTAACCAACATTCCCATTTTGTCAAATAATATATTTTTTTCCTCAAAATATTTAATTATTTATTGAACATATGTATAAAGCACTCTCCTAGGCATTTGGGTGTATACTATGAAGATGAAGAAAATAAAATTTTTGTCCTAAAGCATTTAGCATGTATTAGGATGAAAGAAAAATGAAAATGAATAAGCAGGACAAGACAGAATGTATATAAATGTATATATATGTAATAAATGCCAGCAGGTGTTTCATTCAGAAAAAGTCAATTATCATGTGGTTTCACTTATTTGTGGAACCTAAGGAATAGCCTGGAGGACATTAGGAGAAGGGAGGGAAAAATGAAGGGGGGGAAATCGGAGGGAGAGATGAATCATGAGAGACTATGGACTCTGAGAAACAAACTGAGGGTTCTAGAGGGGAGGGGGTTAGCCAGGTTAGCCTGGTGATGGGTATTAAGGAGGGCACGTTCTGCGTGGAGCACTGGGTGTTATATGAAAACAATGAATCGTGGAACACTACATCAAAAACTAATGATGTATTGTATGGTGACTAACATAACATAATAAAATTAAATTTAAAAAAATAAAAATAATAAAATAATAAAATAATTTAAAAAATAAGATGTTTCAATAAATGACACGTGTGTTTAACCAACCCAGTTTGTAAGTACAATGTTTGGTAGGGAGTAGAGCCTCCTTTGCACAATGAATGAATTAATAAGTAAATGAACTAGGGAGTCATTTGGATGAGATTCTATGGAAGTTGGGAGGGAGTAGATATTTTCTGGAGTAGAAAAGTCAGGGAAAATAACATGGAGGAGTTGCCTTTTGAGCCTTGATTGTGGAGATTTGAGTATTTGGAGATAAAAGGAAGGGCTTTTCAGGACAAGAGAACAACATGAGCACATGCTCAGCTGTGGGATAATGAGAGATATGCTTGGCAATGTGCAAGCCATCCAGTTCTGCTGAGCAACCATCACAATATACACCGAAATACATTGGAACAAAAATAAAACTAAACAAACCAGGCACTTGCTGCCCTGGCTGGATTAACAAAATGTGGGACACAGCCCCACTGGGAAGTAGTTTGTCATTTGAAGCAGGCCAAGTCCTGGAAACATCAAAGCCAGCCAAAATGACATTAAAAGGTGGACAAGTGATCTAAATTCTCTGGACCTTGGTTTCTTCATCCATATAATGGTATGGCTAGTACCTATACTGAGAGGTTATTTTGAGGATTATGTTAAGTTAGGTCTATAAATTAGCTGGCATCTAAGAGACATGACACATGTATATTATTTTTTGTTAATAGTAACAATAATAATAGCAGATATTATTTAGCCAGGTGTGGCTAAACATTGCAATGTGGGTACCATTCATTTGAATTCTACTGAGTTTATATAATTATAGATAATAAGACATCTAAATAACTTGCCCATTAAATTCACTCTATTTTGTGATTTACCTCATGCATGGATCTGCTCAGCTGCATCTGGTTGGAAATGTTGAACAGTGTCATTACCAGAGATTTAGTGCATCTTATGTAGATGAACATAAAACCAAATGTTTTTGAAGGAAGCAAGCTAAAGAAGAAATGGGGAAGCAGCACAATGTGTTGGTGAATGGGGCAAATGTTTTGGAGCCAAATCTAAATTAAAATCCTTGTTCAGTCACTTACTATTTCTGTGACCTTGGGTAAATTACCTGATGTTTTAGAGCTTTGATGTCCTCATTGTAAAAGGGGATGATGATGATGATGATGATTATGGTAGCAGCAATAACAGCAACTAACAACAGAACAGCAACAGTAGTAATAACATTTACTTCATACTGTCACTGTTGAAAGCACATTGCCTGGGACAAAGTATTATTATTTATTGTTATCTTATTTCCTTTTATGTATTCTCCTTAACAGTCCCAACACCAGGTGACCAGGACTTGTGGCAAGGATGAAATTCCATGCAGAGTGATGGAGGAGAGCATATTTGTTTGCTACTGGAAAACTTGAACCCTGACCCTAACTCTGCACCAGCTCGCTGGATGACCTTTATTACTCAACTGCCATTTCTTTATTTCTTAAATGCAGAAGTTTGGCTAGATACATTCCATCTTCAAGATCTGTCGTTTTAGGATTCTGTGCACCTAGTATCTGAATTTCCCAGCAAACTGAGTTTGTGTGTACATTGCAAGAGATGATTTGAAAGATCAACCAAAACCAACATACCATCTCACATATTTATTTTGTTCATTTAAATAATCAAAAAACCACACAAAATAGTAAAAAATAATTAAATAAAAAAATTTTTAAAAGCCAAACCTCTGCCTTAGTGCAGGCTGTCATAGAGGAAACCATACTTCTCTCTTTAACTCAGGTTTGTTTTTTGGAAAACGGTTTAATTGTGAAATTCAGTGGGAAATTTTCAGTCTCTAGATTTTTGGCAACGTGAATAGAGACCGTTTAGATTGTTTACTGAAGTTTTGACTTAGTAATGAAACTAGGTGTGTTGGATAGACGTAGACTAACTTTTTAAATAGCTGCTAGCTTCAGGATTGAAAGATATCCCTAACTACTAAAAAAAATTCCTAGATATTATTGATAGAGACAATTTGGAGAATTTTTTTAATGGCCCCATGGAGTCGGGGCAAAGTATTGTCAAGCTACCCCAGATACCTGAGAGGCACGGCATCTGTTTTTCAGAAGCCAAATGGCAGAGGCATATTCTGTCTGGTGTTCTTGGTGCATTTTGGAGTGCAGCCTGGACCCTGCAGTGTGCCACATACCTTAGCCACTTTGATCCTCAAACAAAGACCTGTGGAAGACTGGGGCTCTACACAGGCAAAGAAAACCAGAGATAGGCAGTTTCTAAACAGGACCCTGGACAGCCCACAGCTCACGCAAACTGCCCTCCAGGTAATCTGTGACTCTTAATGGCTGTCCAGGTCCCCGACTAGGGTAAAGCAAACAAGACAGCTAGGGTATACTCCAAGAGTGAGTACTTTCTTAAATTTTATGCCCTAGGTGCCTTGCTTGCCTCAACCTAGTTTTACCCCTGTGGCTGTCTAAAGTTCATATGTTCATTCAGTGAACTTTTACTGAGTTTCTAGTAAGTGCCTGTCACTGTGCTACCTACTGGCAAAACTAATAAAACAATCTGTCTCCTCCCTGGGTTTTGTTCCTGCAGGGAACTGCAAGTCAATATGACTGGAATTGTTTGCAAAGGTGGAAGTGCTTCAGAAAATAATTTGGGAAGTGAGCAGGAAATTGAACGTGTATGTGTTTGTGGACCACACGCAGGAGGATAAAGCA
Source organism: Callorhinus ursinus (assembly GCF_003265705.2). Taxonomy (NCBI): domain Eukaryota; kingdom Metazoa; phylum Chordata; class Mammalia; order Carnivora; family Otariidae; genus Callorhinus; species Callorhinus ursinus. Next base: position 6,508,048 of record NW_027397118.1, read on the forward strand.
TTTGGAAGCTCCATGACTATGGAGACATGTTTGTGTTGTTAGCACTGTAAACATGGTACCCAGCAAGAGAATAGGTAGGGGGGCTCAATGTTTGTGTGCTATGTGTGATAGTGAGCCTTTGGCTTTTAAGAAGAGTAACAACTTTTTCCATTTTGCGTTTTATAAATATCACTCTGACAGCATTACAGAGGACAGATTAGGGGGAAGAGAGTCTAAATGCAGAAAACCAGTTATAGGATGATTGCAGTGGTTAAAGTAAAAGATGATAAAAGCCAATATCAAACCCAAAGTAGATATGAACAACAAGGTATGAGAAAAGGAAAGATATAGAGTTAAAAGAGGGTTAGTAAGAGATGTAGATTTTCGGAAAGATGATTCACTTTGGGATAGCTTTGAGTTTGAAGTGACTGTGAAACATCAAAGTGAAGGTAACTAGGGGGCAATGGTTCTGGAAGGGAGCCAGAAGTCTGGGCTGGTGAATATAGATTTGTTTCCAGAAACAGTTCTGGGCTTCATGGAATTATTTACTTCCTCTCATGAGAAAACCAGCAGGGACTTGAGGTGTAGAGAGGGGAAACTAGGAGGAACAGCAAAACTAGGCCATCTGAATTCTAAGGCCCCCTGTCAATTACATCTTGATGGACCTGTCTTCTCCCTCATACAATGAAGGTATTGGTTTAGGTTATCTCTTTGTTCCTTCCAAATTTTATGTTCACTGGCAATTCAGGGTTTAAAAGTCTAATGTCTACAGAGGCAAGGTAACATTTTCTAAATTAGAGAAGCTGGGCAGGTGGAGACCATGATAATTTGGGGAGTATATGTTTAACCTTATTTCCATATAGAGTCCAGAGTACCTATAGAGAAGATATAGAGTGTATATTCACTCCTTAACTCTAGATAACTGTTGCCACATGAAAATTTAGACATTAGAATATGCCTTTAAGGAGATGAAAATGCCATGTTTCATTCTCTTGACCCAGTTCTTATTTCGGCTATAGGGACAGATCCATGTGAGCTCCTAGTCATCTTGGGATTGACAATATGCCATCTTTGTGCCTCAAGATCTTTCCTAAATTTGTGGGATGCACTGGTTTGCATGAAAGTATGGTCTAAAAATGTGAGCAAGTTAACACTTCAGGGGCCAACCCTAAACCAATGGGGAATGGGAGCTTGTGTATAAATGTTTCAGCCTCTCATATTTCTGGTGGGTAATTCTAGGAAGCATTCTGTGTGCTTTCCAGAGGTTAGAGTGGAATTAAATCCTCATTGCTGTTAGCAGAAATCTTGATAATGCACCCTTATATTGTAAAATGTAGAACATCTCCATGGGTGTTTTAAAGTGTCTCTTATCTCCTATGACTGGAGACAGAGTGTGCAGCTTCAACAGATCTATATTAAAGTCAGATCCACGTTAGGAAAGGAGTGGGACCCTGAGTCACGGACTTGAAATATTTGGGTAGATGTGTCTATAAAACTTGAACTCCTAGGTTTTCCTGAACTCTCTTGGGCAATAGATTGCAGCCCTTTTTCTCTTGTTAGAGGAGAACAGTCTTCTCTCCCCAGGAGACCTTTACTGGGTAGATATTTCCAAAAGATCCATGCTTGCTTCCTCTCATTGCTTCTATATCAATAACCAGAACAATAACAGGTCTTAATACAGGTAAAGTGAAACAAAATCCCTTTCCAGAGAATAAAAAGCTTATTCACTGAAGCAGTGTAGGACCAGGCAGGAGCCTGAGAAACATGGGAGAGAGATCTAGATGGAATTGGATCAAGTGGAACAGAATGCAAAGCTGTCTGAGTGTGAATTTATTGATATGGGTGTCCTCTCCTGTGACTTAGGACTTAGCATTCTGGTAAGGACATAAGGAGCTATTCCTATGAAGCTTCTGGAATGGATCCTTGAAGTTTGAGCATGATGATAGGTGGTTACAGTAAATGAATTGGGTATGGCAAAGTATTGTGGAATGAATAATAAGGCCCAAAGCAAATAAAAATGTTGGAATGGAGTACCACTGAGTACTCTGTACCTGACTGTTTCCCTGGGAGGGCTAAGAAGCCATGCCTTTCACTGGACAATTAGGATTACATGACTGGGGGGCCCCAACATGACTGAAAAGCTCAATGGTGGCTGACTGTTGTAGGACAGGATTAATTGTAGGAGACACTGCCATGGAACTGGGCTCCATAATTTCAGAAGCCAGCTGGTAGCACTTTACATCAGAGGAAATGTGGTCATAATGGCCACAGTTGGCAGCAAAAGCTAGGATGACAACCAGAATTCTTTGACTCGGAAGGATTTGTCAGAATGGCCAATAGATGATGACATTCATAGAGGCAGGATAGGTGGGAAGCTGATGATGGTTATTGCTTGAATTGTATAATGAGAAATAACTGAGAATCAATGAGCAAGGGATGACATCAGCCATAACAAGGGAAGATTACAATTCCTCATTCAATGTCTAGACATGATTGAGTTTTCAGATTCAGGGCCTATTGGTTGAAGGGAAACTGGTTCCTCCTAAAGAAAAACTCTGAAATGCCATGACAGTGACATTTTATTTGTTTATTCAATAAATATTCTCTTAATACTTCCCTAAATGATTGATAGCAATATATGAGAGTAAGTGTAAACAAAGAAAAGAGAAGGGCCCAGAATTTACTAGGGTTATTGCATACAGAGTCATAGATCACAAATACGTGAGGGGAACAAAAATATCATAGTGGCTCCTTGATTAAAATTGGGGCTTAGGAGGACAGATAGTAAATTAAATCCTGACCCAAGTCCATCTTACAGTGGATCCCATGGAGCCATGGTAGACCTGGAGTATATAAGTAGGATGGATATACTTAAGTGTTGGTATAACCCTCAAATCGATCCCTGACCTATGCAATAAGAACCATTAAAATAGAAAAGGCCAAGTGGAAACTTTTAAATCACTCCATATTCCAGCTAAGATATATATCGGAAGAAATATCACATATTAGGAGGAACCATAGTTATACCTAGTGCATCTGATATGTCCAAGGGGTGGACTGTAGCAGATGCTTTTTGGTACCTTGTCACATCTCCATATTTCACTTCTGATTTCAGCTGCAACTGTAGTGGACAATTCACTCACTTACTGGGGACAGCATTTCACCTCAAACTTTGCTACATATCTTTCTCTTTTTAACCAGAGTCTTCTCCAGTCATGGGAGTCAAGTCAACCAATAAGCAAACCTGGGTTGGCTTGAAAAAGTATGCAGAAGAGAGAGGAAGTTAATGTTTCTAGTGGAGATGGGCACTGGTGCATAAATGTCACAACCTCTCATCCTTTAGGCCATTGATTCTGGAAAGCATTCTGCTTGCATCCCAGAAATTCCAGTGCAGTCAAGCCTCTGTTGCTTCCAGCAGTAATTACCCCTTTGTCAGCTTTTCCTCTTTGTCAGTTTCAGCTTCCTGCTCCCTTACTATTGATTTCTGGGATCAACTTCCACATAACCTATCTCTCCCCAAGTCCTTGTCTCAGTGCCGGCTTTCTAGGAAAACCAAGCTAGAGAACCTGGAAATCTGGACTTCTATGAGAAACTTCTGATTTCTAAATGACAACAACTAATTAATTAAGAAAAAATTACCATTTGGGGCCAATCATAAGACATCTGTACTCATTCTTGCTCCCAGGAACCACCAGTTGTGTAACTTTTGTTCCTTATCCAATTAAAGAGAATGTTTAGACCAGCATATTAGGCATGACTTGGTATCCATGCATAGAAGAATGTGACATTCAATTTTTGTCTGATCTCAATACATATACAATAAAATGTGAATTAACATACAATTACATCTTGCATAGACTGGAGCCCCAGTGTTCCCTGAGCTGGGAGGTAAACATATGGTATTGGGCCTGGGAAACTAGTTCCCTGAGAGTTTGGGTCTAGCCCCAGAGATCAAACCACTGAACTGGTTGTCAGCATCAGGCTGTGGCTACTTGACAAAATAAAAAACATGCAGCTGGTGCCTGAGTCTTCAATGCTTATGTCCCCTGGGAGAATCCTGCTTGGTCATGTGTATCTCGGCACACAACCTTGGTTACCCAGGAAACGAAGGCCAAGTGGGTCTGGATGCTTTTTCTATGGCCCTTATGTTTAGTGGATGAGATGTTGCCAGAGCAGCTCAGCTGTGAACATCTTAGAGATGAGGGATTCATGTAGATTCTTTCACAAATGCATGTGATGACTGCAATCAGGGACAATTTGTGGTGACAAACACTACTGAACACTGGAGCAAATTGCTATTATTCTGAAGGTCTTGTGCCTTGGTATACAAAATGAAGACAGACATTCATTCATTTGAAGATTAATTAAATGCCCACTGTGTAACAGGAAGTGTGTTAGGATCTGGGGATAAAATGGTAGATGAAATACACAGAGTCCCTGATCTTGTGACTTTACATTCTGTTGAGAGAGACAGACATTAATTAATGTAGCAAACAAACAAGACAAATTCAGTTGCTAATAAGGGCTATGAAGAAAATAAAAATGGAGATGTGGAAGAAGGTAACTGGCATGTAAGATGGGAAGAAACCACTTTATAGGGGGAAGGCAGGGAAAACCTTTCTGACGTGGCATTAGATCAAGAAGATGTCAGTGCCATGAGGGTTCACACACATGAGCACCTGCAGCAAGAACATTCCAGGCAGAGGGAATGTGTGAGACCTTAAGGCAACAATGACGGTTCTCCAGAGAGACAGGAGGTCTCTGCTGATTTCTCTGTTGAAATGAGCTATGTGTTTCTACCTGAGGCCAGGAAAGGCTTTGGAAACAAAGAGGAACTAGAACATCAGAAGTGTGGTGGAAAGAGCCCTGGGCCAGAGACTCTGCTGCCTCTGCTCTCTGTTAGCTAAGTGGCCTTGGCCATGCCACTGTCCACTTTGAACCTCACTTTCTCCATTTAGACATGAGTTGGTTGGACTATCTCAGTGGTTCCCTTTGCCTTTTTTTTAAGCTTTTGAACCTTTTGCTCAAAGGAAATACATAAAACAATTAGGATGTGGAGCATAGTTATAAAACTCTGGATGAAGTGATGCTTAAAGAACCCTCCGCCACCAGCCCTAGAAACCTAGGGTCCCAAGGGTTCAGGCCCCCTTACTGAACTGTCAGACCCAAGAGTGGCCCTGCATGTTTCTTCAACGCCTTTATGTCAAACCACTATCCCTGAGCCTTGCCCCTGCATCTGATCCCAGGGCGCAATTTGCTGGGGGTTTTCCATCTTGCTTTATGTTTGCAGAACATCTGGAGATTGTAAGGTCTGCGAAGTTGAGGTAAAAGACCTCCTCTCAGCACTGAAGCACCACACAGCCCAAACCCAATAAAGAACTCAGGGAGGTTTTTTATGTCTCTTCTAAGGCTAGAGTTGTACAAGTTCTGAACCTGGAACTTGTACCTGGAAATTACCCAGATCCCAGATGGGCAGGTTCTCTCTCCTTTCCTTGAAGAAACTGTGGAACATGAAAGGTGTGGCAACAGCTCTTCCTGAGCCACACGGCGGGCATGTAGTGGCTGGTGAAGGTTCTGTGTCCAATCTATGTGAGACCCCACAATGACAGAGGTGATGCTCTGACCTCTTCAGGGTGCAGGCCTGCCACCCTCCTTCCCTCTCCACTTTCCATTCTCTGACTTTGCTGGTGTCAGCCTAAGGAGAACACTGCCACAGGCTGCTCATAAGCAGGTAAACAGGGCCTGTGCTTCTGCTGTATCGGCAACTTTCCTTTGCACAGCACCCAGGAGAAACTTCCTCATCAGCACCCTAGGACCCACATACACCCAAGGGAGTGATGAGGAGCTCATTAAATGTTTAAGCATGAAATATAGTGTAACTCTAGTTTGAATTATTTTCTCTGAGCATTTGGGGGAAGGTTGGCGGAATCTGATTATGTAAATAATGTATAAATCCCTAATGTAAAAGGTAAACTTTCATCAGCTCAGTAACTCAGGTTGAGCTTTGGGCTTGGAATGTAAAGAAAACACTGATTTCTTTAACTAAGCAGGTTCATTAATGTTTTTAAACTGTAATTGAAGGAAGCAGAGCGACATGGTATAGGACAAGAAGAGCACTGGACAGGGTGTCCAGAGCTTTGGGTCCTGCTCCTGGCCTAGCCTTGTGTGATCTTGGACTAGCCTTTTACTTTTCTTGGCCTCGGTTTCCTTATCTGATTCAAATGGGTCACTAGGTCTTGGCTTTCCTACTTCATCAGGATATGATGAAGATAGAATGAGACAATAGATGCAGAGCAAATGCTATTTCAGGTGTGATATCACTGTGCCAACTGTTTGTCACCAATCTGTAGTTGAGATAATTGCGAAAGTAAGAGTAAACATTTAAAAATTTTTATAGCAATTTGACATTGTAGTGACAGACAAATGTGTGATCATGGGTCTTGCTTCGTTCAATAGGTTATAAAGCAATTTGAGTGTAGTCAAGTTCATGTGATGAGTCATACTTGGCATGAGTTTCATACTAGTATTAGTCCATGATAGGTTAGAAATAAAACCAAAAAATAACAACAACAAAAGCTGGTCCTTCATCATAAACATTTTGAGAAACACTGATGCGGGTTCTTACTTTTAGAAGTCCCCAAACCGGGCGCCTGGGTGGCTCAGTTGGTTAAGCGACTGCCTTCGGCTCGGGTCATGATCCTGGAGTCCCGGGATTGAGTCCCGCATCGGGCTCCCTGCTCGGCGGGGAGTCTGCTTCTCCCTCTGACCCTCTTCCCTCTCGTGCTCTCTATCTCTCATTCTCTCTCTCTCAAATAAATAAATAAAATCTTTAAAAAAAAAATAGAAGTCCCAAAACCTTAGGACAATTTGTAACTGAATGAGGTGTGGTGTGAAGAAGCTGATAACAGAATAGAAATGCTGGGAGGCAGTCCTAGAGCTGGCTGTTCTGCTCATTTGCTCTGTGACCTTGGATAAGTCACTCTTCTCTCTGAGTCCCTGATGCCATATATAATCTCTACCTGATGTTTTCTCCTTTTGACAAAGGTGCTGGTATAAAATCAAGGAGAAGACCAAAATTGCTGTTAATAAAAGGGACCAGAATTGGCTGAGGAACTAGGCGTGGGCATAGCAGGCGTAACTGATTGCAAAAATGGCCACAATCCTTTATCCCTCCCTGCATCCATGTTCTTTACAAAATGATTTTATATCTTGTTCCATCAGGAAATGGAATCTACTTTTCCTTCTTTTGAAAATGGGATAGCCTTGTGACTGGCTTTGGGTAATACAGTGCAGCAGAAAACATGGTGCGCCAGTTCTGAGCCAAGGCCCCAAGAATCTTCCAATCACTCTGGGATCACTGCCCAACTGCCATGTGAACAACTGATGAGCTGCCTACTTGAGGCTACCTTAGATTAGCCAATCCCCAGACAACTTGGCAGCCAACTACAGATTCAAAAGTGAGGCCATCAAGGACCAGAGAAATCAGCAAGCTTAGACTAGTCCAAATTGCTGACCTGTAGAAAAATGTTAAATAAATGCTATTGTTTTAGGCTACTAAGATTTGGGGTCATTTGTTATGCAGCAGAAACTAATTGATCCAGGAGTAAAATGGCAAAATAAGATGGAGCCAGTTTGACTAGAGCATCTTTTTTTTTTTTTTTTAAGAGAGAGAATGAGAGAGAGATAGAGTGAGCACATGAAGTAGGGGAGGGGCAGTGGGAGAGGGAGAGAGAGTCTTAAGAAGGCTCCATGACCAGTGCAGAGCCTGAAGTAGAGCCAGAAGTTGACCCTAGCATGGGACTCATGGTAGGGCTCAAACTCAAAATGCTGAGATCACCATCTGAGCTGAAATCAATAGTAGAACGCTTAACTGACCGAGGCACCAAGGTGCTCCAGACTAGAGCATCTTTCTGGCTTTCCTTCCCTCTTGCATTCAGCTAAAAAGTTGCGTCTGCTTCCTTAATCCCATTCAGTGAATTATGTTCTTTCAAAATGTGCCTCCCACCATCACAGACCAATGGATCTTTGACATTCTGGATTATAGACCTCCTTGAAAATAGGATAAAAGCTAAGGACTCATACTTCAGAAAAATGTACATCTCCACATTTATGTATACTCTGTATGCAATTTTAAGACTCTAGGGTCCGGTTGTGAATCTCTCTGCCCTAGCCATTCTCCCCATCTTCTCTCAAATTGTTCTGTCATTCTCCACTATTAAGATTTTCCCATCCTCTATCTTAGCTACTAAATGTCTTACTAACCTTATCAATTAATTCACACAAGACAATATTAGAACAAAAATACATTAAAAATGTAGAGCCCTTGGAAATAACCTCCAAAATATTCTCATATGTAGCATCTCAGTTAAGCTTTTTACAAGCCCTGTGAAGTATAAAGGCAGGACCTATTATCCCTATCCATTAGTGAAGAGGCTGAGTCTCAGTGCAAGGGTGTTATTGCCCAAGATCACTTAGTTAATAAAGGGCAGCATGTGGATCCCTAGTGCCATTCTATGTTACTTTGCTTTCTAGAGACATGGCAGGCTAATTGTAGCAAAACCAGATGGAGAATGCTTACCGTGTGTGTGAGGAGCATCAGGAAGGCCATGCAGCCATATGGATAGCAGGGAAAGCAGTAGGAGTTAAGGCCCGGAGGCTGGAATGCCTAGCAGATGTAGGACCATGGAAGCCTCCACCCCCAGAGTATGAGCAGGGGAGATTGTCAGTAATATTTTAGGCTTAAGCTCACTTAAGAAAGTTCCATCATTAATTGCATCAGTCTATAAATATCCTCCTCCTCCCCCTGTTCCCCAAAAGGAAGGGATCTCAGAGTCTTTCACACAGTCCAAACTTAGAATGATTTACACTTCATCTTAAACATGCCAGTCTATACCTTTCACAGCAAAACACAACTTGTTGAATTTTATTTTTAAAACAACCAAGAGAAGATTAGTCTGACTCGGGCACTTGATGTTTTTTCAACGAATTCAAGAAAAACTTGTCTTAGACTAGAAGTGCTAGAAACACAACAACTATGTAAAGCCTTTAGCTGTTATTATTATTATTTACTATTATTATTATTATTATTGCAATTGTTATAATAGTATCCCTTCAAACAAGAACATTTTTATGGAAAGGGATTCTGACATCATTTACAGAACCCTCCCCCTATTTCTGTGATCCAGAGAGCTGCCTTGCCCATTCACTCACTCAAATAGAGAGAAATTCCTTTTCTTTCTCCAAGGAAAATGGACTGCAGAATATCCTTGCCCTGGGATGTTTGTCTTTGACTGGCCTGGGAGCCATGGGATTCAATAGGCATATTCTCCCCTGTAGGATTCAAGGTAACGAAGGACACATCTGCACTGTTACCATGGCTCCATTGGCTTGTTTGGCTTTCTGTGAGAGCATTTCCAACCTCACATTCCTTGTTGTATTTAAAAATTGTTCTATTATCTGCTCGGGAGCTGGAGTAAGAGGGCATAGTTGGGCATGGAGAGTCTCGGTGAATGGAAATGAACAGATTGGGTACATTGATCTGAGGCCAACACACATAGCTCATTTTGTGCACACTAATTCTGATCTTACAGGTCACTAATTTCTTATGGGCCATCCAATCAATAACATAGGTCTCTTTCAAATGAGGGCCAAAGCTGAGGTTCATTTCTTATAGAAATGGATGAATAGTGTCTTAGTTAAAAATCTTGTGATTGAAAATAACATAAACCAATTCATGTCAGCTTAAACAGAAAAAAAAATTTGCTGGAAGGATAATGGGGCCTCTCATGGAATTCTAGAAAGACAGAATAATTACATCTCTGGAAGAGAAAGGAGCAGGACATCTTTGGTGACCCTGAGAGCTGTTGTTTTTGATTATCCAGTATTCATTGTCCTTTCTACCATCACTCCAATTTTCTTTTAAAAAAGTATCTTTTCCCTTTTGAATACAACTTGGTGGAATTGTAAGCAGAGGTCCCTTGCCCTAGGTAACGGGAAGCCACATCACCTGAAATATGTCAATTAGATGCTTGCTCCCTGGAATTTGAATCTTGATCAGAAATTTAGAGATTCAAGGGGCACCTGGGTGGCTTAGATGGTTAAGTGTCTGCCTTCGGCTCAGGTCATGATCCCAGGGTCCTGGGATCAAATCCCACATCGGGCTCCCTGCTAGGCGGGGAGCCTGCTTCTCCCTCTGCCTCTGCCTCTCTCTCTCTCTCTCTCTCTGACTCTCATGAATAAAAAAAAAAAAAGAAATTTAGAGATTCAAAACAGTTGGGATTTATCTATTCTGGCTGTAATACCTCTACCAGCCTGTTTTTCCCAGAAGACTATTTCTTAAAGTTACCATTTCTTAAAGCCTTGGAGTTGTCTTGGTTCTGTGCTTTTCAGGTTTTTTAGCTTTACCAATAATTCTCCAAGGTGCCCACATTCTAAAAATTATTCATTCCAATAAATAACCAAAGTCAGTCTCTTTTGCTGGCAACAAAAAAACTCTGACCAATACATAGACATCTCTTTAGAAAGTTGCCATTTATTTGGACCAGCTCACTACCCCTACTTTCTATATCCCACAACCAGAATTTTTTAGGAGAGAGAATTTGGCATATTTTGAGTCAAGGGTCCACTTGATCAAATCAGCTGAACCTATGAGGCAGGGTCATATATCATGAACATAGCTGCCAGAGGCTAATCCCTCTGGGGGAAAGGCAGTTCCCAGGAAAGAGAATTGGACTAGTTGATTGGTCCAACAATTTCTCCAAGGAAAATAGACTACAAACAGAAAACCTTGGCTGACCAGGAAGGATGCATGATGTGTTGAAGCAAATCTGGTACTGGGAACCAGTTGTAAGCAAGCGATATTATAAATCAGATGTTGATTAGATCTAAAGAAGTGTAGTTGATCAGGAAACCCACATTTTGAGTAGCAGCACAGGCTTGGGTCAAAGCACTCCATAGGCTCTGTTTTGAGCTGTACTTTTCAACAATAACAACTGCTATATCTTAGTATATCTAAATAGTAGGTCTAGCCTTAGAGAGTCCAGTGCATAAACACCATGCAGATGAAAGCTGATCTTCTAGTGTTGGACCTCAGAACTTTGCTCTTCTTTTCCCCAGAGCTATGCTTCTTTCCTACTCTAATTTGCTAACCCAGCCCTGTGATAACAGTTATGAATTATCTAGATGTTTGGCTTAATTTTCTATTATACTTAGGCAAGAATAGCCACCAGTTATTTTCTTCCAGTGGTACTCATTTTCCCAGGCATTGATTGGGTCATTAAGGGAAAGAATCTTGCAAAAATCTGAAATCCCAATTATATTTACATTCTCTGGTCTCTTTTGCTCAAATATTTGTTCTCACTCTCTTGCAAATAAAGTTTCTCTGCACACTTGATGTGCACCTTCAAGGGGCTAAATTTCTAATACTTTTGGAATCAAAGACCACAAAAGCAGCTAATCATCAGTAGAAGCCCCATTTGCCTTTCAGGGGGATGTCTTGGGTATCTCTCCTCATGTTGGTTGAAACTGAAATTTCCAACCCCTCTTATTTTCCCTGATAAACACAAACATTGTGCACAGACACAATCTTGAGGTCATTTCTGACTCCTCTCACTTTTTCCAAAGAATGCTCACCTCATGGGTTAGTGGCTACAGGTTGCCAATGCTGTAGGAATGGAAATTTCCTGCATTCCCAGTATTCCTGATCACAGAACGTTGTGTCCATTCTTTTCTGCGCAATGAGCTGCATGGTAAACTCTATAAAGTCCGTAAAATTAATGTTTCTCAGCTCAAAATACACATATTGAACAACTGGACATCTACATCTACTGGCAAAGAAAATTAATCTAGACACAGACTTTACACCCTTCACAAAAAGTAAGTCAAAGTGGATCACAGACCTAAATGTAAAACATAAAACTTTAAAACTGAGAAGATAACATGGAGGAAAATCTAGATGACCTTAAATCTGGCAATGACTTTTTAGATATGACACTAAAGGCTTGATCCATGAAGGGAAGTCATTGATAAGCTGGATTTCATTAAAGTTAAAAGTGTCTGCTCTGCAAAAGACACTGTCAAGAGATTGAAAAGTCGAGCCACAGACTGAGGAAAAATATTTGCAAAAGACTTATCTGAGAAAGGACCATTATCTAAAATATACCAACAAGACTTTAAATGCAACAATGAGAAAACAATTCGATTAAAAAAATGGGCCACAGACCTGAACAGAGACCTCACCAGAGAAGATGGCAAATAAGCATAGGAAAAAGATGTTCCACATCATATGTTGGGGAAATGCAAATTAAAATAATGGGATACCAAGACATACCTATTAAAATGGCCAAAATCTGGAACACTGACAACACCAAATGCCAGCAAGGATGTGAAACAACAGAAACTTTAATTCGGTGCTGTTGCGAATGCAAAATGCTGCAGTTGCTCTGGAAGACAGTTTGGTGGTTTCTTACAAAACTAAATACACTCTTACCATACAATCTAGCAATTACTCTCCTTGGTATTTACCCAAAGGAGTCGAAAGCTTATGTCCACACAAAAACCTGTACTTTATAGTTTCTTTGTTCATAATTGCCCAAACTTGGAAGCAAACAAAATGTCCTTCTGTAGGTGAATGGATAAATAAACTGTGGTACATCCAGACAATGAATATTATTCAGCACTAAAAAGAAATAAGCTATCAAGTCATGAAAAGACAATCTGGGAAGGCTACATACCATATGACTACAACTATGTGATATTGTGGAAAAGGCAAAATTATGGAGACAATAAAAAGATCAGTGGTTGCCAAGAATGGGTGGAAGGGGAAGGATGAATAGGAGGAGCACAGAGGATTTTTAGGGCAGTGAACTACTATGTAGGACATCACAGTGGTAGCTATAGGTCATTACACATTTGTCCAAACCATAGAATGTGCAACACCAAGAGTGGACCCTAATGTAAACTATGGATTCTGGGTGATTATGTGGATGTGTCAATGTACATTCTTCAATTGTAACATGAACCACTCTAGTGAGTGATGATAACGGGGGAAACTAAGCATGAGTGGGGGCAGAGAGCATATGGGAAATCTCTGCATCAATTTTGCTGTGAACCTAAAACTACCCTAAGAATAGTCTTTCAAATAAAATCCACACTGTAAAAATGAATCAAGTAATCAACACTATCTTGTGCTGAGCCCTGTATGATGTGGGGGAGCTGAAGGAGATGCACTCCAAGAGCAGCAGGCTTATGTCAGCCTTGTGGCATAGATGCTACAATGATCCCATTTTACTGGTAAGGAAACTGAGGCTCAGAGAGGTCCATCTGACCCGTGATTAACAGAGCTGGGATTCAGATCTAGGGCTCTCTGATGGCAAAGTCCATACTTCTCAGGAAACATATGAAAGAGCTGGAACAAGACAAGATGTCGTGGGGAAGCAGTGTGGGTCAGACACAGCACTTGGTAGGGATGTGGGGGTGCTGTAGAGTGGAAATGAGGGAAGAATCCGGTTGCCTAGAGGAAGAAGAGAAGGTTTCCTGGAGGACGTAGAAGTTTCCAGATCTTTGACATGTGTTTTAAAAAGGAACTGATTTAATAGACATTTACAAATAAAGAGATTTCACCAAAAAATATGGATTTATGTCTTTTTTTTCAAAAAAATCACATCTCAGAACCCTGATTCTACCCTCTGTATGACAACAACTGGCCATGCTAAATAGACATTTATCCCCTTCAATGGTGTATCCACTTTCTGATTTGTTTCAGTACCCACCTCTCCAGGGCTGCTTCATATATTGTCAATTCCTGTCTGGCTCCTGTAGGCTTTTGAGTTCACCCCCCCACCTCTAATATCTAAGAGACTTCACAGTCTTCTTCTGTTCTCTTCCTTGTGACCCTCAGCCCCATCCCAGGAAAGGGTCACCCTATTGCATCTCAAGGTCAAGGGGAGTTTTGAGTCAGAATGTCTGGAGGTGAGTGAGCTCAAATGATGAGGGAAGAGGTGAAGAGCTTTTGGCTTTTGCCTCTCACTGGTGGGGTCTTTGGAACTGTTTACCCTAAACTAGAAGGTCTAGATGGCCACTTTTAAGAGCAGGCCAGTTCCAAGTTTGGGCAGATAAAGATGAAAGATCTCAAATTGTTCCATAAGAAATTTAGGTCACACAACAGCAAGAACTTTGTGACGAAGGTGGCTATGGGCTGCTGGGGAATTTTTGTCCTTGGATTGAATCCTTACACCCATTCTGTCAACTGACCTGCTCCCCACCAAGCCCCTCCAACGACACGGTTATGACAGAATGATAAAGGTATCAACTACCATTTACTGAGCGCTCGTTGCATGTGATTCTGAACAAAGGGCTTCACATACATTAGCTCATTTCATCTCTACAGCAATGCTGTGAGGTGGGTATTGTCAGTTCCATTGTACAAATGAAGAAACAGAGGCTCAGAGAGTTTAAGCAAGTGAGCCATGAGACAGAGCTAGAAAGTGACAGAGATGAGATCAGGTCTAGTAATCTGAATCCAAAGCTTATGTCCTTAACAGTGATGCCAGTGTCACTCAGTATATGGACCACAGGTTCCCTGCATCAGATGACCAAACCATAGAAATGCATATTCTTGGACCCCACTCTAAATTGGAATCTCTGCAGATCCACTGGGATCTGGGGTGGTGTTGCTTGATCCTCACAGAAATTTGTGGAGGCGCAAGTGGCTGATCTCCTTTGCTCCCAAAGCACACCTCTGCCCAGAAATCACCTTCTTGCCCTTGAGAGGCTGGGCCTGGCTCACTGCTCCACTCCAGCCTGAGCTCTGCAGGCTGATGAATTATTGAAGTCATTTCATGGATCAGAAGGAATCTTCAAGGGCATTACCTTCGCCTCCTTATTTTCTAGGAGACAAGGAAACTGAAGCTCAGAGAGGATGAGTGACTTGACCCAGGGCACACAACAACCCAGGGACCTTCTCTCTCCATCTGCTGTGCACTCCCTGTGCTGAGGGTTCCTTGCTTCCTCTGCCCTTTCTTCCCCCTTCTTCAGGCAGATGCACCTTTCTTCTCCCCAGTAAGGTGGATGGAGCCTCAGCTTTATCTGAGGGCTGGCATTTACAGAGACA
Organism: Callorhinus ursinus; assembly: GCF_003265705.2. NCBI lineage: Eukaryota > Metazoa > Chordata > Mammalia > Carnivora > Otariidae > Callorhinus > Callorhinus ursinus. Next base: position 6,523,136 of record NW_027397118.1, read on the forward strand.
GAGCATTCAGGAAGGCACTGGGCCTGTCTTGCACTTATAGCAGAAAGTTGTCACCTTCACGGCATGCAGCCACAACATTTGCATTTGGACTGCTGAACATAAACAGAATGCAGCTCTATCCCAAAATCAGGAACTTTACCCAGATTGCCTCCCGCATGTCCTCGTGAGCCCAGAGCATCTCAATTCCTTTGCTCTCAGCAGCCCCTGCCTCAAAACTTTCAAGACCAATAAAAATCTTTAGGTACCACTTTCCCCTGGCTATATGATGGTTTTTTCCTCCTCCCTCCCCCTCTCTCTTTGCAGCTGCCTTCAAAACAGAGAGGAGAAGCCTCTATTTGGTTCTGACAACAAGAGCTCCCTGTGCATTTTTCGCCTTGTGTTTTACTTCTGTCATTGATCAATAGACTTAAATGCCAGACCTCCATCACAGCTGCAGACTTTGATTGCCCAGACTGTCTTGGCCCAGCGGAGCTTGTCTGTTTGAGTTCTGATGCTGAGAAATGTCACAGTGGGGAGGGGCCCCGAGCCTCTGTCGGCTTGCAAGGGAGGGGAGCGGTGACAGCTTATTCAGGGCATCTCTGGGCATCACACAGACCCTGAGGGTTACCAGTGGGCTGGAACTCATTCCTGTCTGGGGCTGTTCGCAGCCACAGGTAAAATCTATCACAGCGCAGGCGCAGAGTGAGAGAAGCATCTCCAGTAACCATGGCAACGGAGCCTCATTAATCTCCTTGTCATGAAATCCTCAGGGAAAGGGGCGCCTGGGTGGCTCAGATGGTTGGGCGTCTGCCTTCGGCTCAGGTCATGATCCCGTGGTCCTGGGATCGAGCCCTGCATCGGGCTCCCTGCTCAGCGGGGAGTCTGCTTCTCCCTCTCCCACTCCCCCTGCTTGTGTTCCCTCTCTCGCTGTGTCTCTCTCTGTCAAATAAATAAAACCTTTAAAAAAAAAAAAGAAATCCTCAGGGAAAAAGGATGTCCACAAGGAGTCCCCCAACTCCTGGTCTTGACTGGGATGCTCACCAACAGTGTGACATTTGGCCTGTCACTTGACTTAACTTGGCCTCAGTTTCCACAGCTTTGAAAAAGCTGCCCATTCTCACTGGCAATCTGAGAAATAAATAAAGTAGACACTGAAGTGCTTTGGAAAGTGGGAAGCGTGGCATTCCTATCCTGGTTGAGAACTAGTGGCACAAGGGCTTTTTCGATCTTCATCCACCTAATTGTCTCTCGCTACGGAAATGTGCCAGGAGCTGTGGTTTCCAGAACAATTCTCACTTCCTAATGTACCATGAAAGTTAAATTTATAGGTAGATGTGGAAGGAAGAGAAAGCAGGCAGTTGCTAAATTATTCACAAATGCTCTTGTTCAACAGTTGCTTTCAGTAATCCTCACCTCCACCTGACACAGGGCCTAGACTCGCCTCCCACAGGAACTCACTCACGGGAGGGTCAGGACCAGCAGGGCGGGCGTGGGAAGGCTGCTGTGACACCAGCCTCCTTTCCCCAGTTGGGATGTGGGTGTGTCTGTACCTTGTCAGCTGCCTCCACAATCTGAGATTGAACTTTTCCCCTGGGAAGTGGCTCAGCATCTATTTGGGGGCAGAATTACAAGGGCAGTGTGTCTGAGAACCACTTTTCTCTGTCCACAGGCCCAACTCTCTGACCACCAAGGCTGAGGGTAGGGTCCCCTAGGCCTGGCCATCAGCAACAGGCTGATAATAAAAACAAACCAAACGGTGGGTTTTCTCTGAATCAGAGAGGGTTCCTTCCAAAGTGGGAGGTTATTGCTCATCCCTGGTGCCCTGTTGTTAAGTTTCCAAATATCAAAAAGCTTTTGTGAGTCACCTGTTTGCAGCTTTTGGTCTAAGGCTGGGTAGGAATCTAGAAGGACAGGCATGAAGATGTCTGATTCACTTCCTTTTACTGTCCTGGAGGAGACCTGATCCCTCAAAGATCAGGCTGGCCACCTTCAGCACAGACTAGTAATCTCTCCCCCACCCCAGCTGCACCCCAGATTTCAGCAGAAACTACGCACACCCCTTCTCCCACAAGGATGGTTGAACGGAACATCTGTGCGCCCAGCACTTGCCCCCCTATGTTGACACTGCTTATACAGGCCCCACCTTGAACCTAAGACACAGCATAGAAACTAACATTTTATATAAATCACACCAGAGGGCATGAGAAGTGGGAGGATGGGGGCACCATGAGTTCAGCAGTTTCTGATCATTTCCACCTAGTTCAATGGAGTCACATCCTCTGTGCATTTCCTTTATGTTAAGGAAAGTCGTCACACTTTGCAGGGAAAAAGAAAAAGGAAAAAAAGGAGCCACTTCAATGGTTTCAGTGAATCTGTTCAGGAGCAAATGAGCCTGCAAGGAGGGATGCATGGAGCTCACTCAGTCATCTCAATGCCTCTTGCCCCATAAGTGGGATTCCATCTCTAATCTGCTAAGTGTTCTTAAATATGGGTTGTGGGGTGCATGTCTCCACTTTGTGCTAATCCTCACATGATATAAAACAACGAACTTAACTGATGATTTAAGCACTGTCCAAAAATAATTTGGACTTACTTGATTTTCACCTTTGTCTCTAGAACCCAACATCTAGTGAGAGAAACCAACCCTGAAAACGGGAGCTATGTTTAGACATGTTTTATCATTTAGAGCTGACACAAACCTACAATAGCACCTCTCATGTCACTTGTGATGGAAAATATGTGCTTGAGCCAGAGAGAAAGGGACAGAGGTATAGTTGGGGCACTGGACACTGAGAGGCCGTTAGTGATGCCCCAGGGTGGCTGTGGGTGTTTCAGAGCTGGGTGCTGCAGTTCCCTACACCATCTCGGCAGGTTGCATCAAAATTGGAGCTTTGAGCATCACCCGTCAAGTGTGTTAATGCAAGATTACAAAACAAAGATCACTCTATCTCTCTGACTTTTATGCTTAGTCTCTCCTTCTCTTGGGAAATAAACTAATACAGATGAGCTAAAGACCACTCCTTCTGATCTCTTTTCCTGCCTCCTTCCCTTCCAAGAAGGAAGTTGCTCTGTATTTTTCCCTTGCATAGTGTTTACACTCCACTCATTAATACTAACACACACTCCTGCTGTATGTGTGCCTGGGCTGAAGTAATGAAGCCCCTTTGCAGCTGGCTGACTGTTAGCTCGTCCTTGCCCTCCTGTAAAGCAATGTTGCTTGTTTCTTTGAGTGCACTTGGAGCCTTGCCATCTCCCAGGATGCCCCAGGGATGCCCCAGAGTTCACCAGGCTCTCTCTCATCTGGATCTGCCCACCACTGACCACTCACTCCCTGCTCCAGCACTGCTTTGTGCCAGGCTTGTCCCCCTTGATGCAACCAGAGCCTCTCTAAGGGTCACTCATCTTTCAGCTCCTGTCCCTCAGCCTGCCCACAGCACAATACCCACTTAGAGAGGAAGGAGCTATGTGATGTTAGCATTATTCAGTGTTCTGGGGGAGGTAAAGGCATGCAGTAGCAGGTATCAATTCTTTCCCTCGCCAGCCCTGGTGATGTGCCTTGGTAAATCCTGAATCTTTTGTCCCTTCTCAGCTTTAGGAGGGCCCAAGAGAAAGTCAGAGACATCTCCCTGGAATAACAACATCAACCCCACAGCAAGAGGGCAGTGGACCATCTGGTGCATTTTATCCTCCTAACTCACAGCTTAATTACACATTTGGGGTGATTTTAGGACCAGGGCCAGCCAAAGTTTGGCTGAGATATCCTTCTCTCTTTGTGCAGATGTTTCCAAAATTGGTGTTTCTCAAAACCTTCTGGACTACATAATCACTTGAGAACCTTGGTAACCCCGTGGTTCCTGGTGCCATATCTAGAGTCTGATTTGACGGTGAGAGATTGTCCTCCCTCTCTATCCCATTAGTAATTCTTCCTTGCATCCAATATCAATATTTCAGGAGCAAATTGATTCAACTCAGTGTTTCCCAAACTTGCCTCACCATCAGGCTCAACCAGGAGGGCTGATTAAAAATTTGGATAGCCTTGGGCCCCACCCCAGCTCTACTGAATCTGAATCTCCAAGAGTCTTAGCATTTTTATTTTTAAAATAAGTATCGTGGGATGCCTGGGTGGCTCAGTCAGGTAAGCATCTTCCTTTGCTCAGGTCATGATCCCAGGTTCCTGGGATCGAGCCCCTCATCCGGCTCCTTGTTCAGCAGGGAGCCCACTTCTCCATCTGTTTGCCGCTCCCCCTGTTTGTGCTCTCTCCCTCTCTCTCTGACAAATAAATAAATCTTTAAAATAAAATAAAATAAAAATCACAGGGGATTCTAATCAGCAAAATTTATGAAATGTTGACCTAATGAAAGTAATTTATTCCCTCATTATTCTATTATGAAAATTTTCAAACACACAGCAAAATTCAAAGACTTTTAAGTGAAACCACAATCAAGATTCTACAACTGGCACTTTACTATATTTGTTTTATTGTGTGTCTATCCACCTATCCATTCCTCTCTCCATCCAAGATTTCATCTTTGTTTTGGGGACATTTTAACATAAATTGCAGGCATCAGTGCACTCACCCCTAAATACTGCAGCATATTATCAACTAGAGTTTGATATTTGTTTACAGTGCTTTTTAAAAAATTTTTTATTATGTTATGTTAATCGCCATACATTACATCAGTAGTTTTTGATGTACAGTATTTTCTTTTTTTTAGAGGTAAGATTTACAGAGTGAAATGAACAAATCTTAAATGTGCCATTGGATGAGTTTTGACAAATGCATACATCCATGTAACCCATGCCCCTCTGAAGATACAGAGCATTTCATCACTCTGGAAAGTTCCCTCATACCCCTTCCCAGATAAACTCTGCCCCCACACCTCAGACGCAATTACTTTTCTGGCTTTATCCACCATAGCTTTGCCTTAACAGAAATAACCTGTTAAAAGAAGCAAAACAAAATTTTCCAACATTGGGTACAGATCCCCAGTATTCTAAATGACTACAGTAGAAATGCTGTAGTCAGAGCTGTATGGGGGTCCCGAGTCCTAAGCCTGGGTCTCTGTGTGGTCCCGTGAAGCATCCTCTGAGGTGTGTGTCTGGTACCCTGGCATTCCCAGAAACACCTCTTGCAACTTCTGTCTTGGACCTCTGCTGTGCCCATAGTCTTCCTTCCTTTGGTCCTTGGAGAGCTGCTTGATTCTGCAGAAATCTTGCTCCTCCCAAGCGAAAAAAGATTCTAGATTCCTGGCTACAGCTCGCTATAATAATTTTACAAAGCAGATGATGAAGAAGAAAACAGTTTCAGTTATTATTTTTGTTTGTTTGTATTTGGGGGGAAGTTTTCTCGTTCAAATTTGGGCACATGGGTAACACAGTTTCATTTCACAATTCTCAATAAAGCTACCTGAACTCTGATTGTATCAGCAACCTCCAGCTACTTCCCTAACTTGCACTCTGTAATATAAGCCTGTAATTTTCAGTGTGCAGCAGGGGCAGGCTTTATGGGCTGGGGGACACAGCAGAGTCTCATCTCGCTGCCTGGTTGCCACAGGCTAATCGCGTGGAACAGAGCTAACCCTCAAAATGTCAGAGAGAATGAGATAAGAGCCCCACTCCCACCCCCACCCCAGCTTTCCTTTTGGATGAGAGAAGTGAGTGGTCTCTAGGCCCTTCAGGCCACAAGTCATCCACTAGGCTTTTCTGGCCTAACCGCTCAGCTCTCATTTCAACTTCCCAGGCTCGCTGAGCAATCAACTGCTCACCCACAAGATCCTGGGGAGTGTTACCTAGTCCCCAGCCTTGCTTCTCTTGGTCTTGGTTTTGCATTTCCACAGCTCTTCTTAAGGTGTGGGTCTAGCATTAATATACAAAGCAGGTCTTCAATGATTGTTTGCTGAATTGTTACATAAGAGACTGGATGCATCATGACCTCATCACCGCATATTCATCCCCGGCCTCATGCCAGATGACTGTCATCCATTGTAAGCAGCCAGTTATTGCTTCCAGAGATGTGGCAGAGACTCTCCTGACCTTAACAGTGAAATGGGGGTTTTAATCAGCCACAACAGAAGTCATAACTGACCCAAGCACCTTGGCTGTCCATTTTTGGACAGCAGTGCTACTAGTAAATGAGGACATCTGGGAAGAACAATAAATGGATCAAGGCTCACTCTTCTGATATGAAACATGGTCTTTTGTTAGCTTGTAAGTTCAGGCTGTGCTTGATTACAATTCTCCATCTAAGAAGTCTTGACTGAGCCTAAATCCCTGATAGGAAATTTAATTGCATGTGCTGCAATTTGAACACATTTAACAAGTAGAACACTCAGTCCACAGATGCCTAAGTACAGGAATTTTATTTGCTTAGAACTCTGAGGTCCCATCCCACCAGGTCACTGGGGAAGTCAATTTCAGCTACAGACGGTGCTATTCCCACACCCCAGATTTTGCTGAGCTCCTGGTGCTTTAGTCATTGAGGTAGTCATCAATACTGTTTGCCAAACATTCTGGTTCCCTTTCCCCTTTCTGGACCATGGTACAATTTCATGTCCCAAGTCCCTTTTGTTTGGGTGGGGTCTAATGACCACTTCTGACTGATGAGTTGTGAGTAAAAGTGGTGAATCTGATCCTTGGCCCCATGAGAACTGGAAGCCTATCTGTACCTCACACTCAGATAGAGCAAAAAAGTGGCATAGTGGGAAAGCCCTGAGCTTGGATTAAAGTCCTTTGAATTAAGACCTACTGTGGGGCCTTTGACAAATAACATGCTTACACCATCATTTTCTTACTTATAATATGGTGCTCAGGATGCTTACTCCATGGGGTATTTGAAGATTAAGTGACATCTTCTTTGTAAAACCGATAGTAGATTGCCTAGCATGTAGTTGGGGCTTAACTAATAAGAGTTACCTCTTGCTAGCCAGTTATAATCTCAAAGTATCTCTCTTCAGATGACTTGGAAGAGGCATAGGTGGCACTGGGCTCTAGAGAGCTAATGTTTCCCTCAAAGTTTGCCAGGTTCTATTGCACAGTCATGTCAAAACACAGAATTAAATAAGACGTTTACTGGAAAAGAAGCAGGCAGCTGCTGGAAATGTGCTGGTCTTCTGCATCAGGTTGCTATTTCAATGGACTGTTAAATGTCAAGTGAGTGTTTTCCTCCTGCTTCTTGACCTCACCAAGATCATCTCTCTGTGACCCCAGGTAGAAGGGGTTGGCATCTTGATTCACTTGCAGGCTGTACTCTATGACTTGGAGGAGGAGATGTTAACCAGGGCTATGCATTCAGGCAATATGAAATCTCTGGACCTGGAGGTTTGTATGGATTATATTCTTAAGGGTATGTGTGTATGTATGTATTCATTCATTCAAAGATACTTGTCAAGACCTTATTATGCATCAGGCACTGTTCTAGAATCTAGGGATACAAGGATAAACGGAAGAGATAAATAACCCTCTCTTCATGAAGTTTACATTCTAGTGGGGAAGACAGACAATAAGCAAGATAAGTGAGTAAAATAAAAAGGACGTTAAATAGCAATAAATGCCAAGGAGAAAGACTAGAGCATGGAAGAGGAATAAGAAAAGTTGTAATTTAGATAGGGTGGCCTAGGAAGTCCTCATGAGAAGGAGACTTTTGAGTATATCCAGGTATCAATAATCCAGACTGTGAAAATGCCCCTGCTATGCCCCATCTCACACCATCATTCCCGATAAACTAAAAATAATGACCAGGATGTGCATGTGACTGGTACTGAGAATAATTAGAGAAAGAGTAAGCAGAAAAGAAGTACAGCACGGTTGGGTGCAGAGATGGTCTGGAAAGGTGGAAATATGCTCATTCATTCAATTTTTTACCAAATACTTATTTATTCCATAATAGGTATCATAGATAGATAGAGAGATAATATATCAATATACAATATATAATTATATATTGGATGTTATATATATATATTTTATATATATATAGGATTTTAAAAGTGTTTTAAAAATTATGACTAAGCCCTTTATTCTGTGTCAGACCCTTTCCATGGTACTGAAGTCCTCAAACAGAGTACGTGCTGTCAGGGAGTTTATGACTGTGCTGAGGAAAGGGATCAGACAAATATTAGTAAGCACTCATATAAGGTGCACTGTCTGTCAAGGCCTATTCTAAGGCTTTACGTATATTAAGTCATTTAGTTCTTACAACAACCCTATAAGATAGGAATGACTATTATTTCTCTTTTGCCAATGAGGCGACCAAGAAAGAGATTAATTGTTGGTTTCAAGTCACATGCCTAGCAAGTAGCATAGCCAGGAATCTGAACGCAAGCAAACTTGTTCCAAAGCCAAAACTTATACTTTTTTACATCACTAACATGAAAAGAGATGGAAGTAATCAGACTGTAACAAAAGGTGAAGGATTCAGGTGAGGGAAAAAGAAAAAAGAAATTCTCTTGTGCTCTGTTTCCTAGGACTGGGGCATACCTGGCTTGCCCAGGAAGAAAGGAGTCTGGATGTTGAAACCTGGCAGAGAGCAGAAGAAGGAAGCAGGAGGGTCCTTGTTCACACATCAACTCTGTCACCCTGTGGGAACTTGAAGTGTGTCAAGGAGGAGCTGTTAACAGTGTTTGTTTCTGGTAAACACCTTTGTTCCTCGAGTTGACTATTTTTAAACTTTTCAAGCTGAGCTAACTTCAGGTGTGACATTTCAAAGCAGTTGCCCAGCTTTTTATTAGGTGAACGGGGTGGGGGGAGGAAAACGGAGAGGGAGAACTGGAGAAAATTTATAAGACTTCAAGAAATGGTAAACTGGAATTTAGGAGTGGCACTTCAGTCATCTGGTATACCTCTGCCAAGACTTTGGTGTGGCAGAGAGTAAGAGGTGGTTACAGTGGAGTGGAACATCCTTTATATTTCTTCTTTCCTCAATTTAACAAACACTAATGTGACTGCTGGTTCTTCACTCAGATTTGTGCTGGGTCCCTACCCCCCAAGATGATTATGGCTGCACTACAGCAATAGTAGTTTCTGATATATATTAATTTCCTGTATATCTTGTTTTCCTGGTGGGTTTTGAGTCTCAAAGCTAACTTTTTAAGACCATAGTTAGGTTGTCAAAAGGAAACATACTTTCTAAATTCCTAGAGGTGCCCCATTTATAAATCAATAGGCAGGCCTAGCTACCTTGGACTCTAGAGCCTCATTACTGACCATGTCAGAGAAAATTTAGGAGCTGATATAGAATGTCCATTAGGAAAGAAGGAAAGAGACCTTCCCAGGAGAGGAGATAAAGGAAGGGAGGCAAGAAATCAGAAACGGTGGTTCTGGATCACCCTTGTGGGGAGTTTGTGGAGACCTAAGCAAATTACTCCCATAAATTTGGATAGCCTCCAATTCAGGAAAACTTGCTTTTTATTTCTTGGGATTTGGTCTGGAAAATGCTGCAAACCTCTAAGAAAATATCTTCATGTTCAACATGAAACTGGAACAACTTGGCTCCACCCAGTTTGTAGCTTGGACTAAGAAGGAATTATGTAAGAAGGGAAGATAGCTATCACAATTTCTCAAGCGTTCCTGACACTAGTGAGTCATGGAAGAAGTGCAAAGATTCCATAGGCTTTCAAAGGAGATGAGGCTGGTAGCTGAGTCTCATTGCAGGCTCCCTAGAGCTTGAGTGGGGTGGTGTCTGCTGGGACCAGGGGAGGCTTGGTTCTTCAGGGGACTATATATTTTATCACCATGACTTCAATGGCCACCTCCAACATAAGCAGGCCAGAACCTCCTCCCCTCCCCCCACCCCCCACAAAAAAGCACTGGGTCCTGAGGCTGCTGCCTCAGCATCACTAGGCTACCACCCAAAATCCCTCTTGAACTCAGCATCATCTTTGAAATACAAGAGCCAGAGAAGGTGGAGAGAAGACATTCCTGATTAAATACTGAAATCCCTACATGTTTACTGAGAATGTCAGTAATCCTTTGACACTGATATATCCATTAGGAAGTTTAAATCCTTCATGACCCATCACCATTCAGCAAGATGGAATTCACAAGAAACTTCACTAAGTTACAGAATATAAAGAATATTCCATTTTTTGCACATCTGAGTGTGGCCTCTGAGTTGTGGATCTTGCAGTTTAGTCCAACTGAGGGGATCAGACATGAAACAAAAAGCAAGGTACCAAGTGAGTCAGGGAGAAAACGAACGTGTTGAAATTCTCAGGGGAGTGATCTGGGCATTCCAGTGACTGTGAGGAAGGCGCCCTGTAGGAGAAGCCAAGCTGCCTCGAACACAGGGCAGGACTGTGGTCAAATCACAAACCAACTTAGGAACTCAGGACTGGAAGTTGGACCCCTTCTCTCTGCCCTGGCTGGCCCACTGGTTCTTGTGAGATTCAAGTGATGTTGTGGAATCCAAAAAGCCATGAAATGAAGACAGTTTAAACATTTTTTAAAAAGATTCAGATGTGCTCTAATTGGCTGGCATGCCTCCTGAGGACTTTTTCCCTTTCACACAACTGGGAGATAACCCTTACTAGTAGGTCCCTGTGCTTGGCACAAAATAGAGACCAAAGCATGGGCTGTTCTACTCTTCCCTTCTGAAGTCCATGGGGCAGGGAACCTCCTTCCTGCTTGAGGCTGGTAAACACTTTACAGGTATATGGTGCCCTTGGAAGAGAAGGTGGTGGGGGTTGGAGGGTGGGGCTAGAATGAGGGGGCGGCTCTACATGGAAAGTGCGAAGCCTTTGAAGAGCCCTTACCCATCCTACTCTGTGCAGGCAATGAAGAAGGTAGATGACATCCTGTTGACCTTACAGTTCTATTTTAGAGCCCCTGGGTTATGTCTTGAGTGACTGGGCCCTTTGTGATGAGAGCCTTCTTCAAGAAGCAATCACAGTCTTGGGGCGCCTGAGTGGCTCAGTTGTTAAGCGTCTGCCTTCGGCTCAGGTCAGGATCCCGGGGTCCTGGGATTGAGCCCCACATTGGGCTCACGGCTCGGCAGGAAGCCTGCTTCTCCCTCTCTCTCACTACCCCCTGCTTGTGTTCCCTCTCTCGCTGTGTCTCTCTCTGTCAAATAAATAAAATAAAATCTTTAAAAAAAAAAAAGAAGCATTCACAGTCTTGTCTCATGTGATCCTTCCATCAACCCCAAGAGGTAAACTGAGTAAAACCCATTACTCCCCAGAACATCAGAGAAGCAAAATAGACGAAGGCTTTCCTTAATGACCTTTTTTTTCATTTTTTAAGTAATAAAAATATCAAAAGTAGAGAACACAGAGTATTTTGCTTAAGATATATGCAATCACCCCCAGAATGAATGAATATTGATATTTTGTAATATATGCTCCAGCTTAAAAAATACATTAGAGGCACAGTCAAGTTTGCCTTTCTAAACCTTCACAATTCCATCTTTCTCTCCCTCCTCACAGAGAACACCCCTCATGAAGTGTGTGGTTATCTTTCTTTTCCACATCTCTATCATTTGTGAATTCATAAAGAAAGGTAGGGTATTACTTTATGTGCTTTGAATTGTTCTCATAAATGATAGCATATAGAATATATTATTCTGCAACTTACTTTTTCTAATCCACATTTTGTTAGCTCTTTCTGTGTTAATTCATGTGGTTGGATAGCTATGGGCTGAATTATGTCCTCCCAAAATTCGTGTATTGAAGTCCTAACCCCCTAGGACCTCAGAATGTGGCTGTATTTGGAGTTAGGATCTTTAAAGTGATAAGTACACTAAAGCAAGGTCATTAAAAGGAGCCTTAATTTAGAATGATGGGTGTCCTTATAAGAGTAGGGAATTTGGACACAGACACACACAGGAAGAAGAACATGTGAAGAAACAGGGAGAAGACAGCTGTCTACCTGCCAAAGAGAGAGGCCTGGAGCAGATCTTTCTCTCAAAACCCTCAGAAGAAACCAACTCTGCAGACATCCTGATCTCAGACTTTTAGTCTCCACAAATGTGAGAAATAAATTTCTATTAAGCCACCCAGTCTATAATACTTTGTTATGGTGGCTCTAGCAAACAAAGACTCCATTCCGCAAGGAAATATTAGTGGGGGCTAGTGGTTACCTATGAAATAGTATGTCACTTCTCCCTGGGATTTAAAGATTTTATCAGAGGAATTTATAAAAACCTGTCTTACTCTCTCATTGAGATGCAGTTGTAGGTATAGGAGGTAAGGGATCTTCCCAGTGCCCCATAATTTTCTCCAGGAAATTGGTGCCCATTCTATAATAATTATACAGAAGGTCCTAGATTAGAGACTGCTACATCATTGGCCACATCCCATTAGCCACTGGCTTCTAAGTTATTTCTAATCTGGGGGTTCTGATCTGCTCTCCCAGGGGCTGGTCTCAGCTTAAGAGATCAGCATGAAAACTAAAAAACACGTTTCAAAAGCTTCATATATAACACAAAACCTGTCCTGCAGGTCCTGAGAAAGCAGTAGACACCGGTCATACATCATAACCCAGGTTTGTGACATCATGTGTCATTTGTAATAAGGCATCTGTGTTGCTTTGGAGAAGGCCCCTGCACCTCTAACACTGGCCCACAACCCAAAGAAAACACCTGGATAGATTCCATCTAGTAAAAGGCCAAGAAAGCCAGCTAGGCCTAAAACCTACTCTTCAGATTTGCTCATAGCACCCTGCAAGGGCTGACCCTGTGGCCTTGCTGCAAGGCTGGGATAAAATAACAACGGATGAGAAAGCTCTTTGCTGTGTTGCAGGCAGCTTGTGAAGAGATCATAGTCTGCTTGAAATTCAATGTTCCTTTGGATCCCAAAGTATTTAAAATGCTCAGAGGAAAAGGAGGTATTTGGCCCCTTTCAGAAGTATTTTGGAGGCATTGTTGATAATGGTGAAAAATTGGAAACATCTTAAATGTCTACAGAAGGAGGCCTTTATTTTTTAAAATTTTATTTACTTATTCGTCAGAGAGAGAGCACACAAGCAGGGAGAGCAGCAGGCAGAGGGAGAAGCCGGCTCCCTGCCTGATGCGGGCCCCATCCCAGGACCCTGCGATCATGACCTGAACCAAAGGCGGACACTGAACAGACTGAGCCACCCAGTCGTCCTCAGAAGGAGATCTTGAAAAGTGAGATTTGTTAAATAAAATAAGATACAGCATATTTATACAATGTAGCCATTAAAAATGGTATGTAATGACACAGAAAGATGTTGAAAAAATGGTGTTATTTGGGGGGAAGATTACTTTTTAAAATAATGAGTACACTTTAATTCCGTTTTTAAAAATAACATATTTACAAGGAAGAGACTAAACAGTTACGTAGAAAAATGATAACTGGGTTATCTCTGAGTGGTAAGTTTATAGATGTGTATGGGTTTTCTTCTTGCTTCTCCTTGCAGTCATTAATCCTCATTATAACCTTATGAGGCAGGTGCTATCATTGTCCACATGTTTCAGATGAGGGGGCTGTGACTTTGGAGAGGTCAGGTCAGAGACCAAGGTCAGTAACCAGAAGGGAGATGAGGGTAGATTTGAACACACAACTGGAATCCAGAGACCACAACCTTAATCTTTCTCTCTGCTGTCCCCTAGTGGAACACTTCCCTCACATCCATGAGGGGCTGGAAAAACTTCCAGCCAGAGGAGGGACCAAGGAGGCAAATGTCAGCCTCTTGGGTCAGTGGCACCAAGGAGGCAAATGTCAGCCTCTTGGGTCAGTGGCATCAGCAGAGAAATGTAAATTTGACTCTCACTGGGGCAAATAAAGCTACTCCACAAAACCAAGAGCTGAGCTTGGTGAGAAATGAGACATGAGCCTTGTCCCTGGGAAAGATCGAGGTCTTAGGGCAGACACAAGGTGATTGTACTTGAGTGAAGAATTGCTGGTAACAGAGGACAAATGAGAGAAATAAGCTATGTGTTGGTGTTTGCATTTCCTTAAAACTGTTATGTAAAGTTTCATATTGTACATGAGTTAATGGATCCTGTGTTACTTGAATAAAGTGTTATAGTTTCAGAAGTATGAGGCTTGGCCCTGTGCTATTCCACTTTTGTCTTGCTCTGCTCTGGGTCATGGGGCAGGGTGACCCAGGTTCCCATGCCAGCTGACTTCCATCTGGGCTCAGTCAAAGGTCGCACTGGTGGAGAATCAGATGACTGGGGGCAGAGAGAAGCTTTCCACTGCCTCTAGCGACATCCCTGCTAAAGGTGTGTCTCCTCTGACGTTCTGGCTCTTACTGGATGACCTATACCACGTTTACAGCTTCCGCTGGGTGACCAAAGACCTGGGTTCTGTAATCCCACCTCCTCCCATTGTCCTCCCAGTCTCGTAGGGGTAGCAGATTTTTGCTACTGCTAATCTCCATCTCGACTGTCATCCTTTGCTGGGTTTCTCTGTTCTTCCATGCCCTGTATGATCAAAGTTCCCTCTGTTGGATACATGAGAGTGGTTTCTTTTTTTCCCGATTGATACATTCCCTCAATTATCAATTCCTGAGGTATTCTGCCATCAGAAGTATTTGCAAAGAGTGTCAGGTAGTATAAAGGAATTTCGAGGAAGGTTTTATAATAACATAATGATAGGTGATATTAATACCAGCTAGAAGTGTCAGGTGTGACATTTAGCTTGGCCATTAAAGGATGAGGGAGCTTGAGAAGATAAGAGCGTTGTGGATGGGTGATCAGTGTAAACAAAGGCACGATCAATAAGAATCCTCATCTTATTGTAAATAATGCATGGATAATAAATGAAAAAGTGGATCAAAAGTGTCCAACACTGTGCATGTAAGTTTCTCAGTCAAGGTGTGTTTGAAGGTGGAGAGGTACAGGGAGTGTCAGGGAAATAAAGGGCAGTGGATGTGTCTAGAATGTAAGGTTGGAGGGTGCTGGAAGGGGGTAAACCAGGAAGGGTATGTTAGAGTCTTACAAAATACCAGCTTAAAATCTGAGCTTCGTCTTAAGGCAATGTTAGTCACTATTGACACCCAGTGCCTGGCATGTGAAAGTTCAATCAATGTTGTTGAATAATTGAGGAATTACTGACAATTTTGGCAAAGGCGAGGGTCACAGAACTATGCCGTGCAAATAGAAACGTGTAGACTGGTGTAGAGTGGGGGGAAGACAGAAAGCAATCAATCATAGCTTGAAGAGGACACAGTTGTGTTAGATATCAAAAAAATTGGAATTGCCGACATTGGGGGGGAGGGGTAGAAATGCCCCTGTGACCACATCCGTGTTGATCAAGCAGCAATCCAAATAGGGCAGGAATGTGGGAGATGACGAGATGCATAGTTAGTGGTGACAATTATTTAATACCCACCCTTGGATCTTCTGGCCTTTTCTCTCCTGTTATTGTAAAGACATTCATTTTTTTCTTCAAACCCAATAAATTATTCTCTGTCAGCAAGCTGGGGGGAGGGGATGAAGAAAAGATCTCGGTTTGCTCTTGGCTTTTCCTCTGTCTAGTCCAAACACTGGAAATGTCAAGTTTGCTCACTAATTAAACATGTCTGTCTTGGACTGCACTTGTATCTTTCACTGAGAAGGTGTAGATTTCCAGGGAGACATTACACATTCATGTTTCCAAATACAGCATTTCGAAATCTCCCCGTGTGACACAAATACCAACTTTGTGAAAGTGTCTCCTGATGGGAAAGACACCTGAGTAAGGCAGTCCAGTTCTGGGGCGTTGTGGGGGGGGGGAGCCAGGATGTGCTGGGTGCATGCCCTTTAATTTATTTTCTGGGAGAGCTGCTCTGGGAACCTCTGTAGGGCCAGTTCTGGGCCTTTCTGGATTTCCATGAATCCTACTGCACAGCTGGTGCCTCCCAGGACTGGGTCATGGGAAATCTTATCCCCTGGTCAGGTTGTAACTGTCCTTGCCACCATCCCTGGTGTCTGGGTGGCCAGGAACTGACAATTTGCAGTTATAGCCATGGTCATGATTTTGCAAAGCCTTACTTGAATGCAATGCAGAAAGTACATTGTCACCCACATTTCACAAATAAAGAAGTGTGGCTTTCAGCCTTGAAATCCTTACAGAATGTGATTCATTGATTGCATGTTTTCTAGGTGCTAACTATATGCTGGACATTGTGTTAGGTGTTGTAGATATAACTGTAAACAAGACTGACATGGAGAACCATATGGGGCTTTAGTCTGGTGAAGAGTGAGTAAGTAATTAAGTACTGGGGAGTCTGAGAGGTTAGATCACTTGCCAAGGACGAGCTATTGCTGGTTAAGTGGTTATGCCTGCGCAAATTTGAATCTCAGGTCCCTCTTCTTGGGCAGTAAAACATGAGATTTCACAAGGGGAGCTGAGGGTGTGGATGTCATCCGAATTGTGTGCGAGTCAAAGGAAAAAGAGAGCTGGGGAGAAATGACCAGAGTCTTATACATGTGATGACATTTCTGTTATGCTGCCCAGTGTGCCAGGCATTGCTGGCCTTGTTGGAGAAGGTCATCTCAGGAGGGCTCCACGGCCTTTCTCCTCCCCTTACTGTGTGGTGAGGGCTGGAGGAAAGCCGCAAGGTCATGGGAAGACAGGGTGTTCAGTCAACTCTCCTGGACCTGTTTTAAGGCTCAGAATCTCAGTTTGCTCATCTGAACATGAATATTTTTTTTTAATTTTTTTTATTGTTATGTTAATCACCATATATTACACCATTAGTTTTTGATGCAGTGTTCCATGATTCATTGTTTGTTCATAACACCCAGTGCACCATGCAAAACGTGCCCTCCTCAATACCCATCACCAGGATAACCCATCCCCCCACCCCCCTACCCTCTAGAACCCTCAGTTTGTTTTTCAGAGTCCATCATCTCTCATGGTTCGTCTCCCCCTCTGACATACTCCCCTTTTCTTCCTCTCCTGTTATCTTCTTCTTTTCCTTTTTTCTTAAAATTGAACATGAATATTTTTATTAGTCACTACATCATGAGTTCTCGGGCTTTGGGATTCCATAGACCAATATTTTTTGATCTCTGTGTATCAGGGAGAGGGGAAAGTTCAAGGTAGGACATTAAATATATGTTTTTATAAAACCCCACTGTCTACTAGTATCAGCTCTTGTTAAAGAAAAGATGTTTTCATACCAGGTAAAGAAAGAAGGAATAATATAATTTGTAATAATATAAAATTAAAAACAACTCTTGAAACTGAATTATTTTAGCTGCTAAAAAGACCTCACTTAGTTGTCATTGTTCTCATTTTTCTGTGGACTATGGTAAAATGGCACCATGGACCAGCCTCATCTTTGGACCCAGGCCCAGCAGCTGGGAAGATAGTCCCTAGGCCCTTTTCAATTGTTTGAGGCTTGCAGCATCCCTGAGACAGCCTGGGGTCTGCAGCTATTCTTCTTGGAAATAGATACATCCTGGCTCCTTTCCATCCCTGGTTCACTTCTGAAGGCCTCTGTCTGGTCTGTGATCACTGAAATGGCAGTGTCCTGCCAAAGCAGCTCCCACCAAGCCCTGCCATATGGGGGCTGCATTTCCACTGGGTCTGGCAGCTCTTTTGCTCATAACATCAGTCTCCACTGATAGATTCGTCCCTGTCACACTATTTACTGAAACTAGGCCACTTAATTAAAAGCAAGAGCTTTGGCATAAACTCCAACAGTGGCTTTATAAATTCCAAGCACTGTAAAGAAACCAGATGGAAGAATGGGTCAGTTATCACAGAGGCCAATGCTCCCACCCTTTCAAAGGACTCCTCAGTCTTGGAGGCATCTGCTCTTTTTGGGGGGTGTGGATGTCAGCTCACCGGGAACATAGGATGGGTCCATCTTCACATACACACAATGTGCTTTCCTGGGATAGTCACATAATAAAGTCAATGATTCATATATGCACCTTTTGAGGGAAGTAGAGCTAATATGAAGGGAGGGGATTTCAAATGGGGGAGATGTCCTGTCAGAGGGATTTTGGGGGGAGGCTGTTGGGGACCAAGTAGGTTCCAGAAGATCCTTAGGCAAAGCTCCAGGGTATTAGGCAGCATTAGCTGGGCCCCAGCTCTGGGTCTGGTATTGTGAGTTTTTGCTAGGAAGCTTCCACTGGCTTCTCCAGATTCACTCCTCACCCTTCCTTACTCTGCTCCATGCCTCAGAGGCTGACCTCTAGGAAATGCATCATCAGCCTTCCCTGACCTCTGGCTTCTGGTTGAGTTTGGCCAAAGGAAGCTGCCCCTGGAGATGGGAAGATAAGAGGAGAAAGAAGTCAGGGTATTTATTTCTTCTGTTCTCTCCTTGCCAGCTCGCTGTGAATGGCTCTGGAGGCCACAGGTCCTATCAGGTGGCTCCTTCTCTATAATCCTCCCCTCCTTTGGGATACCACTCCTTATTCCCTCAGGTCTAGGGGAGGGAATGACTAGCTGCTGTGGCTATCCCTAGATACTGTACTATCCTTTATTCATTTTTTCATTTCTTTAAACCTTGTATTCTAGTTCTTTTTAGTAACTCTTCAGATCACCTAGTCTGAATGAGCCAGTTCTTGGCCACTGGGACCTGACAGACACAAGGGTCTTTATGAATGTCAGAAATGAGCAAAACACTTTCTTCTCCCTGAAGAGATTGAAGGTATAAGCAACAAATAGAAAGGGCATAGACATTCTCTCTAAGCCAAGTCTTCTGTGTGTGAGACCCTCAAGGCCTCTGATCAGAGGAAGGGGACAGGATGGGTAGCATCAGGGGAGACATCTGAGACAAGGCAGTGGCTCGGATGGGCTTTGGAGCAGGTCAGCATTTAGGGACGTGGGGAGGGGGAGATGGCATACTGGGTGGGAGAACAGCCTAGTGGAAGAACAGGGGTCAAAACCACCTGGGACATGAGACTTCACACCTGTACCTCAGGCTGGAAGGGAAACCAAGTGGGAAAGAAGAGAAACATTTGAAGAGGTAGAAGAAGTAAGATTAGTCTAGGACTTTGTCAGAATTAAGAGAACCAAGATCTGCTCAAGTGTCTCCCTCCTCATCCATCCAATATGTAGATGCTGCTTCTTTCAGGCTTCTTATCTCCCATCTCAAGGCCTTGACTTGTGCTCGCGTTGTTCTCATTGCTGAGCTCTCAAATCAACTATCCCATTTCTTGAGTAGCCTTCTGTGGTAGGCAGCCTCCAAGATGGCCCCATGGTACTCTTCTCTTGGTATTTACAATCTTGTGTAGTCCCTTCCTATTGAGTGGGGGCTGTACTTGGTGACTTGCACCTAAGATTAGAATAAACTAGAAGTGTGTGTGTGTGCTTGTGCATGTGCGTGCATGCATGTGTGTGTGTGTGCATCAAAGACTAGATCATAAAAGGCAGTGTAGTCCCCTCTCTATCAGATTGCTTGCTCTGAGGGAATCCGGATGCCATGCTGTGAGGTTATTCCAGCTGTCCTATGGAGATTCCTACCTGGCAGGAACTGAAGTTTTGTGACCCATAAAAAAAGAGAGAACAAACATTTGTGTTGGATAGATACTACTACTTTATTAAGCAAGGTTCTTATTCTCCCACCTCTAGAAATCAGACCCAGGCTATACCGGCTAGAGATTCAAAGGCAGGCTCTGGCATCAGATCAACACGCAGCTGAGGTTTTTAAACTCTCTGAATGACCTTGGGCAAAAGACTTCACTTCTCTGGGTTTCAGTGTTCCATCTATGGAATGGGGATAATGAAAACACCCACCGCTTTGGGTTTCTTTGTGAAGATTAATGAAGCTGGGCAAATAGAGAACTTTGCATACAGTAGATGATCATTAAACAGTAGTTGTTGTTATTTTGCCTTATGTTAAAAAGTGTACCTTAGCGTTTCCTGGGGAAGCTTCAAATGAGTTTTCAAAACGAATGACACTTGAGGTAGATGACAAATCTGACAAAGTGATATCTGTTGTGGCTTCAGCAACGAACTTTCCCATCTCCACTTCAGTCTCTGCTTCCACATTCACACCAAACGGATAAGCTCACTCTGGCCACAGTCCTCCAGGGGCTGATTTACACAAAGCAAATATAATTGATATTAATGGACACATAATGATTCCAAGACAGTTGAGACAGTTGGCAAAAATGACAAACTTCATTTGATCCATTTAGAAATGATGGAACGAAATAGGTAGATGGTGTTATCAAGTACACACACACTCACACACACAAACGCAAACATTTGCACTCATATACACACTCACACCTCACTGAAAAGGTTAAAGACACTTAAACTATCCTGGGAAAGGATACAAAATATTGCATGGGGATTTAGAGGCGAGAAATAGAAGAAAACATAACACACTGTAAATTAAAGTCATTTATAAAGTGCAACTGGCACCCAGATAGAAAGGAAAAATGATTAGTCAGCAAAAGTGAGGTGTTTTGTTATTTATTTACAGAATACTTCAATGGGACAAGAGAGAATGTATTTATTAAGGGATTGCTGGTGTACAAACACAAACATATTAATGTTAGGCACTGAGGACATCTAACTTATTTGCCTCAAACTGATTTTGTTAGATTTAAGGCTATGAGGCCCCCTCTGGCATTCTTTGGAGAGTCTGCTCTCCCACAGGTGTAGATCTGGTTAGCTCTGATACTGGCCCTGCCTGGTGCTGTGGACATGCAGCAGGGAGAGGGTCACTTCTGGTCACCATAGCCTGCCCCCACCCCACTTGCACAGCACAGTTGCCCGGCCTTATTCAGCTGTGTTGACACGCTCCTGCCTCTGCAAGTGAGCATGGGGGTTGGTGTTTGAGGGGAACCACCTCTATTCCTAGGATCAATGGGTTTGGTGTATGCCCTCTACCTCTTGCTTTCAAAAGAAGTATGTGTTACCTGGATATCAAGTGGGGTCTTTTGTACCACTAATGGAAGCAATGGATAAATACGGAAGAAAAATAAACAG
Organism: Callorhinus ursinus; assembly: GCF_003265705.2. NCBI lineage: Eukaryota > Metazoa > Chordata > Mammalia > Carnivora > Otariidae > Callorhinus > Callorhinus ursinus. The sequence goes on from NW_027397118.1 coordinate 6,543,953, forward strand.
AGATCATGCATGTAAACATTTGGCACAGTGTTTGGCACCTAGGAAATGTTCAATAAATGATAAATAATGATGATTATATAATGAGAAGGATTAACAATTAGAACATGTACCTTTTTTCTTCAATTTTTATTTAAATTCTAGTGAGTTAACATGCGGTGCAGTGTTGCTTTCAGGAGTAGAATTTAGTGATTCATCACTTACATATAACACCCGATACTCATCACAAGTGCCCTCCTTAATCCACATCACCCATCTAACTCACCCCCTGCCCACCTCCCCCCATCAACTCTCAGTTTGTTCTCTGTTGTTAAGAGTCTCTAATGGTTTTGGGCGCCTGGGTGGCTCAGTTGGTTAAGCATCCAACTTTTGATTTCAGATCATGATCTCAGGGTTGTGAGATCAAGCCCTGCATTGGGCTCTGTGCTGGGTGTGGAGTCTGCTTGGTATTCTCTCTTTCCCCACAATACCCTTCTCTCTGTCTCACTCCCACTCTTAAAAAAAAAAAAAAGCCTCTCTTATGGTTTGCCTCTTGCTTTCTTTTATTTCCCCCCTTCTCACATGGAGAATGTGTACCTTTTCATAACCCTTCTGTTACCTAAGCAACTAATCTGATTTTAGAAGCATATAGAATGGGTTTTTTTTTTTTTTTTGTCATAAAGATCATACTTTCTAAAGCAGTACTACCAGCTCAAAAATTGGAGCCCAGCTGAGGCACTTGGGGACCATTAAGCAAAATAAATTTAAAACCAACACCAGCTATCGAAATTTAAAGAAGAAAGCATTTCTTATTTCTCCTAAGGTCAAGGAGAAATAGAAAAGTCACGTGATGTGAGGTGGTTTGACAGTGTGACTAGTCCCATTTCTGCAATAAGAACACAAATGCTGCACTCTAGTGCAAAGTGCAGTTTTTTTCTGAACCTTGCAATGGGTGTTGCAGGGAGTGCCCTGACAAGTATCTGAGTGAATGTACAGTAGCTTAGGATTTAAGAGACATCTCCCAATCTCAGTCTTTGGCAAGTTTGTGAAACCTGCTATGTAAGTCAGGAATTAAGAGCAATATCAGAGGAAATGAGAATTTCCCACCCCCATCTTCCCTTCACTCTTGCAAATGGCCACTTCTATTCTCTCTTTGTTCAGAGCATCTCATGGTACTCTGCCCACTAACCCAGAAGACGTTGGCATTCCAGAATATCTTGGCATCAAGAGTATCTCTCAACTCCTCTTCCTTGGGTCTAATATCAGTTGAATGGAATAATAGAAAATTCTGCAAATCCAAAATATCCACTGGGGGGAAGTGAAAGGAAAACTTTCTAAGAAAAAAACCAATGAATTGCATATTATCATTCAGAGGCTCTGGCAAAAAAATAATAAATACCTTCTGGAGTCTGTGGGAATAAGGGAGAAGAAATTGGTAATGAATTCAGTGCTCTGATTCACCCCAGTCCAGAATCCTCCCCACCCAGTTTTGATGGAAGACACTGTTATCTTCAAACACTGTAATTTGAGCTCCATGGTTCAGATAACTATTTTGTTTTTTTAACTAGCATTTTCTCCATGGAGTAGCAGGGGATTCTGACATAGATAAGATGACTCAGAAGATCTTTGCACTTTCATTTAGAAACACACACACTCCCTCTGCACCAAACCCTACACTAAGCATCAGGGATACCAAAGTGAACAATCGTCTTGCTCTAGATAAGATACTGCTGGGAGTTTCTACTTCAGGGTTGAGACTTCACATCTCTGTGTCCTGAGAGGGTTTGGGGACCTTTCTGTTCACATGGCATGGAAAACATTTTCTTTCCACAGTGATTCTTGGTGTGTTTTTTAAAATTTGAAAGAGCTGAACAGACACAATAATCCAGAACAATAGTCCCTTTAGGACCCAGTTCTTAGTAATTGCTCTGTGGGTTCTATGTTGGTCTAGCCTGGGAGAGCAGAGGGCCTATGGAAGTAGAGGACAGAGCTCTCCTGTGTACTTCCCCTGCATAACTCAGGAGCACTGGTTATGGAGAGTCAGTCTCTCTGTCCAGCACAAATGTTAGGTCCTATGTGGTATTCTAAGATCCCTTGCTAGGTAATCAGGCAGGCAAGTACCTATGTCTTCATTTTACTTATTTTTAATTTAAACTTTTAACACGAAAGGAAAAGTATTGTCACATGTAAATGAGAAGTCTGGAGCACTGGGCTGTGGCCAAGGCTGAATCCAAATGCTCAAGCCATCAGGAATTTGCCTCTGTCCCTCTCTTGGCTTCACTTTGCTCTGTGCTGGTTTCATTCCCATGTAGCCTTACCCCACAAGGGGGTAAATATGGCCCCCAGCACTCCCTACTTGACATGGTCCATAATGCCTACCACTGCCCATTGTCTCCTGTTGCTTCATCTACCTTCCTGATTCCTGGTCTTTGGTTTCTTTTCAATTACTACTATTTTGCTATTTCCCATCCCAGATCTCATAATTTATCTTCACCTCATGCCATAACCTCATGGCCCTCAGACTGGGTCAGAAAGGTCTCTAGGTCTCTGTTTAATTTAATTCACATGTTTTAAGTTGGATAAATGAGCAGTTAATGATTTTAATTCTTCCTTGCAGGAGAAATTCCATCCTGTTCTTTAACCATGTTTGCTCAATGCGGGGAGAAATCCATATTCTCATAGAGCATTATTTGAAGTGGGAATGGAAGGCAGATGGGTGGATTTTGAAGATGCGAAGCAGGAGCTGGTATTATATGGGTGCTGCCCTGGTCTTTGCTCCTCCATTCGTGTGCCCTTTCCCACGCAAAAGCGATCATTGTCTGCTGCCTGCCAGATCAATGGGTGACATTGTGCAGGGATTGGTATTTGTTTAAGAGAAATCTCCCCAACTGACCCAATTCCTGTGATGCATAAAAAAAAAATGACAGAAGTAATATTTTTGTTCTTGTTTCACTTTCATTCATCTTATTTGATCAAGGCTGAGCAGAACTGACATCTCATCAAACTCCAAAGTGTGTTTCAGCACCAGGTTCATCGGAGGGTGGCATTTAAAACACAGACATTGTAGGAACAAATGTATTTGCCAATCCCGCCCAGCAATGTAAGCCTGACCTTTCTCCTGTAGATTTATTGACATAGGCCTGTTTTGTATCATATTTCATTATTGTGAGTGGAAGGATTGAAAGTTCTTCTGTTGGAAAACAACTCAGTTGGGGCCAGAGTGGCCAATATGCCTTCTCTTCATAGTGAGAAAGAGGGAATTAGAAAGGCAGGTACTGGCAGGATTAACACAATTCCTCAAAGAGTGTCTTTAATTAAAAAACACCCGGTACCGACCATAGGGTCTGGAAGAAATTTCCATTTGGCATGTAGCGAGACCAGAGGAATTACATCCAAAGTTGCTGTCATTTACTTGTTGTGGGGCACATCATGGGTTCCTTGCATCTGAGAGCTCTGAGACTTGCCCCTTGCTCAAAGCAGAAATCCATCTCTGATAAATGCTCCATCAGTCTGTTATCATACATTCAAGTGTTAGAAACCCAGCATTTCATCAGGCCAAAGAGCTGTAGAAATTATCCATTTTGTTCAGTTGTGTGACAAAACTAAAACAAAAACAAAAACAGTCCAGATACTCTTCTAAGCACTGGTGATATAGCAGTGAACAAGAAAAGGAAGATCCCTGTTTTAAAGGCATTTCAACCTTGTGGAGAATGCTCCACAATGGAGAAGTTAATAAACAAAATAAATAACTTTGTTTTTTGTTGTTTTATTTGTTATTCTCTGTGTGCAACAGAGAAAGGCAATGGAGGAAATGGAGAACCTGGGAGGTCCTGGGGTGAGAGGTGCTGCTTTGCACAGATTGTTCAGAGGCACTCTCTCCTGTGGCAGAGAATGGGTATTTGAGCTAAGATTAATGAGATGGTGCTAGCTCTGTGGGAGCTAGATCACAGGCTGTTCCAGTGCAAAGGCCCTGAGGTGGACATGTGTTTGGCCCCTTTGAGAAACAGAGAAAGCTAGAATGGAGTGAGCTTGGAGCTTCAGGAGTGAGGAGGGGCAGGCTCTGAGATGGGCCGGAAAGGTGAACAGAGGCAGATCAGCTAACCCCACCTTAGGAGATTTAATCCACCATAAGGGGGAGCTCCTAGAGGGTCTTAAACAGGGAAGTCACAGCAGGTGATTTACACTTAAGTGGTTACTCTGGTTACTCTAGAGGGAAACTAGTGGGTAACAGCAGAAACCAGATAGATGTGTGGCTGTCTTAGCCCGTTATAGCAACAGATGATAGATATGATCTACCAAGGCAAATAGTACTGATCAGTGTGTGTAAATCCGTTCTTCCCTCCCGGCTCCCCCACACTGAGGCAGAGTAAATCTAGCCCTTTCTGGCCACTTCAGGCACTTGGGTACAGTGTTTATGACTCCCCATTACCTTCTCTTTTCTGGGCAAAGCAACCCTATTTCTTCCAACTCTTCTCCATGTACAAGATTTTTAATTTCCCTTATCACTCTTACTACTTTCCTGGCTCTGCTTCATTTTCTTCATGTGTCTCATTACACATTGAGCCCAATAAAGAACACAATACTTCATCTGTGGGTTCATTTTGCATCCCATCTCTGCCTTAGGGAAAGCGCTCTCCCTGCGCTCTAAGCCCAAGGGCTTTAGAAGCATAGACTCCTCCACTCCTGGCTGCGAGGTGGAACTTAAGACCTGAGTTTAAGCCAGTCAGTGCATCCCATCCCCTGGCTGTGATTGGTCCAGATGCAGTCACATGATCCAATCCCAACCAATGAGATGCAAAGGGACTCAGGCTGGGAATGCTGGTCTAAGATTCTCATCCTCCGTCACTGAATTCTACTTGAAATATTGAGTCGCGAGTGTTTCCGGCAGTCGTCTGAAGACCATGAAAGGTGAGTTTGCCCAAGAATACACCCCCTTTCCAGTGAACAAAGCTGAGAAATAGAATGAGAGAGAGAAAGAGAAAGATTAAGGCATGGTATTTGCACACTGGATCAAGCAGTGTCTAAAGTCTAATCCTGGATAATTAAATTAAGCGAATCAATTTTCTCTATTCCTGCTGAAGTTGCTATCAAAGACACTTGCTATCAAAGGAATCCTAATTGACCAGAGAAGGGTGGAGCCATCACCTCCCTTGAACAGGGTCCTTACACCCCATTCAGTGCAGCCTGAAATTGTCACCTCTGTCAGCGGCTGCCCTGTCCTGTCAATGTCTGTTGTTTGAGCTTATAGCCAATGAGGGCCCACGCTTTCCTGTTCAGCAATTTCTTTCTCAATTTCTCTCTGAGACATCCTCAGAGGGTTTATGTAAAGCCCTTTTATGAATTTAGTATTTATTAGGCCTCCCTCTTGCACTTGACATGTATCCATTTTTGCCTGAGATGCAAACTCCTGAGAACCCAGTATTATGACCCAACTGGGGGGAAACAGCAAAAAGAACCAATAAAACCTAACAAAGCTAAGACTAATCATTGCCAAAACCACCCATTTGGCTCACTAATGGGCCAAGGGGGAGGGGCCTGTGAGCTTCGAGTGTTTTTCAGCTTTCACACTTGTTCCTGGGATGCCTGGAAAGCCCTCCATTAAGACACACAGCACAGCCAATTTAAGGGGCCTCTGAGAGTCATGTCTGTGATGTGGCTTTTGTAGCTTAACTGGATGAAATGGGAAAGTGTGGCCACTCAGGAATGGACCGACTGCCTTGAGGGAAGTAGGAGCCCACAAGCCCAGACCTCAACCGTGCTCACCAAAAAAAAAAAAAAAAAAGAAAAAAAGAAAGAAAGAAAGAAAAAAAAAAGGAGAAAAGAAAATCCAGCTCTCTGACTTTAGGGCTTGGTTTGGGAGACAGGGGTGGTGCCAGTGTCTAGTTCACAGTATCCCAGACTGAAGAACCAGAAGGACTCTTTGGGGGCTGCTAGTCCTACTGTGGAAACTGAGACCTAGCAAGGGGCAGAAACTTTGCCCAAAGGGATCCAGCAAGTTAATGACTGAGTGATCCCGAATTAGAGCCAAGGTCTTCTGTTACTTAAGCCACTGAAATAGCAGAGTAGTTAAAAGTAGTTATAGACACCATCCAGGACATCTAATCCATTCTGCTTTCCTGGAACCGGTAAGCTGGGCCATTCTGTGGATGGGGAGGCTCCCACATTCACATAGGAGACCCTGAAGATATAGTCCTAGAGATGAGATAAAGGGGGAGCAATGTACTTCTGGATCAGGAGGCAGGAAATCAGCCTTCCAATCCTGACATCTCTCCTGGCTGGGAAGCTCAGAGCTAATCACATCACCTTCAACCCTCACTTTATCCATTTGCAAAGTGTGCATAAGCCATAGCTTGGTCTCATGGTCGGGGGCTGCTTTACCATTTTATGTTATGAGCTCCTTTAACCATTGTGCCAATTCTGCAAAGTATTTGCTTTTATCTCCCATCCAAAGATGAGAAAACTGAGGTACAGGCAAGTTAGGAAATTGGGCCAAGACAGCTTAATTCAAGGCAGTCTGACTCTAGAACCCACTTTATGGCAATTGCCAAATGATAATAATAATGGTGAAATAAAATTGGTAAATAATAAAATATAAATAACAATAATTAAATAATATACCCCTCACAGGCTTCTTATGAAGATTCAGTGGAATGACATAAGTGTATTAACCATGTCTTTCATTTTCTGTTTCCATTCTGACGTTGTGACATCTGGGGCCTTGCAAACCTTGGAGGAATTGCCCATCTCAGGGTTAGCCAATTCCTAGAGACAGTAAACAGCTCATATGGGGGCATGCTTTTCAAATATAGCCAGCCCACCCAGAGCCCACACCCCAACCACCCCCTTCGTTGGGCTCTCACATTCCAGATCACTATCCTCCTGCCCTAAGGGCTAGGTGCTAGACAGCAGGGACAGTCCCTAAACCCGAGTCTACCGCAGTCATTCAAATGGGCACAGCCTAAGCCTGCTTACCCTGCCTCACCTGTTCTGTCCTGTGGAAACCACAATAAAGGCCCTTGCTCCCCTCTCCCCCTGCCTCCTGACTGACCCTCGTGCCGCCCTGTGTGGCCCCTAGGGTGTGGCGTGCCTCCTTTCTCTCAGGAACTGTGACTAACAGTCTTTTCAGTTCAAGTCCTCTCCTGATCTGTTGGCCTTATCATACCTCAAATTTTCTATTATTACACTATATTTTAGAACAAGTGAAAGCCCTTTGTACAATATAATGCTGAACAAATATAAGTTACTATCTCCCTACATGTGGAGAGTATTATGTATTGAATGTTTACCAACTTGTGCCTGGTATTTTACATACATAATTGTATCTGATCATCATTATCCGTATCGTGAAAACCAGGAGCTACTATCCCCACTTTACAGATAGGAAAACTGAGACTCAAAAGATTTGAGCAGTTTGGTTGGGTCACCCAGATAGTAGATGGCAGCTTCCAGGCTTGACAGTCCATTTATCTGATTTTAAAGTTTTTGTTCCCTAATCCATCCTAGAGGGGACTGGAACCTCATGCCACAGGAACCACATGAAACTCAAAAGAGATTTCAAAAGACAAGACTTCTATTGCGGACATTGCTGCTATGAACATTGAGGTGCATATGGCCCTTCTTTTTACTACATCTGTGTCTTTGGGGTAAATACCTAGAAGTGCAATTGCTGGGTCATAGGGTAGCTCTATATTTAATTTTTTGAGGCACTCCACACTCTTTTCCAAAGTGGCTGTACCAACTTTCATTCCCAACAACAGTGTAAGAGGGTTCCCCTTTCTCCACAACCTCTCCAACATTTGTTGAAGCCCTGTCAATTTTTGCCATTCTAACTGGTGTTAGGTGGTATCTCAATGTGGTTTTGATTGTGGAACATCAGGAATAACCTGGAGGACATTAGGAGAAGGAAGGGAAAAATGAAAGGGGGGAAATCGGAGGGAGAGATGAACCATGAGAGCCTATGGACTCTGAGAAACAAACTGAGGGTTTTAGGGGGGAGGGGGGTGGGGGGATGGGTTAGCCCGGTGATGGATATTAAGGAGGGCACGTACCGCATGGAGCACTGGGTGTTATACGAAAACAATGGATCGTGGATCACTACATCAAAAAATAATGATGTAATGTATGGTGACTAACATAACATAATAAAAAAAAAAAAAAAAAAAAGACAAGACTTCTGCTCCTCCCCACCCCCAACCAGCTAGACTTCTTTCTGTTGCATCTCAAGGAGATTTTCTCCATAAAAAATTTTTTGCCTCAAGCTAGCCTTTGCTTCCTTGTGAATGAATTCATTCTCCAGCATATTTGCAAGACAGAGGGAAAACCTGGCTTTAAAATAACACATGTTTTAATTTCACCCTGGCCTGGATCAATATCTCCACTTGTTCCAAACAGGCAACTAACTCATCCCACATTGCCATCTCTACAGCCTGTTGTCCCCCCTTCACTGCATTTCCCTTGGCATTAGGCTTGGCTTATACCCTTGGGCCGGGGCCTGGTTATTAGAGAGGAACTCCCATGTTCCAAATCCCTGGAACTGCATCATGATAGACAATTCCTTTGGTGTGAGAAGATATTCTAAGGAGAACTCTTAAGAATGAACACTTTTGGGGAGAAGGCATGTGTTGCCATCCAGCAGAAATGGGCTGGAGGAATAGGTTGGGCAGGGACAAAAAGGGCTCAGGTTTCTGGAAAAGGAGAATGAGCTGCCATGTGGGGTCACCCAAACAATCTCCAGTCACATAGGGGAAGCATAATACCGAGCACACACTGGTGTTCTTGTCGCTCTGCCCCCGTTTGTGGTCTCAGCTGCGACCTCTTTCTCTTGGAGAGCCACTCCTCCTCTGTTCTCAATGCCTGTGGTTTCAGCGCGGTCAACACCAGCACCCTCCCGCCCACCAGTGCCAGAACTGACCAGCTGGATTGCTACAACTTCTTCAAGGGTTGGGCACATAACCAATTCAAGTGAATAAGCATCCACCCTGGAATTTCAAAGGAAATCATTGGGAAAGAGGTGCCTTTTCCTTCAGGGTGGCTCAGCTGGTAGGAAGTGGGTGTAGAGTTGCTGGTGGCCATGTTGGTACCATGTGGGGATAGCTTGCCTGAGAACAAAGCCAAAGACAAGAGAAGCAGAGATGAGGTGGGGAGATGGTCATCCGATTGGCTTGGTTTGAACACTCAGATCAAGAGAAGCCTCAAATTAGATCCCCTGTTTGACTCTCAGTTGGGTGAGCCATTACTGTGTCTTTTATTCTAAATTGAGTTCTGTTTCTTGCAAACGTAGCTAGTCCCCCCTCTGAGTTGTGCAGGGTGGACCCCATATTTGCCCCACCCACGTTGACCTTATTATCCTTTCCTTGACTGTTCCAGACTTGTCTCTTGAGGTTACCTTTGTTTAGAAGATCCTCCTCCCCTCCCAGTTTCCTGGATGACTTCTATTTGATCTCCAAATCTCAGCTCAGACATCATGCCCACCACACCAAGGCAGCCCCTCTTATTACACACTTCACATACTCTTAAGCTTTCCTTCAGAGCACTTAGCACAGTTTGTAATAATGCATTCATTCTGGTGATTCTCTGATTGTCCACTTGCCAGTTGGTAGCCCCATGAGAAGCAAAGATTCTGTCTGTTTTGCTCTGCAGTAGATCCTCAACACCAAGCATAGTGCCTGACACACAGTGTGTACTCAATAAAACTTTGCTGAATAACTATATAAGTGAAATAAGCATTTTATTCCTCTGTGGACACCACATGGTAAGAGAGACACCGACTTTTTGGAGTGGGGCCTGGGGAGACAAGCCAGTGGGTGTCTCATCTGTTAAGTCTCAATAGAAAGAAGTGGGCTTAGAAGAAGGGGGTCATGTGGATGGAGGGAAAAGTCTTGCTTCTCTTTCTCTATGGGATAGGTCGGCAGACAATGGGAGATGGTATCAAGGAGGCAGGTACTGACTCTATATGAGGAAAAACTAGCTAAGAGCCAAGATGGGAATTTTGAAGATAAATTCTAAACAATTTTATGTATTTATTAAACTTCCATAAATACAGTTTGACTGGGTCCTGTTGGTCTTTTGCTGTACGTGCAAATCTTAGAAAAACAAACATAGATTTTAGTTTCATGGAACGGTAGGACTAAGGAGGATCATAGAGATATAACTTTGTACTCTTCTCCTCCCTATGGCATGACCCTTCAGTGGTGGTGTTCTGCTGGAACAGTCCCCCACGAGGAGGAACTCCCCACCTTACACCCTTGCCCATAGTACAGGTTTGCCAGTGTGCTTCTATCTCTGTTCTTTCTTTATGCTCCTTGGGGAGGGTGCCTTTTGGATAATGTTTAGACAGTGACTTCAGAGTCTTCCCGTTGGTCTCTGCATGGCCAACAAGCCACAGGGTGTCAATATTAGTCTTACAACTAATATTGCTCAAAATAAGATTTTGGTGAGAGACTCGTTGTTGCTAATAAAGATGGACCTGCTGGCAAACTAGCTAATATCTTGGCTTCTACTAGCCTTTTACTACCTCCACACAGATGATTCCAATGAGATAAATTACTTTTCCACCAATATAAACATGACTGCAATCAATACAGTCAGCAAATAACATAATTTTCAGAAGAAAAGAAAATACCAATATTAAACATATTTACACTGACATGAAGCCAGGTTGGTCTGAGGCATGTGTGAGTGCCTGCATGGTCCTCAGGAAAAGGATCTCAGAGCTGTGCGTCTTCCAATGACCCAGCATAGCTGAGGATACACCTCCTCTACCCCAGATGCAGGCTCTGGAGAAAACAGAGTGAAGTCATACCAAGGAGAGTTAGATTTTTTTACAAAAATGTTCTTCAGGAACTCAGATCTCTTTTTGTTGGAGGTTTGTGTTCTTTTTTTTTTTTTTTCAAGATTTTATTTATTTATTTGTCAGAGAGAGAGCACAAGCAGGGGGAGCTGCAGGCGGAGGGAGATGCAGACTCCGCAGGGAGCCCCATGCAGGACTCATTCCCAGGACCCAAGATCATGATCTGAGCCGAAGGCAGACAGTTAACCGACTGAGCCACCCAGGCGTCCCTGAGTCCCCTGTTCTTTCCTTGGCCTGTGAAGCCTTTTGCTGATTGTTTTGCTTCTCTGGATTTCATTTGCGTCATCTGCTAAGAGAAAATAATGTCCCCTACCCCGCTTCATTGAAACACCCTCTAAATGATGCTGTAAGGATCTGATGACAAAATTGGAACAGCCTTGGAAATCATAATGCCTTTGACATATACGGGGTGGTCTTTCCACCCTGGTTACCCCCTTGCCTCCTTCACTCTCATTTTTTTTAAAGATTTATTTATTTATTTTAGAGACAGAGTGTGTAAGTGGGGGTGAGGGGTTGGCTAGGGGGGTGAAGGCACAGGGAGAGGGAGAGAGAGAGAGAGAGAGAGGCAGACTTCCTGCTGAGCGTGGATCTCATGACCCTGAGATCATGACCTGGGCCAAAATCAAGAGTCAGATGCTTAACCCACTGAGCCACCCAGGCATCCCCTTCACTCTCACTTTATAACACTAATGGGGGTGGAGGGTTTCCCCAACTTAAACTTGTCATCAGCTCCTGAGGAGTAAATTTGGCCAAAACCAAAGCTCAAAGGGAGAGCAGTTGGAAGAATGGAGAATAATAATAGCAACATCAATAATATTAAATATTTATTGAACACTCATTATGGATTGGCCCTGGGTTAAACATTTTACATCAATTATTTAATTCTCACGATAGTTATGTTCAGATGGTCCCTAACTTAAAATAGTTCAACTTACAATTTTTCGACTTTACAAAGGTGTGAAAGTGATACGCATTCAGTAACAACTGTACTTCAAATTTTGACTTTTGATCTTTTCCCTGGGCTAGTGATATGCATACAGCTTTCTTGTGGTGTTGGGCAACTGCAGCTCCCCATCAGCCACACGATCACTGGGGTAACAACTGATAACCACCATTCTGTTTTCCACTTTCCGAATGGTATGCAATAAATTACATGAGATATTCAACACTTTATTATAAAATAAGGTTTGTGTGAGATGATTTTGCCCAACTGTAGGCCAACATAGCGTTCTGAGCACGTTTAAGCTAGGCTAGGCTACGCTGTGATGTTCCGTGGTTTAGGTGGGTTAGGTGTATTACATGCACGTTTGACTTAAAATATTTTCAATTTATGATGGTTTCATCTGGACATAACCCCATTGTAAGTTGAGGGATATCTGTACTATCATAATCCCTATTTTACAGATGAATAAACACAGGCTACAGTGAAGATAAAAAAGGGGAGAATGCTCTTTGAGAAAAAGTGAACAGGAGAGGCCTCCCTGAGGAAGTGGTGTTTGAGCCAAGAAGTAACCAGACACGAAGAAGCAAATCCTGTGCAAATCTGAGAGAGAATGTTCCAGGCAGAGGGGAGAGCATGTGCGAAGTCTTTGAAGTAGGAACTTGCTCACTGTGTTTGACAAAGAGCAGAGGGCCAGCTTGTCTGCCAAGTTGTAGGCTGGGGTAAGAGTTGTAGGTAGGGGCTAAGTCAGAGAGGTAGGCAGGGTGAGGTTGTTGGGGCCCTTGAGGATGGTGGCAAGAAGTTTGAGTTTTACTCTAGGTGTGACAACTAAATAACACAAAAGACTCCGAGAAACAAACTGAGGGTTTAATTCCCGGTGATGTGTATTAAGGAGAGCACTAGGTATTATACACAAACAATGAATCATGGAACACTACATCAAAAACGAGTGATGTACTGTATGGTGACTAACAAACCATTAAAAAAAAAAAAGATCCAAAGTGCCTTGTGTGTTGCAAAACTCATTTAATGGATGTTCTGTTATAGTCATTCATTCATTCATTCATTCATTCATTCATTCATTCAACACTTCCCTGACCCTACCCCTGTGCTAGTCCCTGTCCAGAGTGCTTTATTCAAGAAATTTGGATTCAAAACACTTCAAAGTGGATTTCCTGGATTCCACATGGACTATTAAATGGACCAATCCTGTCCTCCAAGGACTCGTGAACTAAGAACTGAGCAGGTGGGAGAAGCCCAGAATAAGGCAATCCCCAGGAACCCCTCCTCCCGATGCCTCCCCAAATTACCAAGACATTAAAGGAAGACCTGCTCCTGGGTATGGGGAAATTTGTAATGGGCCACTGCAAGATGAGCCATGACTGCTTTGACAATGGACTTGGAGCAATTCCAGGGAGAAAGGCTCATCTCTAATCATCCAGAGATATCCTCTTGGAATGTAATGTAGATGTAATGTAGATTTAATGGAAGGAAATTACATTAAATACTCTTCTCCAGCACAAAAGGGGAATGAACAACAGTGAATGTACAGACTTCATAAGCAGAGACCTGAGGATTTGTACCACCCCACATTGGTTTGCAAGCCTCAAGTCTGGAAACTCCCTACAAATGTATGCAAGGAATAAAGCAAAAAAGACATATGAGAGAGATAAAGTAATCACATCTGATGAGTCCAAGCAGTGTTCAACCTGGGGAGGATTATCAGATAGCCATCCAAACCTGGAAACTTCTATACTTAAAAAGTAGGGGAGAAAAGTATGTTTTCATTATCCTTGGCTTAAGACTTTGTAAGTTTGCCAATTTAATGGATTTAATTGTTTTTCACTGTTGCTTTGGTTTTAGTTTTCTTGATTATAAATGCAGTTAAGCATTTTTTTTTAAAGGAGGAGGGCTATGTCTCTGTAAATAATGACTTTAAGCATTGATTATAGCAACATTAAACAGATTGTCTTTTGTTTGTTCTTGTGAGCCTTTGGCATGAAATTTTCTCTTCTTTCTGGACATACATGAGTCGAGGTAAGATATGTTATCAAAAGTAATACCAGTTAGCCAAATACATGTGTGGTAAGGTTATTGTTTGTCTCTCGGGTGTTAATTCCTTCAACAAGTAGGTATAGGATACCACCTCTATTAGTAAGGTAGTTAATGCTGGCTCCTGTGACAGAAGCCTCTCAAATCTGAGTGCTGAACGTAGTAAGGGGTTATTTCTCACTCATGCAAAGTCATGTGTGGGTCTCCGGGACAGTTATCCTCCAGGTGGCCACAAAGGGATCCAGGTCACTTCTGTCTTGTAGCTATTCCATTAGAACAAAGAGCTTCCCAAGCGTGACAGGGGAAGAGAGGGCAGAAGGATTGTGTGGGATAATTTTAAGGATTTACCTTGGAAGTGACTTGCATCATTTTTACCCACATCCTATCAGCCTGAATTCAGGCACACGACCCCGCCTAGCTTCAGGGGAATCAGGAAAGGTAGAGGAGCAGGCATGTGGACTGATGTGAGCACACACAGCCTCTGCCACATGCTTATGCATCAGCCCCTGTGGTTGTTAATGAGAAGGAGAAGGAGAAACTGAGACATGGACCCGTGCACGCATCAACTCACAGTCTAACTGGAAATAAAGGACATACGTAGTTATGCCATAAGGCAGCATATGATTGCTACATAATGAGAATTATTGATCAGGTACTACTACAAATCTCTCCCCACTTTAAATGGCAGTCTAAAGAAAATAGCAAGACAAAACCGTGGAGGCCAGAGAGCATGAGACAACACTTCAGCAGGAGACAGGGACATGTGAAGGGACAAGAGGCAGGAAATAAATATGAAAATTTAATTTAGGGTCAGATCAGAGGACAGCTAAGGAATTTCAGAAGTCATTTGAGAAAGGAAAGAAAAGATTAAGTGAAGGAACCAATTTCATGAGCACCAATTCAACCAAAATAAGAAAAGTATGTAATCACTTTGTGCCTTGGTTTCTTTATCTGTAAAGTGGACCTATTGATATTTACTTGTTATGCTTATTGAGAGGATTAAATGAATAATACCTGTGAAGTGCTTATATGTATTTACACTAATACATGTAATAGTGCCTGACATAGTAAGCAGCTCACATTAATATTAGCTGAAAAATATGTAGTCTTGGTTTGTTAACACCTCTAATGGAGGCAGTCCTAACTCAAAGGACAGTTTTGACCAGGCCACTAAAGAGATTGCCCAAATGGGTTGACAACCAGGGTAAATGGAGCAAAATATCCACAATGGGGAGAGAAATGATTTTCTGGAAGCCCTAATATTTCAGGAAGGCCACATTCCCCTCCATGCACCCTCTTGCTTTAAGAGGAAGAGTATATCCAGGCATATTCCAGAGGACGTTGGGGAACTGCCCAAGGAGCCTTGGCAAAACCACATGGCAGTTAAGGGAGTTAGTGCTGGCCTTGGATTGTTGAGGGAGAATTCCACCTCTGCCATTTACAAGCTGGATGACCTTGTACAGCTTATTTTTATTTAAGATTTTATTTATTTACGTATTTTGGGGGGCAGATAGGGGAGGAAGAGAGGGAGGGGGAAAGAATCTCAAGCAGACTCCACACTGCATGTGGAGCCCAACACAGGGCTCGATCTCATGACCCAGAAATCATGACCTGAGCCAAAACCAAGAGTCGGACGCTTAACCAACTGAGCCACCCAGTGCCCCTTATACAGCTGATTTAAAAACCTCTTTAAATCCCAGTTTCCACAGGTGTAAAGTGACGATAATATTTCCTTCATGGTATTGTTGCATGATTCAAAAATACAATATGTAAATGGCATTTAGCCATTAGCATGGTACCTAGTTTTCACTAAATGTTCAGAAATACTGGTTATTATTTGCTATTAGTTAGAAGATGTAAAGCCAAATAAAAACTAAATTCTGTAGCCAAATCAAGAATCAATACAAATTCAAATATCTGGATATTTGAAAACAATTCATATAATTTGTGGGTTTATTTCCATTTCGATTTGGATGTTTACAAAAGTTTGAGCATAAACCCAGAGAAGGGACTACATCTGGTCAGTTGTTTGTCTTGCCCTAAAGGGAACCTTTAAGCATATTGCTGACTTAGGGGATAACTTACCTAAATCCACCTCAGCAAAAATCCCACAGTTGAGTTTTGACCCCAGTCAAGTCCCATTGTGACCCAGCAAAATCCTGGATCTTGTCCGCTGGGAGGGAATACAGCTAGCTCTGTTCATTTCAAAAGGGGCTCTGTAGCGCATTCAAAGGAAGTGGAGGATGACTCTTCTACTTCTCCAAAGCTACCTACCCCTGGAGGGGGTAGGCTAAACAGCCCTAAACAGGGCTGGCTCCTGCACCCAGGTGCTAACAGTGGCCTTCTCCTGATTTTGCACCTCCTCCAGAGCAGCCCTGCTCAAGCTTACTGCCTTTCCTATTCTTTCCTAAGGTAGAGATTATACTCTAGGACTTTATCTTCCTAGTCAAAACCCATGGAGCCAAGTGGGTTAAAAGAGCAACCACTGTCCTCACCATATGCCACTAAATTTTCCAGAATCAGTCTCTCTTCTTATAACAACTTCCTTCTCCTTCGGCCAAAATCAAACCAAAACAAAAAAACCCCATAAGTCGCAGTTCTAGTGAGGAAAATGGTTGCATATAGTTCCATAAGCAGATGAACTCTGAATCTAGTTTGAACTCAGTGGCCCCTATGTCAGCCCATTCTTGATGATATGAAGAAGGATTAATTCAGGGAGATTAAAGGAGGAAGACTGTGGAAAAGCTAAAATCACTGTGCACAATTTATCTCCACAAACATGTATTGATGCCTACTGTGTTCCACGCCCTGTTTTGGGCAGTGAGGATGAATAAAGTCCTGGCCTTAAAGAGTATCAGTGGGGGAGATAGAAGATTAAACCCATCAACATAAGGACCAGGGTAAGTACCAAAATCAAAGCAATTATCATATGAAGTAGCACGGTGGAGCAGGCAAACATGTCAGAAAAAGTTTCCTGGGGGCCATGACACTGAAGCTGGGTTTCTAAGACTGGAGTTTATCACCAGGTATAGAGGAGCTGTGAGAAGTGAATCAAAGGGAAGAATTTTTCTAGGATCTTGATAGTCAAAGTGACTAGCATCATCATAATCACCTACACAAGATCCATCCCAGATCTGCTGACACCTCTACAAGATCCTTGCATGATTCATAGACACTGTAATACCTCTGAATAGTCAGAGCAAAGGAAGGACAGAAATCTGTCTGGTCAGGGAATTATAAGAAGCTTAGACCAACCAGGGAACCAGTGAAAGGCAGAGGTAGATGAGGCTAGAGAAGCAGAACCCACACCTGCACAACATTTGCAAAGAAGACAAGACCCTTCTTAATCCAAGGTTCTCCACGTAGAACTCCCAGACTTGTCCAATAGCAGTAGAAACTCAAACCACAGCCAAGTGAGGGACACTGGCAGCTTGACTCTGGCATCTGTCCCACCTGAGACCAGAACTGACCTCCATTTGCATTTCCTCCTCCAGGCATGGGTCCATTAGAGCCAATTCAGCTGTCTTCTGCCTACGTCACCAGGCCATTCTGATGAAAGTGCATACAGACCAATCAGTCAGGCTGATTTCAATTAATCCTAATTGTCCTGTTGGGATTCTTCGCCAACAACCAAGATGTGGTGAGCCACTGGCATGAGTTTATCATGGTTCTCACAATTCCCATGGATGCTGTAGGCTTTTGTGCATAATGGTAAGGGTAAAGATGTGTGTGCACCTGTGTACATTCATCTCTGCAGCATGCATACTGAATAGTTCTTCAGATGACCACCTTCTCCCTCCAGCCTATGGTCTCCCCTCTGGGAGTAAAGGGGGATCTACCAGACAGATTGGAGATACAGACACTGGTAAGGATCCATGACCTCCATTCAAAGAATCTATGGACAATTGCTTGATCTTTTGGGTCTCCTTCCCCTCATCTCTTGGCACACTCATGGAACTGTTTCCCTCATCCCTTAACGCATTCTGTCCTTATCCCCAAATATTACACGCTCCTTCATATGGTTTTGCATATGCTATTCCCTCCACTTGGCATGCCCTTCCAATCTTCTGTCTGCCTGAAGAACTCTCAGCTCAAGCTGTGCTCCTCCTAAAGTCTGCTGTGAAACTACTGGGCAGAGTAAGTGGGGCTTTTCTCTCCCTGTCATAGTCCATAATCCAGACCTCTACTTGAATCAAGGCTGGGGTCTGGAGGACTCCTCCAGGGCAGGAATTATATAACCTACTTTTGTCTGTTCCCTACCACCAAGCACATTTCTTAGTACAGAGTAGATATTCAATAAATGCGTAGAGAAATTTCCACTTTATTGGGACTGAGATAGAACACACATTTTTTGTGAATAAGTTTAGTGAAACAGGTTAATTTTTATTAAATCTGCATCATGATGTAAAGAAAACAAGGCAGATCTGTAGTGCCCCAATCTTTGTGCTGCCTGAACAAGTAAAAAGTAAAAAGCCGAGGAAAGATGTGAATTGAAATATTGGGAGGTGGGGAGAAAGAAAACTTAGAGAATGTGGCTATTTTGCAAAGGCTGGTCCAGCAGAGATGAGCAATGTCTCCCTCAGGACAATTCTGAACCTCAGAGGTGCCTTGAGCCAGCCCAATTTAGGGAGCTTTCATGTCTCTTTCTGAGCCAGACTGGACCTTGTTAGTAAGGAGCAAGGAGATGTGAATGAGGCACTTCAACACCCGGGAGGAGCAGGTTTCAATTCCAGCTGCAGTTCCCATGACCAGCGGTGCAAGATCATACTTGGAGTGCTGGGTTACAAGAGGAAGAGCCCCATGATGGGGGAACTCATTTGCATCCCTATACTCAGAGCAGGTAATTTACATCAAATTGTGGCAGGAGGGTTCAGGTGACAGAGGGAAAAGCAGGTTAAGAACACGGTTAGCCACAATCAGTTAGGCATCTAATCTTGATTTTGGCTTGAGTCATGAACTCAGGGTTGTAAGACAGAGCCCCATGTGGGGCTCCACGCTCAGCAGGGAGTCTGCTTGAGATTTTCTCTCTCTCCCTCTCTCTCTGCCCCTCCCTTCCACTCTCTCTCAAATAAATAAATAAATTTTAAAAAAGAAGAAGAAGGAGAAGAAGAGTAGCCAGATAAGCTGGGGTTACATCTGGGGTCTACCACAGACCACCATGTGACCTTAAGGAAGGTTGTTGATTTGGCTGAGGCTCAACTTTCTCATCTATAAAATTGAGGTATTTGCAGTAGCTCCCTCTTGGGGCTGGTTGGGAGGACTCTGTGTAGTGTTTAGCACTGTGCTGAGTACACCACATCCGCTCAGTAAATGGTGCCTCTTATCCTACCTTCCTACCTGAGAGTAATTACTTCCAGAAACAGAAAAGGGTACCCATCCGGGCTCAGGGGCTCATGGCTCTTGTGATGAGGGTCAATCCCAAGCAGAATAAGGACTACAATCACACTCTTAGTAAAGACTCTCCATCTCACAGTGCTCTCCAATGTATCTTCACAGAATCTCAGAGAAGCAAGAGCCCCAGTTCTTTTTATTTTTTGATATTCTTATTTTATTTTTTTCTTTAAATTTTTTTTATTGTTATGTTAATCACCATACATTACATCATTAGTTCTTGATGTAGTGTTCCATGATTCATTGTTTGTGCATAACACACAGTGCTCCATGCAGAATGTGCCCTCTTTAATACCCATCAACCAGGCTAACCCATCCCCCCACCCCCCTCCCCTCTAGAACCCTCAGTTTGTTTTCCAGAGTCCATCGTCTCTCATGGTTTGTCTCCCTCTCCGATTTCTCCCCCTTCATTCTTCCCCTCCTGCTATCTTCTTCTTCTTTTTTTTTTTTTCCTTAACATATTTTGCATTATTTGTTTCAGAGGTACGGATCTGTGAATCAACAGTCTTGCACAATTCACAGCGCTCACCATAGCACATACCCTCCCCAATGTCTATCACCCAGCCGCCCCATCCCTCCCACCCCACCCCCACTCCAGCAACCCTCAGTTTGTTTCCTGAGATTAAGAATTCCTCATATCAGTGAGGTCATAGGATACATGTCTTTCTCTGATTGACTTATTTCACTCAGCATAACACCCTCCAGTTCTATCCACATCGTTGTAAATGGCAAGATCTCATTCCTTTTGATGGCCGCATAATATTCCATTGTATATATATATACCACCTCTTCTTTATCCATTCATCTGTTGATGGACATAAGAGCCCCAGTTCTAACGTGTGGACAGATGCCCTGGTTGTAAGCCCTGGCTGTGCCATGGGAGCTTAAGGAAGAAATGCCTCTCTGGGCCCCATTTCCCCCCTTCTGTAAAATGGTGCCATTCACAATTATCCCACAGGAACTGAATAAAAGGATACAATGATGCATGCAAAAGTGTTTCATAAACTGTAGAGCTTGGGATGATATTATCACAGTCCTGCTTGGTAGAGTGGACACACTGCTCTTAGGATTTGTGTTGGACCTGAACTTGGGAAGGCAGAAAATTCTTGTGTTTTTTCCACTTACCATTTGGGGGCTTTTGAAGTCTAGCTGACTTCTCTTAGATAGCAACCTCATCGGGGTTCAACAATTCATCCATTCAACACATGTTAATTTGGGGCTTCCAATTTGCCCGGTGTTCTGCATGCTGGGAATAATTGATGAATGCTGCATACACCAGTATGGATTATTTTCAGTGTCCTGTGGGCCTCCAGGGTCCAAGCAGCCCATGCCATGCTGCTGGAACATGACATCACAGTCTACAAAAGATGAGACAACTCCAGCCCAGAAAGGTTAAATATCTCAGTGCATTACTTAAGATACCACAGCAAGTTGGTATATGAGTTGTGCTTGGATTCCAAAGCTTCACAATATTGAAATAAAATGGTGTATTAACAATTTAATGTAATGTAGTAACCTACTGAGAAATTACCCTGTGCTTGGTTTTGGCCATTTGAGATTCTTTTGGAAAAAACAAAGGAAAGAAACTTCAGCCTCCCTCACCGCCTCATGATTGATAAGGCTTTGGTCCTGATGGGGAGGAGTGACAAAATCCTGTGAGTCCTTCATTTCCCAGAATGCCACGCAGCTCTTCAAGAGGCAGTAGGCACACGGATGTAGAAATCGTCACTTTAGATTTCTTCTTCCTCTATGGGTGCTTGGTGAGCATCAAATAGAATTATTGCTGATAGAAAAGTCACCTTTTTATTGAGTGCTAGAGAGGACTAACATCCCAGTTGTCAATAACATGAACTTCTGGGGCTTCCAGAGTTTCCCTACAAACCTATTCAAGTCACCCTGCTGCATAAAGCACCCCCATAACTTAGAACTGGCACATGGTCACTTCTGCCTCATCCAGAATAAAATATGACTGAGCCCAATGTCAAGGTGGAAACATATTCTACACCTGTAGTGGGAGGAACTGGCACCTTCACTCGGTAAAGGGAATGCATACAGGGAAGGATGAATAATTGAAGACAACAATGTAATCTTCCCAAGAAGGAGAGACTAGGGAGAGGCCTGCCCTGTAAGCAAATGTGTGGGGGCCACGACAGGATTGCAAGGTGGCTGGTCAGACTGGAGAGGAAGGTCCTTGGGTCCAGCATGTGAGGAAAGGCTTGGGGAGACTGGTCACTGATGGCAGCCAGATTTACATAGGTCAGATAAATACAATGACTTCCCTTTGCACTTGGAATCAAACCCAAAGGCACTAACTTGGAGCATCTTGTAAGGCTAGCAAGTACGGCAGTACTAAACAAAACCAAACCCAAAAAACAAACAACAAAAAGAGCCACTATAATAACAGTATGTCAGAGAGACCCAGGAACCAATGGGAAGAGCCGCAATGGCCAAATCTGGAACAATTTGAGCAAGAAAATAAAGTAGTAGTGGACTATAATTCGTATATATAAAATGAATATCCAGACTGATAAAATACAAGATTAAATAAATAAGCAAAGAGAATAGACAAATCTCCCATGCAGAAAAAACCCAAAACTCTTGCTTAATCTGCATGGCCCCATGTGATGTACCCTTGCCTACCTCTCCAACATCATTCCTTTATCCACAGTATTCTAGCTATACTGCATTTCCTGGGGGCTTGGCACCTGTTATTCCTTTGCGTGGAACATTCTGCCTCCAATTCTTCACAGGGTTGACTGCCTCTTGACACTTAGATCAAATGTCACCTCCACAGAGGAGTCTTCCCTGATCACCCCAAACATTTCCTCTTCCTTTGCCACCTCATTTCCCTCACAACACTTGGTATTTCAAACATGATCTTGGTAATTTTTATTAACTGTGTTTGTGTTCTCTAGTTTACAAAATAAACCATGGGAACAGTAACCTTGTCTGTGTTCTTTACCACTGTGTCCCTGATGCCAGGCACATAGTAGGTGCCAAGTAAGTATTCATGGAATAAATGGGTGAGTAAATGACTGCTTACTGACCTCCATATTCATGAAGCCAGGCACAGTGCCTAGTGTGGAATAAGGATGAATGCTGTTTGTTTTGCGGATGTGTGCATGGATTAACATACAACTAAATGAGGAGATTGATGAATGAGCAAGGAAAATAAGGACCGAGCATGA
This sequence comes from Callorhinus ursinus, assembly GCF_003265705.2. Lineage (NCBI taxonomy): Eukaryota > Metazoa > Chordata > Mammalia > Carnivora > Otariidae > Callorhinus > Callorhinus ursinus. The sequence goes on from NW_027397118.1 coordinate 6,566,349, forward strand.
ATAAGAGAGTAAACTATGTCTGTAAGATCTTGGGCTGCCCCCATGTAACACATCAGTAGTGAATGCATTAGTCCAGGCTAATTCTGCAAAGTTGACCTGCAAATTGCATAGAGAGCCACCCTGGTTGGATTTATGGATCATTTGGACCTCAGCTTTTGGAAATACCTGTTTGGGGTAGAGAAGGAAGGATGCCCATGAACTTCTCCTCCCTAAACATTTAATGAGGCTTTTGGAACAGATCATTTGGAGAGGATGCTCATCTCTATGAGGCCCAAGGCATAAAAATAGATGGATTTACTTATTGAAATGACTCCCTGCCGTATTTTCCCTATGTGGCATAATGATTAAAACTCATAAATTACCATTAAGTGTGAAGTGAACAAACACTGAAACTATGAGTATCTCCTCTATCCCAGAACTGGGTCTCGGGAGCCCTCAGGAAGGTGTGATGGTCTGCAGCAAGGCACTTCAACTGGAAGTCCAGGAAATAACCTCCAAGGGCTCATGGTCCCCAGACACAGAGTGAATGAGTGCACAGTCTCTGGAATCTGCTGCTGGAGGGGAAGGTCCAGGAGCAAGAGTGGCTCAGGACACCTTACCACCAGGTGAAGAATTCTCTCAGGTTCTGTGGCTACTGTGTGTACAGTGTGTTGGCTGTGGAAGGACCATCCCCCACACCCCTTGATGCAGCAAATCTGTAGTGCAATCCTGTTTGGCCCAGTGGAAGCCATCTGGCATCTGAGGACTCTGGAGAAAGGAAAAACGCCTTGCTTGTCCCATGTGATCCCAGTAGGGCTTAGCGTGGTGAGTTCCAAACTAGGTATTGAATCAGCACCTTCTTAAAACTTTTAAAACAAAAATTTCCAGGTCCCAGCCTGGACCAATGAGTCAGGATCTCTCAGGATGGGGCTCAAGGAAGCTGTGTTTTTAAAACCCCCCTGAGTACCTTACTTGCCTTCTCCCCATCGTCAAAATAGAAATGAACAAAATGAATGGGGCAATTGCTTCCTGGCTGGATAAAGTGCAGAATCGTGACCCCCCCAAAAGAAGGGAAACACTTACAAGGAAGATACTGCGTCTGTTTCCCAGCATGTTTGCCCAAGAATACTTTTCTAAATGCAGAAAGAAGGAGACCCAAGCAGACTGTGGTGGTCTGATGGAACTGGGCAGAGTTTGGAGTCTGGGCTGCTACAGTGGTTGGAATTTGTGGGGTAAGATGCTGGAGGGGAGATCCGCCAGAATGGGGTGTGGGCATGTCCCATGGGGCCTTGGGCGTAGCCTGGTTTTTGGAAGCCCAGAGCAGGACTCAGTGAGGCCTAGCAGAGGACAGCTGCTTAGGGCCTGAGTACAAAATGGAAATGTCAGAGGCTGTGTAGGGCTTGGTGCTCCAGCTCAGCTAGAATGGAGAAGACTTGGTGTGCGTCTCAGTGAAGACTATAGAATTGCCACATATTAGGGCAAGACCAAACTCTAGAGCAGGGCTCAACCTCTGCACTCCTGATACTTTGAACAGGTAATCCTTTGTTGTGAAGGTTGTCCTGTGCATTGTAAGATGTTTAGCTGCTCTACCCACTAGATGCCAATAACACCCACCCCCATTTGTGACAACTCAAAATGCCTCTAGACATTGCAAAATGTCCTCAGGGAGATAAAATCACCCTCAGGTGAGAACCACTGCCCTAGAGTCAGGGCCACATCTCCTAACTAATGAAGAGACTGAAATAAACCAGTCTTACACCAGTCCTAACAAAAAATAAAACAAAGCCAAATACGATCAAGAGGATTCACCAGTAATTTAAATGTCTGTAATAACTCACAGCCCCTAAAGGAAAAGCAACATAATCCAGCCTGTCTATATGGTATCACCTACAATATCCAGCACACAATAAAACATTACTAGGCAAGCAAAGCAGGAACATGGACCCATAACCAAGAAATTGGTAGTCAAATAGTTAATGACACTGTATTGTATATTAGAGAGTTGCTAAGAGAGTAGATCTTGTAAGTTCTCATTACAAGAAAAAGAATTTGTACCCATGTAAGTTATAGATGTTAACTAAATTTATTGTGGTGATCACTTCACAGTATATGCATATACCAAATCATTTTGTCACACACCTGAAACTTATTCAATGTATTATGTCAATTATATCTCAACAAAACTGGAGAGAAAGGAAATTGGTAATCAATAGAAACAGATTCTTAAATGGCGCAGGTATTGGAATTAGCAAAAGGACCCTAAATCAGCTGTTATAAATATGTTCAAAAACTTAAAAGAACAAATGGCTATGATTAGCCAAGAAATGGAGAATTCCAGCAGAGAAATGGGGACTATGAAAAAGAATCAAATAGAAAAGATAAAACTGAAAATTCCAATATTTGTAATGAAAAATTCATTAAATGGGGTTAAAAACAGATTGGAGACTGCAGAATAAAGGATCAGGAAACATGAAGGTAGATCAAGAGAAATGATTCAACATGAAAACAAAGAGTAAAGAGTTTTTTTAAAAAAAGAACAACCATCATTTTATACAATCAATTGTTTTTAGACAAACATGTCAAAATTATTCAATGGGGAAAGAAAGTCTTATCAGCAAATTATATTAAAACAACTGACTACTGAAATGAGAAAAAAAGAACCCCACACCATATTCAAAAATCAACCTGAGATGAACCATATATTTAAACGTAAAATCTAATATCTGGAACAACATAAAATCTAACACCTGAAAGAAGAGAAGAGAACATTTTAGGTAAGCCAGGGGTTTTTTATTGTTATGTTAATCACCATACAATACATCATTAGCTTTTGATGTAGTGTTCCATGATTCATTGTTTGTGCATAACACCCAGTGCTCCACGCAGAATGTGCCCTCTTTAATACCCATCACCAGGCTACCCCATCACCCCACCCCCATCCCCTCTAGAAACCTCAGTTTGTTTTTCAGAGTCCATCGTCTCTCATGGTTCGTCTCCCCCTCCGACTTACTCCCCTTCATTCTTCCCCCCTGCTATCTTCTTCTTTTTGTTTTTCTTAACATATGTTGCATTATTTGTTTCAGAGGTACAGATCTGTGATTCAACAGTCTTGCACAATTCACAGCGCTCACCATAGCACATACCCTCCCCACTGTCTATCACCCAGCCACCCCCTCCCTCCCACCCCCCACCACTCCAGCAACCCTCAGTTTGTTTCCTGAGATTAAGAATTCCTCATATCAGTGAGGTCATATGATACATGTCTTTCTCTGATTGACTTATTTCACTCAGCATAACACCCTCCGGTTCCATCCATGTTGCTGCAAATGGCAAGATCTCGTTCCTTTTGATGGCTGCATAATATTCCACTGTGTATATATACCACCTCTTCTTTATCCATTCAACTGTTGATGGACATCTTGACTCTTTCCACAGTTTGGCTATTATGGACAAATTGCTGCTATAAACATTGGGATGCACGTACCCCTTCGGATCCCTACATTTGTATCTTTGTGGTAAATACCCAGTAGTACAATTGCTGGATCGTATGGTAGCTCTATTTTCAGCTTTTTGAGGAACCTCCATACTGTTTTCCAGGGTGGTTGCACCAGGTTGCATACCCACCAAAAGTGTAGGAGGCTTCCCCTTTCTCCACATCCTCGCCAAATCTGTCGTTTCCTGACTTGTTAATTTTAGCCATTCTGATGGGTGTGAGGTGGTATCTCATTGAGGTTTTGATTTGGATTTCCCTGATGCCGAGCGATGTTGAGCACTTTTTCATCTGTCTGTTGGCCATTTGGATGTCTTCTTTGGAAAAATGTCTGTTCATGTCTTCTGCCCATTTCTTGATTGGATTATTTGTTCTTTGGCTGTTGAGTTTGATAATTTCTTTACAGATTTTGGATACTAGCCCTTTATCTGATATGTCACTTGCAAATATTTTCTCCCATTCTGTCGGTTGTCTTTTGGTTTTGTGGACTGTTCTTTCGCTGTGCAAAAGCTTTTTATCTTGATGAAATCCCAGTAGTTCATTTTTGCCCTTGCTTCCCTTGCCTTTGGCAATGTTTCTAGAAAGAGGTTGCTGCGGCTGAGGTGGAAGAGGTTGCTGCCTGTGTTCTCCTTTAGGATTTTGATGGACTCCTGTCTCACGTTTAGGTCTTTCAACCATTTGGAGTCTATTTTTGTGTGTGGTATAAGAAAATGGTCCAGTTTCATTCTTCTGCATGTGGCTGTCCAATTTTCCCAACACCATTTGTTGAAGAGACTGTCTTTATTCCATTGGACATTCTTTTCTGCTTTGTCAAAGATTAGTTGACCATAGAGTTGAGGGTCCATTTCTGGGCTCTCTATTCTGTTCCATTGATCTATGTGTCTGTTTTTGTGCCAGTACCATACTGTCTTGATAATGACAGCTTTGTAATAGAGCTGGAAGTCTGGAATTGTGATACCACTGGCTTTGCTTTTCTTTTTCAATATTCCTCTGGCTATTCGGGGTCTCTTCTGGTTTCATACAAATTTTAGGATTATTTGTTCCATTTCTTTTAAAGAAGTGGATGGTATTTTGATGGGGATTGCATTGAATGTGTAGATTGCTCAAGGTAGCATTGACATCATCACAATGTTTGTTCTTCCAATGCATGAGCATGGAACATTTTTCAATTTCTTTGTGTCTTCTTCAACTTCTTAAATTCTTCTTTAATTTCGTGGTTGACCCATTCAATATTTTATCGTTTTCTGAGTACAGATCTTTTGCCTCCTTGGTTAAATTTATTCCTAGGTATCTTATGGTTTTGGGTGCAATTGTAAATGGGATCTACTCCTTAATTTGTCTCTCTTCTGTCTTGTTGTTGGTGTATAGGAATGCCACTGATTTCTGTGCACTGATTTTATATCCTGCTACTTTACTGAATTCCTGTATGAGTTCTACCAGTTTTGGGGTGGAGTCTTTTGGGTTTTCCACATACAGTATCATATCATCTACAAAGAGTGAGAGTTTGACTTCCTTTTTGCCGATTTGGATGCCTTTGATTTCTTTTTGTTGTCTGATTGCTGTGGCTAGGACTTCTAATACTATGTTGAATAGCAGTGGTGATAATGGACATCCCTGCCACGTTCCTGACCTTAGGGGAAAAGCTCAGCTTTTCCCCATTGAGACTAATGTTCACTGTAGGTTTTTTATAGATGGCTTTTATGATATTGAGGTATGTACCCTCTATCCCTATACTCTGACCGGTTTTGATCAAGAAAGGATGTTGTACTTTGTCAAATGCTTTTTCTGCATCTATTGAGAGGATCATATGATTCTTGTTCTTTCTTTTGTTAATGTATTGTGTCACGTTGATTGATTTGCGGATGTTGAACCAACCTTGCAGCCCAGGGATAAATCCCACTTGGTCATGGTGAATAATCCTTTTAATGTACTGTCGGATCCTATTGGCTAGTATTTTGGTGAGAATTTTTGCATCCATGTTCATCAAGGATATTGGTCTGTAATTCTCCTTTTTGATGGGGTCTTTGTCTGGT
>NW_027397118.1:6581850-6654962 GCF_003265705.2 Callorhinus ursinus
CTTTAAAGATACTAGCTGGGCTTGAAAAAGAGCATGGAAGTTATTAGAGAAACCCTTTCTGGAGAAATAAAAGAACTAAAATCTAACCAAGTCAAAATCAAAAAGCTATTAATGAGGTGCAATCAAAAATGGGGGCACTAACTGCTAGGATAAATGAGGCAGAAGAGAGAATAAGCGATATAGAAGACCAAATGATGGAAAATAAAGAGGCTGAGAAAAAGAGATAAACAACTACAGGATCACGAGGGCAGAGTTCGAGAGTTATGCAATACGATAAGACGAAACAACATTAGAATAATTGGGATCCCAGAAGAAGAAGAAAGAGAGAGAGGGGCAGAAGGTATATTGGAGCAAATTATAGCAGAGAACTTCCCTAATGTGGGGAGGGAACAAGCATCAAAATTCAGGAGGCACAGAGAACCCGTCTCAAAATCAATAAAAATAGGTCAACACCCCGACATCTAAGAGTAAAACTTACGAGTCTCAGACACAAAGAGAAAATCCTGAAAGCAGCTCGGGAGAAGAGATATGTAACCTACAATGGTAGAAACATTACATTGTCAAGAGACCTATCCACAGAGACCTGGCAGGCCAGAAAGGACTGGCATGATATCTTCAGAGCACTAAACGAGAAAAATATGCAGCCAAGAATACTATATCCAGCTAGGCTGTCACTGAAAATAGAAGGAGAGATAAAAAGCTTCCAGGACAAACAAAAACTAAAGGAATTTGCAAACACGAAACCAGCCCTACAAGAAATATTGAAAGGGGTCCTCTAAGCAAAGAGAGAGCCTAAAAGCAGCATAGATCAGAAAGGAACACAGACAATATACAGTCACAGTCACCTTACAGGCAATACAATGGCACTAAATTCATATCTTTCAATAGTTACTCTGAATGTAAATGGGCTCAATGCCCCAATCAAAAGACACAGGCTATCAGATTGGATTAAAAAACAAGACCCATCAATATGTGTCTGCAAGAGACTCATTTTAGACCCAAAGACACCCCCAGATTGAAAGTGAGGGGGTGGAAATCCATTTACCATGCTAATGGACACCAAAAGAAAGCTGGGGTGGCAGTGCTTATATCAGACAAATTAGATTTTAAAACAAAGACTGTAATAAGAGATGAAGAAGGACACTCTATCCTACTTAAAGTGTCTCTCCAACAAGAAGATCTAACAATTGTAAATATCTATGCCCCTAACATGGGAGCAGCCAATTTTATAAGGCCATTAATAACAAAATCAAAGAAACACATTGACAACAATACAGTAATAGTGGGGGACTTTAACACCCCCCTGACTGAAATGGACAGATCATCAAAGCAAAAGATCGACAAGGAAATAAAGACTTTAAATGAAACACTGGACCAAATGGACTTCACAGACATATTCAGAACATTCCATCCCAAAGCAGCGGAATACACATTCCTCTCTAGTGCCCATGGAACATTCTCCAGAATTGATCACATCCTAGGTCACTAATCAGGTCTCAACTGGTACCAAAAGATTGGGATCATTCCCTGCATATTTTCAGATCACAATGCTTTGAAACCAGAACTCAATCACAAGACGAAAGTCGGAACGAACTCAAATACATGGAGGCTAAGGAGCATCCTACTAAAGAATGAATGGGTCAACCAGGAAATTAAAGAAGAAGTAAAAAAAGTCATGGAAACCAATGAAAAATGAACAGGCAACTATTCAAAATCTTTAGGATGCAGCAAAGGCAGTCCTAAGAGGAAAGTAGATAGCAATACAAGTCTTTCTCAAGAAACAAGAAAGGTCTCAAATACACAACCTAACCCTCCAACTAAAGGAGCTGGAGAAAAAACAGCAAATAAAGCCTAAACCCAGCAGGAGAAGAAAAAACATAAAACTCAGAGCAGAAATCAATGAAATATAAACCAAAAGAAGAGTAGAACAGATCAAGGAAACTAGGAGCTGGTTCTTTGAGAGAATTAACAAGATTGATAAATCCCTGGCCAGACCTATCAAAAAGAAAAGAGAAATAACCCAATCAAAAAAATCGTAAATGAAAGAGGAGAGATCTCAACCAATGCCAAAGAAATGCAAACAATTATAAAACATATTATGAGCAACTACATGCCAGCATATTAGATAACCTGGAAGAAATGGGTGCATTCCTACAGATGTATCAACTACCAAAATTGAACCAGGAAGAAATAGAAAACCTGAACAGACCTATAACCACGAAGGAAATTGAAGCAGTCATCAAAAATCTCTCAACAAACAAAAGCCCAGGGCCAGATGGCTTCCCAGGGGCATTCTACCAAACATTTAAAGAAGAATTGATACCTATTCTCCTGAAACTGTTCCAAAAAATAGAAATAGAAGGAAAACTTCCAAACTCATTTTATGAGGCCACCATTACCTTGATCCCCACACCAGACAAAGACCCCATCAAAAAGGAGAATTACAGGCCAATATTCTTGATGAACATGGATGCAAAAATTCTCACCAAAATACTAGCCAATAGGATCCGACAGTACATTAAAAGGATTATTCACCATGACCAAGTGGGTTTTATCCCTGGGCTGCACGTTGGGTTCAACATCCGCAAATCAATCAACGTGATACAATATATTAACAAAAGAAAGAACAAGAATCATATGATCCTCTCAATAGATGCAGAAAAAGCATTTGACAAAGTACAGCATCCTTTCTTGATCAAAACTGGTCAGAGTATAGGGATAGAGGGTACATACCTCAATATCATAAAAGCCATCTATGAAAAACCTAAAGCGAGTATCATTCTCAATGGGGAAAAGCTGAGAGCTTTTCCCCTAAGGTCAGGAACGCGGCAGGGATGTCCACTCTCACCACTGCTATTCAACATAGTATTAGAAGTCCTAGCCACAGCAATCAGACAACAAAAAAAATCAAAGGCATCCAAATCGGCAAAGAGGAAGTCAAACTTCACTCTTTGCAGATGATATGATACTTTATGTGGAAAACCCAAAAGACTCCACCCCAAAACTGCTAGAACTCATTTGGGAATTCAGTAAAGTAGGAGGATATAAAATCAGTGCACAGAAATCAGTGGCATTCCTATACACCAACAACAAGACAGAAGAGAGACAAATCAAGGAGTCGATCCCATTTACAATGGCACCCAAAACCATAAGATACCTAGGAATAAATTTAACCAAAGAGGCAAAGGATCTGTACTCAGAAAACTATAAAATGCTCATGAAAGAAATTGAAGAAGACACAAAGAAATGGAAAAACGTTCCATGCTCATGGATTGGAAGAACAAACATTGTGATGATGTCAATGCTACCTAGAGGAATCTACACATTCAATGCAATCCCCATCAAAATACCACCCACCTTTTTCAAAGAAATGGAACAAATAATCCTAAAATTTGTATGGAACCAGAAGAGACCCCGAATAAGCCAGAGGAATATTGAAAAAGAAAAGCAAAGCTGGCGGCATCACAATTCTGGACTTCCAGCTCTATTACAAAGCTGTCATCATCAAGACAGTATGGTACTGGCACAGAAACAGACACATAGGTCAATGGAACAGAATAGAGAGCCCAGAAATGGACCCTCAACTCTATGGTCAACTAATCTTTGACAAAGCAGGAAAGAATATCCAATGGAATAAAGACAGTCTCTTCAACAAATGGTGTTGGGAAAATTGGATAGCCACATGCAGAAGAATGAAACTGGACTATTTCCTTACACCACACACAAAAATAGACACCAAATGGTTGAAAGACCTAAACGTGAGACAAGAGTCAATCAAAATCCAAAAGGAGAACACAGGTATCAACCTCTTCCACCTCAGCCACAGCAACTTCTTCCTAGAAACATTGCCAAAGGCAAGGGAAGCAAGGGCAAAAATGAACTATTGGGAATTCATCAAGATAAAAAGCTTTTGCACAGCAAAAGAATCAGTCCACAAAACCAAAAGACAATCCACAGAATGGGAGAAAATATTTGCAAATGACATATCTGATAAAGGGCTAGTATCCAAAATCTATCAAGAACTTATCAAACTCAACACCCAAAGAACAATTAATCCAATCAAGAAATGGGTAGAAGACATGAACAGACATTTTTCCAAAGAAGACAACCAAATGACCAACAGACACATGAAAAAGTGCTTGACATCAGGGAAATCTAAATCAAAACCTCAATGAGAGACCACCTCACACCAGTCAGAATGGCTAAAATTAACAAGTGAGGAAACGACAGATGTTGGCGGGGATGCGGAGAAAGGGGAAGTCTCCTACATTGTTGGTGGGAATGCAAGCTGGTGCAACCACTCTGGAAAACAGTATAGAGGTTCCCCAAAAAGCTGAAAATAGAGCTACCAAACGATCCAGCAATTGCACTCCTGGGTATTTACCACAAAGATACCAATGTAGTGAACTGAAGGGGTATGTGCACCCCAATGTTTATAGCAGCAATGTCCATCATAGCCAAACTGTGGAAAGTGCCAAGATGTCCAGCGACAGATGAATGGATAAAGAAGAAGTGGTATATATACACAATGGAATATTATGCAGCCATCAAAAGGAACGAGACCTTGCCATTTGCAATGACATGGATGGAACTGGAGGGTGTTATGCTGAGTGAAATAAGTCAATCAGAGAAAGACATGTATCATATGACCTCACTGATATGAGGAATTCTTAATCTCAGGAAACAAACTGAGGGTTGCTGGAGTGTTGGGGGATGGGAGGGATGGGGTGGCTGGGTGATGGACATTGGGAAGGGTATGTGCTATGGTGAGCCCTGTGAATTGTGCAAGACTGTTGAATCACAGATCTATACTTCTGAAACAAATAATGCAATATATGTTAAGAAAAAAAAGAAGAATATAGCAGGCGGGTAAGAATGAAGGGGAATAATTCGGAGGGGGAGATGAACCATGAGAGTCGATGGACTCTGAAAAACAAACTGAGGGTTCTAGAGGGAAGGCGGGTGGGGGGTTGGGTTAGCCTGGTTGATGGGTATTAAAGAGGGCACATTCTGCGTGGAGCACTGGGTGTTATGCACAAACAATGAATCATGGAACACTACATCAAAAACTAATGATGTAATGTAACGTGATTAACATAACAATGAAAAAGATGAAAAAAAGAAGACAAAAAAAAAAGTTCTACTGTGGATAAAATGCTACCAAACGGCATCTCATGCTGCAGAGAAATCATCCGTGAAAGAAGAGTCAATGGATGTGGTAAATGTCATTGCTGTCTTATTTTAAGAAATTGTCACAGCCACCCCAGCCTTCAGCATCGAGGCAAGACCCTCCAGCTAGCAAAACAACTACTACTTGCTGAAAGCTCAGATGCATGTTAGCATTTTTTTAGTAATAAAATTATAATTAAGGTACATACAGTCTTTTTTAGACATAATGCTATTGCACACTTAACGGACGACAGGATGGTGTGAACATAACTTTCATATGCACTGAGAAACCAAAAAATTCATTTGATTCACTTTATTAAGATATTCACTTTATTGCAATGGTCTGGAACCGAATCTGCAGTATCTTTGAGGTATGCCTGTATAGCTAATTGATTTTTGATAAAGATATCAGGGCAATTTAGTGGAAGAAAAGAACTATTTCCACAAAGGGTACAGTCACAAATAGATAACTGCATGGGAAAGATTAACTTTAACCTCCATCTTATACCAGACAAAAATTCAATTTGTACTAGATCAAAGACATAAATGTAAATGTCCAAACTGTATAGCTCTATGCTTCTAGGAGAAAACATATGAGAAAATCCTCAGGTCTTGAAGTAGGCAAAGATTTCTTAATTAATTAGTTAATTAATTAATTAGAAAATTTAAATGTCTGTTTATCAAAAGACATCATTAAGAGAAAGAAAAGGCAAACCACATGCTGGGAAAAGGCATTTGTATATCTGACATATATCTGACAAAAGGCTTGTAGTATACCTATATCTACTGTGTATTTATATCTATCTATCTATCATCTATCATCTATCTATCATCTATCATCCATCTATCTATCATCTATCATCTCCTACAATTCAATAATTAAAAGAAATATAATACCCAAAAAGATGAACCAAAACTTGAAAAGACACTTCATAAAAATACGTATTTGAATAACAAATAAGTTATGAAAACCATTTGTCATCAGGGAAATTCAAGTTACAACTCTAATAAAGATCCTCCTTTATACCCACTAAAATACCTGTCATCACAAAATGTTGAAAACAATGTGAAGCAATGGAAGCTGTCATACTCTGCTGGTGGGTGTGCCAAAGATTACAAGTACTTTGGAAACGTCTTTGGCAGTTTCTTATAAAATTAACTGTGTACCTACTCTGTGACCCAACAATTCGGCTCTAAAGCTATCCTTGCTAGTGGAGGACACAGTGTGAACAAAGAGGTAACCAAATGAAGACACAAGGTAATTTGAGATTGTAGATGTGATCTGATAACGCTTAGCAAGGTTGTGGTGGGGGTAGCTGCGGTTATTTTTGTCAGGTCGGTGAGATCCTTGAAGGCAGAGATGGTTCTGAATCATTCCTAGCCTCTAGCACAATGCCTGAAGACATTCAAAATGTGTTTTACTGAGTGGCTGAGTTGGAATGAGTGAATGAACTAAAGGAATGAATGGAAATTGATGAACCCAAATCCACAATTAAAAGAAGGCAATTAAGCCCCAACTCATGAAATACTAATAAGGTGAACAGGCAGTTAGAGAAGGGAGATAAACTGGAGATGTCTGGGAAGGCTTCCTGCAGATGGCAAATTCTGAACTGGTTCTCTAAAGAAGGTTCAGAAGCCAGTGGGTGAATGAGAGAACTGGACTGGGCTGGAGGGAAAGACTCAGACGAGGAGAACACTCTGGAGAGAAGCCTGGTTGGAGACACATGCTTCTGGGTTAATAGTCAGCCTTGTGGGCAGGTGGCATAGAAGACTCTGCTGATGACAGCCAGGTGACAAGAAGAGGTTCTTCTCAGCTCTGACAGACATTCCACTGACTCACAGCCTACCAGCACTCAGCACCGTCATGCATGGCTCTCTAGGACGTGGCTTAAGGGCTATCGTTGTCACTGTGCCATCCTCCTCTGACCCTGGTGGAGTGTCCGACCTACATTAGGCCTCTTTCTCAGCACCCTTGGCTGACCTCCCAGCAAGCAGCTGATGCGGGGCTTGTTCCAGGGGTGATTTGCAACTACAGTAGGGGTGCAGCTGGGGAGGGACCAGAGCCAACCTGAGCCCTGACCTCAGATTTAAACTAGATGCACCAATTTGTTATGCCCTGGAAAAAAAAAATCCCATTTTTTAAACTGAGTCATAAACCTAACCTAGACCATCTTGAAAACATCAATGAACCATCTCAAACTAGAAACTTATATTTTTTTCTGAATGAAAGACCTGGAATGGTGGTCTTCCAACATTAGTGAAAATCAGCTTCACCTGGTGGACCTGTTTGACCACAGATGGCTGGGCCCCATCCAGTTTCCCACCCTATGGGTCTGGGGTGAGGCCTAAGAACTTGTATTTCTAAGGAATTGCCAAGTGGTACCGATGCTCCTGGCCCAGGGATCACACTTGAGAACCACTAATCCAGATTATCTAGGAGCATCCCAATATACTCCTGCCCTGAACCATGCAGCTCCTTGGTTGCTGTTCTTATTAAAGCCCTGATTTGGAGTGATAACCATAACAATGACAATTGTACTTCTTGAGCGGCCACCTCTCTTGCCATGGTTCTTAATCTTCTTGGTTGTTTAAGATTTCCCAAGAAAATCATGGGAGCCTTTTCCACAGAAAAATGTATGCACGAACGGAATTTTACCTGCACTTTGCTGGTGTTGAGTCCAGACCAATTTCCAGAACAGCAGAAAACCTGCTAAGTAACAATAGGCTGCACCTGTAGTGGAGAGCGGGGCCTCAGTGCTCTCTGCTGTGTGACGTTAACTGCTTATCCTCTCTGGGACCCTGGATGAGGCTCATCAAACCTTCTTTCGATTACTTTCAGAGAATGGGGTCTTTTGGGGAAGCTGGAGAACAAATCTTCACTTTTGATATGAAATTCTGTCTTGATTGTTTTAAAATTTTGGCGTTTGGTATTTTAATTTACACAGGCACAACAAGCTTACACTCTTGCATTTTAGTCTTGTGAATACGTGTACACAGCCTTTTTCATGAAATCCAAATCAATAGCCAATTAAAAACCTTGAAAGCCTTTGTGTGATGCATACAAATGAAATTTAAAAAATCCTCAGCCATGTTAGTTTTTAGTTCTCATGTATATGGCAATGAAATCACACTAAAATGGCAAATAACTCAAGCTAAGTAAACGTGGTATAAATATTAAACATGAACCATCCTCCCCGGGTTTTATGAAACTCAAGTGGGAAAATGTACGTGAAAGAACTTTAGAAATGTGTTGTCTGAATTTAAAGGTTGTTTTGATTGGTATGACCATCATCATAATACCTATGGGGCTTGAAACCCTACCAAGGGCCTCCTACAAGCTCCTTTCTGCTAGTTTCTGAAACCCATTCCCCTCACACCTATTTTCAGGTGGGAGGTAGGTGGGAGGATCTTCTCTGAGAGAAGCTCAAGTCCTTAACTCTAAATCCTAGTGTGAGTGTTTGTACATGTGTGTGTACCAGGGTAGGTGTGTGCACATGCGTGTGCCTGGGCAAGCATCTGCACGTGTTTGTGTGTGTGTGTGTGTGTGTGTGCCTGGGCAGGTGTGTGCACGTGTGTGTATGGTCTTCAATGTATGAATATATGCCCCCCATTCCTCCTCTTTCCCTCTCTGTCTCTCTCTCCAAACACACACACACACACACACACACACACACACACACACATTAACAAGGGAATAATAACAAATGACACATAAAAGCCATGAGCTGCCCTTTGCTTGGCCAGCAGGCCCTGTCCCCATGTTGGTCCTTTTGCCTTGCTTTCCCAAAGTCATCAACAGCTTCAGAGTTTTTTCAGTGAGCTCATCACTGAGGTCCCACTGGTCAGTCAGTGACTCCCTCGCAGTGCAATTAGTGTCCACTGCACACAACAAGCAGGTTCTAATAGGTTCCAGGTCCCCTGCCCTGAAGTTCTCATCTCCGGCTGTGGTGACGTCCTCAGCCAAGCTGCCCTCATTAAGGCTTTTGGCTGTCCTCACCTGACACTGACTACACTAGGCTGAGTCTGGGAGGTAGATGGAGCCTTGGCTTGGGAGCCAGGACACCAGGTCCTAGGCACGCCCCACTCTCCCTGACTCGTGAGCATGGGTTCACGTGCCTTCCCTCTCTGGGCCTCAGCGTCTCCACATATAAAATGTGAACAGCTGAGTTAGCCCTATGGTTCTAAGCCTTTGCAGGGAGCTGTGGGAGCCCTTTGAGGAGCGAATGAAGCAATGGAGTCCTCTCCCCAGAAGAGCACACATAACATACATGCAAAAATAATGCATGTTTGATTTTAGGGGTTCGGAAATCATCTAGAGCCCATCCATAAACCCTAGGATAGCCCTGAGTTTCATTCCAGCACTACCAACTACACAAAGTGATGGTAAACTCTCTTCTCTCTTCCCTCAGGTCTGTCTCTCCTCTCTTTCTGTCCCTCAGTGTGGTTACAGGGATCAAAGAGGCAATGAATGGAGAAATTGAACATGTGAGGGATGGACCATATTGTCAGTACACGGGCCGCTCTACACCTCCTTGTTAACTCCATGATGACAGTATCTACCCTTAAGCACTTACTTAGTGCCAAATGATGTACTAAGAGCTGTCCGTGCATAATCTCATTTAATTTTCAAATTAATCCTCTGAGGGGGGTACCATTACCTCCATTTTGCAGGTGAGAAAATTGATCACACAGATTTTAATTACCTTGCCTGAGATCACACTGTCAGTAAGCGGCAAAGAACAGATAAGTTTTGACTGAGATAGAATAGCCAGATAATGGGTTGTCCAGGTTGTCTGTCACAGTGATGACTTTTACGCACTGGAGGAAATAGTAAAAGTGATCCCCAGACTGAAAGAGCAGGGCAGCTACTCAAGGACAGACACACACATGCACGTGCACACATGCACACACACATATGCATATACACATAGATACACACACAAGGACCAAAGAAGCCAAGTTAGTCCAGTATAGATGGATACAGAAGTTGAAGCAGTCTTGGACTGAGTGTTATACACAAAGAATGAATCATGGAACACTACATCAAAAACTAATGATGTACTGTATGGTGACTAACACAACATCATAATAATAAAAAAAAATGAACCAGCCTTGGGATTGAGGTGCCTGGAAGGACCAGGCAAGGAAGTTAATCAGGGGCACTTCCTGGAGGAGGTAAAACTGGGCTAAACTTGAAAAAAAAAAAAAAAAAAGGAAAAGATAGACAGTGAAGGACAACAAGGGGCACTTTCTAGGCAGGAGGAATAGCTGAGGCAGAGGGAGCCTGGGGCCATTCCAGTTCAGCAAACATTTAATGAGCACCTACTACGTGCACTCTGCTGCAGTATGAGAGGTCCTGTGCTTCGGCCACTCAGTGTCTAGTGGGGGTGACAAGAGGCATGCAGCGATGTCAGTCCATGTGACTCAGGCAGCCAAAGGGTCTGTAAAGAGCCAAAATGTGGCTTCAGAGCCCGTCAGTCCTGGGTTTGAATCCCAGCTCTGCCACTCACTGACTGCAAGGTCAACTTGTTAATTACCTGTTCCAGCCTCAATTTTCTCATGTGTAAAATGGGAATAATCACCGGATCTGCCTTGAAGAGTTCTTGAAAGTGTTAACTGAGATAATGCATCTGAAGGGCGTAGCATAGTGCTGACCAAGAATAAGTACTAAATGGTCGTGACTTTCATTGGCATCATCATTTATAACTGTAATAAAGTTATTAGCATGATGCCTGGCACATACTAGATACTTAAGTGTTAGTGCCTGTTCATTCAAGATAGAAAAAAAAAAAGGTTTTTTTTTTTCAGAAAGGAAAAGGAAAGAGTCTGGTTTGCTCCCTTGACTGATGTCCGGGGAGCGAATCGCACAGTTCTTTAGAAGAGGGGCGATGTGCTAATGAACTGCACAGATTTGGAGAACTGGACACTCATCAATGACAACTGGTAACTCTGACAGGTGAAATTGAACACTTAGAACATTTCACTTGATTCCTTTCAAACACACACAGAGAGACAGGCCTACATCTTGGCTTTTTCCTTAATTGGTCACATTTTGAAGCATGCTGCTTACTTGTGACCCCAGAGTTAATAAACAGCCAGTCGGAGCCCTCACTGTATCGAAAGCAGTTTATAGGAAGGAGATTTCCTGGGTGCCAACAATCATCAGCTGGGGTTTTAGAGCAAATTACCCATCCATCAATTTCTCTTCTCCTAGGAGGTATTGTTTCGGGCCAAGGGATCCTTGCTAGAAGTGAGATCAATAAATAGAAATTCAAATTTACTCCAAAGGCACCTAAAACACAACATGTCCCCAACTGGCTCCATTTTCTTGCCCTCCCCCACAAAGCGAACCTCCCTCCTGCCTCGGAGGGAGAAGCTGGCTCCAAGCAGTAGGCTCGGCATCCTCCTTACCACCTCCCTCACACCCCACCTTTAATCAATCACCAAATCTGATGATTCCCCTTCTGAGATGTCTCTCCACTCCCATTCCCACTGCCCTAGACCCTCGTCTGGTGCTAATGAGACACCTGCCATTGTCTCCTAACGGCTCCCCCTGCCACCATTCTTGCTCCCTTTCAAGCTATTCTCCGTGTGGCTGCAAAGGAGAACCTTCTAAAATGCAAATTCAGTCCCATCATGCTTCGATTAAAACTTTCCGAAGGCTCCTTGTTAACTTCAGGAAAAAGTCTCATTTTCATATGATGGCAAGCAAGGCGCATCAAGATCCCAAGGCTGACTACCTCCCCGCCTCCTTGCTCCCTTTCCTGTGCTATGATAAACGCTTCAGCAGGACCGAAGGCCCTAAAAAGACTCCTGGTTCTGCCCAGCTATGCATCCAATCCCTGGATGCCCTCCTTTCCTTGTTGGCTTGGAAACTTCATCCCTTGCCCTCCTGCAGAGCTCAATGCTGACATTACCTGTGTGAAGCCTTCTGCTACAGCTGTCTCTCCTAGAAACAGTTTATCACCCCGTCTTGTAACAATGTGAATATATTTCAATTGTTGAATACATGTCACTGTATTAAAACTCCTTATATTCAAGCCTGCTCTCTATTCCAAACTGAGAACAGGGTGATGTCAGGATCCTTGCATCTTTCTATCCAGAGTGCAAGCCCAAGCAGGCTTCACGTGGATAATTTTGTTTCACCTTCACAATATTTATATTAGGTGGGTACTATCACTATTTTCATTTTATATAGAAAGAAGCCGAGGCTTGGAGAGATTAAAAGATTAAGGGCTCAAGAAACACAGGTTTCTTTACTGGATGTTGATCAGGCACTCACTCTTTTAAATCAGCCTCCCCAACTTGAAAACAGATTTAGAGCAAGAGCCTAAAAGACCCTAATGGGGATGTTCAGGAGTATATTTAGTGTATCAAGGGAGTCTACGTATATGACCTTTTTCAAAACAAAACTCGTGTGAACATGTAGTCATGGGAAGAGCCTAAATCTAGAGAACCCAGGTTCTGAACAACTCCGGTCATTTTATTTGTTGCATAACTTTCCTCAAGCCAAAAGCTTCAGGTGCCTGCAGCTGGAATGGTGGGTACCAGGGGGCTGTGAGTGGGGGCAGTGACAGCATCTGCTACAAACAGTAGCAGTAAATTACAAGATTCCATTCACTGACCATTGACAACGGTGCTAAGCACATGGTATGACTTAGCTCTCTGATAACTTGCCCAGGGTTGCACTCTGCCAGCAAGCAGCAGAGCTGCTACTTAACCCCACATCCACCTGAGGCCAGAAGCGCAGGCTCTTACACCACTACTACACACTGCTGCACATTACAGTGTGCTAAGAATTAAGCAGTTTCAGTGGCTGGAAGGGACCCCCAAGGTGGAGCTTCTGGGGTCCAAAAGCTCTGCCCAGTGCCATGTGATGAACATGTTATGTGTACTGGGGCTGTGAAGACCACCACAACCAGAGAGCAAGGGTCCAACTGCCTAGGTGAGCCTGGGATCTCATCTTCTGGGCTAAAGACTTCACTTTGCATCCACCAATGAGGATTAAGACCTCCTCAGCATCCACAAGAAGGTAGGAGCCACAAAGAGGTCAAGGGAACAGGAAACCCCTGCATTCTCGACCAAAACAAAACAAACAAAAAATTCCTGGCACTTCTCCCAGCCTGGCACTGAAAGAGTTAACCTGAAACTGCCTCTATGATGAATGGCTATAATACTGTCTATGTAATGGGTTTCCTATTTAAATTTTGTGAGGATTTAATCAGTTGGGCGCAGCTGTGCAAGATGCACCATAAACTATGTTGAAAAATATGTAGACATATACATTTATCTGCTACAAATTAAGCTCACTTAGAGGTGGTCTTAATGGCCCATGTAGCCATCATTACAAGCATAAATTCTAAACTGTCTGTTTCCAGTGAATTTGCTTTGAGAAAAAAAATTAATGCTCATCCTTAGCAGAGCACAGTAATAAATGAAAGGACCCTTAATTTGCAAAGCGCTAATAGCCCGGCCATTTTTCATTAGGAACCCCACACTGGATCATGTATGGCAGGGTGGCTTCATGGGGGATTCCACTGCCCAGGCTGGGGAGGGATGGGGACGCCTTTCTGGACCCCTACCTCTGTGCTCAGAGGAAGACTGAAATCCTGTTTCCAAGGAGAGGCTATTGCCCGCGTGCCCATCAGTTTGGGCTACATCCTTTCATCCAGGGATGCACACCAGGCTTTGCTCAGCACACAGACAGCCCAAGAGTAAGTACACATCTTGGTGCTAATGAGAATCCACAGCAAATAGAAGTTCTGCCACTTCTCTTAGGTCCCAGGACCAGAAAGGGGACAAGGTGGCAGGGTTTGAGTACCAGCCTGCTACTCTGGCACAGGCTCATCCTGGCAACTCTCTTCTCCTTGTGGAAACCAAGAGCTGCCAGTTTGTAACACGTTCTCTCTTTTCTCATATCTCAGTTGATCCTTAGCTTACTTCTAACAACCCTAGGAGGTAGATACCATTACTTCCCCCACTTGAATTAGGGGGACAGGCCCTGGATAGGAGTGAGACAAGAGAAGCACCTAGATGTAAAGTTTAGGAAATAATTCACTCTTGCAGCCCTGCAAGTGCCAAGTCTACATTTGCGTGGCCCTGACATTCAATGCCTCCTTAAACTTTGCTGCTTAAGTGCCACTCTTGTGTCACTCTAGTCCCGCTCCTGGATGGGGACCCCAAGGCACGAAGGAGTTGAGTGACTTGCCCAATGACACCATAGGTGCCACATGAGAGAGTTAGAGTCTAATTCATAGCCAGCTAACTCCAAATTCCATTATCTTTTCTATGTGCCAGATATGCCCATTTGAATTGAGAAGTTTAGTTTCATTCAGCCCATGATGGGCACTTACTGTGAGTCAAGCTGTATAGTAGAAGCTTTGATATATTTGCCTTGTCTCATTTTGGGGTTGCACAAGCAAGTAGTGGGGGGGGGTGCCTGAGTGGCTCGGCTTGTTGAGCATCTGCCTCTTGATTTCGCTCAGTGTGGAGTCTGCTTGTCTCTCTCCCGCCCCCCCGCCCCTCCCCATTCTCTCTCTATTTCCCTCTCTCTCTCTCTAAAATAAATAATAAGTAAATAAAAATCTTTAAAAAAAGGAAGTGGTAAAGGGATTAAAACACTGAAAATCAGAATTTCAAACACACAAAAAAACCTACTGAAGCCTCAACAGTAACGAAGACAACACTGATCTCCCAGGAGGGTCCCGATTGGCAGGCTAGATAGCTCCTGTCTTGACCTAGGAGACATCTGCCAGAGCTCTTACCCTCTGTGTCTGGCCCCTGGACCAGCCTCCCTATCTGAGACAAGTCATCAAATGGGGAGACAAGTTATTTCTTCTCTAAGCTCCCTCTAGGAAAGCTTCAGCATGCTCTGCACCATTTCCATAGCAAGCACCAGGGGAGGAGAATAAATCTTTACAGATCTGGCCTGTGGTTCTGCACAATTTAACAATTGACAAGATTGTGGTAACGACAGGCAAGTGTCATTACTGAGTTAGCATCATTGCCATTGAAACAGATGATGAAATTAGAAGCAGCCAAATAGAGGCGCTTGCCCCCATGCTGAATGTCTGGGAAAGGTGATCATGAGAAGCTGCACTTACCCTATCCCTGGGCGGGTTCCAGCAGATGGTGTCCACACAGGACAGTCCAGTGGGCACTGGGGAGATTGTGGGAGTAGGGAGCCAAGTACAAGTTTTGGAGTTCATGCGCAGAGAAGACCAGGCTGAATCCCTGACAGATTGTACTGATATTTAAAGTTAAATATATGACCAGACACTTCACAGTTACTAAATTTTTTTTTACAGCAAGTAAGGGTGGAACTCATCTGAACCCATGCCTGATGTTAAGGGCCTCTTTTCTGCACTAACAGTTTCTAAGCCAGCTCCCCTCTGTTTGTGGAACCCCAACCCCCACCTCCTCATCTGACTCACCCAACGTCATTTCCTCTAGAATGCTGTCTCTGGTGCTTTTTCCTGCTCCAGACTGATTAGAAGTTACTTGGGGGCATTCTCAGAACTCCTGCAAGGTACAGCTCTGCCCCCATTTCAGCACTTCCTGCTCGAGGTCTGCCTCCCATGCAGCCCCGGGAGGGCAAAGGCCACAATGATTCATCCACTGAAGCTGCTCAGCTCCTAGTCCAGATATAACCACCAAGTAGAGCTTGTAACAGATGAATCAATAATGGTAGACACCAGAGCATTCTAAACTTTAAGATGTATAAAACTGGTTTAAATCATGATTCTGATTCACCAGGTCTGATAATTGGCATTTCCAACAAGTTCCCAGGTGAGGTCCATGCTGCTGAACCTAAGACCACCCTTTGAACCTAGAGGGTCTGTGTCACCGTGTCAGGCATGCACGTGGACTATAATAAGTCCAGAGAGACGGGGCCCCACCCCAACTCTAATCTACTGAAATGAGGTGGTCAGACTGCCTGAAATCTCACTCTCTTTCATTTTTTTCAGAGCAGATGGGCAGTGAGGCCTAAAAGAGCATTTAACTAGACGTTCTAAGTGCATGGTCAGTTTTACCCCAAATGAGAGGCTGATACACAGGTTGGGTTTTGGGGGATGGGGAGGTTCCACTGAACATAGGGGCTAGCATAGCCCGGCTGTGACATGCCCAGGCTCTGGGCCAGCCTGCGTGGTTTGTGTGCTGACTGCCACTTACAGGCTGTGGGGCCCTGGGCAGGTTACTCAACCTCCCTGGGCCTCGGATGCCCCATCTTTAACATGGAGATAATTATAACCCTTTCCTCAATGTGGTTGGTGAGGGCTGGCCAAGAAAACATATTCTGGTTGGTTCCTAGCACTGGATCAATGTCAGTTGTTCTTAATAGTTACTTAATGCACAAATGGAGACCTGTCTCTGCCCTACCACAGAAGAATAACTTCAGGGCAGCGGTCAAAGCCCAAACTGGAGACACTGGAGGCCAAGAAAGTTGTCACTATTGAAAAGAAAACCACAGGTCCAAAGTGGAGTCACTTGCCCCCAGAAGAGCAAACTGAGACTTACTTGCAGTTTCAGCCTCTCTATGAGTGGAATTTTAAGCCAATTAATATGGAATTTTCTGGTCCGCATCAAGGAGGTAATCTGTCACACGGGCTCTCTCCATCTCCCAAAGGAAGATGAGGTCAACTGTATGATAAGGCCCCCAGCCCTTGCCTCTAAGGAAAGGTGACCTCGCCTGAAGCCAATCCTTTCTTTTCTTTTGTAATAACTTCCCTGCCCCACCCTCTTCCCTGTAAAAACCTTCCATTTTGTAGGACTCCTGAGAGCTCCTTTCAACTTGCTAGATGGGATGCTGCCCCATTCATGAATTCCTTCCTAAAGCCAGTTAGATCTTCAAATTTATTTGATTGAATTTTGTTTGTTTAACACTACCCAGATGTTACGATTTAAATGGCATAGAGTCATCTGCCTGTAGGAACTCTTAGAGACTTGTTCACATGTCAACACATGGAGATGTAAATTGGAACTGCAAATCTCCCCTACAAAGGCCAGGTGTCAGCAGAACTCTGTGGTGCCCGACTCACTGCACAGGTCACCTTACCCGGCCAGAACCTGGCCTCACCTTCTGGGGATCCCCCAGAACCTTCATCCCCCCTGGGACCCGCACTTTCCAGGCATCTCCCATCTCTACCAACGGGGTCTGTTTCCTGATTTAGCAAAATGGACAGATTATGAAGCTGAGTGCCCCCCCAAGCATATGGCCCACCGATATACATATAAAGGAAGTTAATGGTGGCTGTCGGAAGATTAGCCAGTGTGTGAATAAGCCAGCTGACTTCGTCTGCTTCTTTCCCACATTCCTGATTAGCTCATCGGACGCCCTCGGGACACTGAGTCTCATGAGTGAGTCTGAGATGCACAGATTCCACGGTCTTGGCTTCACCCTCACCCTCCTTTTTTTATAGATACAGATGCCAGGGCTCAGAGAAACTAGATGACTTGCCCAAGGGCACATAGCTAAATAAGAGTAGAAAGAGGATTTGAATCCTTCCAGACTGGCTCTGGAACCCCCATTATACTATACAACCTCACAGATTAATAATAATAATAAAGATTTAAAAGGATATACTAGATTCATTCAGCCTGAGCTTTCTCACATGCAGTTGAAGGCAGTCAACTGCAGACAGTCAATGACTTATTTGCAGGGGTACAGCCAGGGAGGGACTGAGCTGGGGCCCTCAGGACTGCACAGTACCCAACAAGCCTCCCTATATGTGCATCTGTGTGGGCAAGATGCTGCTTCTGGTCAAGCAAATGGTCAGGAATAAGAAAGAAATAAATGTCTGAAAGAATACTTCAAAATGGATGAGACCTATGCAGGCAAGAGAAATGAGTTCAAGTTCAAGCATGTTTTTTTTCCGGAAATTCTCTCCAACAGACTTAATTCAGCCCTAAAGCCATATATAGGAAGTACCAGGGGCAAAGCAGTAGTTTGCAAGTTTCAGCCATTCATATCGCTGCTTTATCCCCTCCTTTCTTCCCTTCTCAAGGTTAGTCACATTCATAAAGCACCTATAGTGTTACTTACTTAATGCTTTAAATAAAGTCACTTTAAAAAACTTAAATAAAATTATTTTTAATTTATGGAAAATACAGGTATTTAAAAACAGTCATTAAAAAGCTCTAAGTGGAAAATGAGTAATATTAGGTGGTAACATTTAAAATAAACACAGTGAAAACAAAACAGTGTTATTAAATTCAAACCAGATACTGTTACCTCCTCCCAACAGGGGTCCGCTCTGTGTTTGTTACAAAGGGAGAGAAATCCTGTTACAGAGGAATGAAAGGCATGCTAGCACTAAACTAAGCCTTTCTAGAGCAAAAGTAAAATAAAGTTGAAAGGGAATCATTTTCTGTCGGGATGAGTCAATATGATTTAATGCCATTTGATGCCACAGGCCACCCAAAGCCACTTTGGGCATCATCCATAGCACATGTCACTCTATGGGAGATGCTGGGGCGGGGAGGAAAGAACAGGGCTTCACATCCTTTCCCCGCCACCTGCTAGCTTAGTTACTTCAGGTAAGTCCCTTCTTTACTCTGGACCCCGGTTTTCCCACCTGTAAAATGCAAGGTTAGACTAGAATTTAGTTACTAGGTGCTCTCTCTGGTCTTTCTGAGTCTCACACTCTATAACTCAATTCAGGGTGAGCGATATTACTTCCAGCAATCTGCTGCACTCAGAAATTGAGAATGTGCCCTGGAAGACCAGTTCAAAACCACCATCATTTCCACACAGGGCTCATTCCTGGGCTGAAATCAAGTTTCACGACTTTCCAGAAAGGCTTCTTCCACTGGCAAAGACCATTCAGTCTTGTGAAGAAGGGCTTGGCAGCTTCAGCAGGAGGAGGACTCAGCAAATAAAAGCCTGTTCGATTCAAGAAAACCTGCCTTAGTGGGCAATCGGAGTGGTTCACTTTGTTTAGAATATCCTGTAGCCAGCAGGATTAGCTGCAATGATAAAATTCATACCTCCCGGCCTTCAAATAAAGATGAGCCCAGGAGGATATTGATGGCATCATTGTTGTTGGAAAGAGAAAGAAAGAGTGGCCTGGTGATCCCATTGTGTGTGGAATAAAAGGGCCAGGGAAACAGATCTATTTTCGTATTACAAAACCGCACACTATTGCGCCCCCAGATCAGCTCATTCTTGGACCACGACAGCTCCTCTCCGGGAAGCCAGGATGTGTTTCCAGCAAACAAGCACAGGCCTGGACCCCCTCGGGGCAAGGGCCTGATTCAGGGGCACAAAGAAATACAGGCCCCATGTGCTCCTATGACTGCCAGGCGTGCATTCTCGCACACCTGGGCCCACAGCAGCGACTGCCCTCCCACCTGCAACTTCTCTGTTGCAACAACAAACACTCCTCCCCCCACCCCCCATTCTTCTCTGCCCATCAAATTGTCTCCCTTCACCCCTGCGGACACAGCGAACTAAAAGACAGTACTCAGCCCTGCTTAGGGATGGAATGGCTCGAGAGCCATAAACCCAACAGTTTCATGCCCTGGGATTAAGCATGATTTATGGCTTCCAAATTCTGCTGGAAGACCACAGGGTTCGGCCAGGAAGTTACAGAGCCAGGATTTGAGCCCTAGCCAGCTGTCCACAGTCTGGGCTCTTAACCACTGTGAAAGTCTCTGACCACGGCAGGCAGCCACTGTGGGAGCCGAGAGCCTGGCTCTGGAAGGCTGGCCACCTTGGGTTTGAGTCCGAGTTCTGCCATATACCTCCACACCAAGCCTCAGTTTTCCTCTTTTGTAAAATCGGGATAGTGAGATTAGGTACCTCACAGAGGGTAAACTTATTCTACCTTCAGCACAGTGCCTGGCACACAGGAAATGCTCACTAAATGCTAAGTGGTTATTACTAAATTAATGCTGCCAACAGGAACTGCTTCTCCCTCCTCTCTCCTCACTGCAGTCCGAGGCTGTTCCTGCAGCCTCCACCACGGAGGTCCCGCAAGTGCCCTTCAACCTTGTCTTGGAGGTCCTGGGAGGTCAGCTCCTTGGGCTGACCATGATTCCCACTTCACCCTGAGGCCCTTGAGGGCTCGCATCCTGCACCAAAACTGGCTCCTTAGTGGGGCTGGGCCAGGCCACGAAAGGGGCAGGCCGGTCCCATAACTTACCCAGTCACCCGCTCCTGGCACCGAGGCCATTATATACCACATCTGCTCTCTGCGTCACCAGCAAATCAAGAGGCCTTCTCCCCTTCCTCCAGCAGGCTTGGACCTGCTGTCATTGTGTTGCCTCTCAAATGTCAGTCCCATCAGCCAACCTGATTTCAATCACCCCTCCCCTCTTGTGTCCTGTTTCCCCGTCCTGTCCCAGAAGTAGTCACCCTTCCCCCTAGACCTGGCCACATCCAGTCCAAGGAGTTAAACCAGATGTAAAAATCACTAAAAATAATTGACTGATTCATCACTTCAATGGGCAAGTGGTGGGTGAGGCAGGACCCCTACTCCTGAGGACATGAATAATTCCCCCATCTATTGCCCTGATTTGGAATGACGGTTGTCAGCACTGGGGAGATATAAAAAATTCCAGTGGGACCCCAGACCAGGAAATCAAAAGCCCTGAAATCTGGGCCAGGCTTGGCAAATCTTTCCAGGTTATTGTAATACCAGCCATGGCTGAGAAGCACAGGTGAAAACTTGGTTTGGAGGGAAGAAAGTGAACTTCTCTGTGAGCCCCCATCAGTCACCACTCAGAGCTGCAGAGGCCTCCCAGCCACCAGCCTGTGTTCAACGGCATAGGGATCATGAGCCCAGGCTGCGGAGTCAGACCACCTGGGCTCAAGTCCTATTTTGATCCCTGACCACACAGACACGTACCTTGAGCTGAGGATGCAAACCTCTTTCATCAGCTCTACAGTGGACCAGGATGGTACTGACATCACAATGGTACTGAAAGAATGGCATGAGGCTGTGTAAGAGGCACCCATAGCAGCTCCAGCCACAGTGGGTTCTCAATGAATGTGGCTATCTTTCCATATCAAGGTGCTCCCCTGCACTGTGCCCACACATTTTCTTCAGTGCTGCTTTGGAATCAAACAATATGATGACATCTTCATGAGCTGGCCATGCTTCTGTCTCCACATCTTGTCTCCGTAGGCACATGATGTGCCTATCGGTGAGCTCCACTAGGTACATCAATATGCAAGTGCCAGAAAAGGGGGTTTCTGCCAGTGTTGCTGTGGAAAATGAGAAGCAGAAAAGCTTTCCATCTCTCAGTACTTGTTAGAGCAAAACCACAATGATATCACTTCATTATGTCTTGGTGGCTCAAGATTTTGTCAAGCACTCTAGAGCTTTTTAAATGCACATACTAACGCTCTAGATTTTTTAAAAAGTACACTCTGCGATTTGGAGGCAAATCCTTACTTTTAAAGCTCCAGATGATGGCCCCCATCTTAAACACAATGATGAACTGTGCCTGTGTTTTGTCCCCACTGCATGAAGACCACCTTAAGAGAAAGGGTGTTCATTCTTTGAGGGGCTCTTGCCTGGCCTCGCTGGTAGTACCCTTGGTGGGAGGAAACTTGAGGCAGGTATTCAAGGGGGCATCTTTTTCCTGCTGCAACTTCTTTTCAGCCCTTTACTGAGCCATCAGGAGAGGAAGCAAGCAAGCTTACTTCAGAGTTTGGGTGTGAGCTTTTGTCTTGGACTACCAAGTCACAGTGACTTTTGGAGCTTCAGTTTTCTCATCCATGAAACGGGTGGCATTTGAATAATGACATTTTCCTCGCTGGGCTGTTGGAGAGTTAAGTGAGATAACATATGCCTGAAAACACCCAATTTGCTGCAGAAAACGGAGGAAACATAGCTTGAATGAGCTTGTTCTTTTCCTAAATCCTTCATCCTGGGACATGCAAGGCAGCGTCTCCTGCCTTGATGGCTTGCCGTGGATCTTTGGGAGCCTATTAGCTGAGCCAAGTGGAGAGTTAAACATCCAAACTGACAAGAGGATGCAGAGCTATTTCAGAACACCCCACTGCCCCTGCAGATGGTCCTGGGCCAAGAAGACTCCAGAGCAGGGGGGCAAGGGGGAGGCAGCCAGGTGTTTGTTGTGGCAGCAGAGATGTGAGAGGAAGAGTTCACTTGTCCACCTCCCTGCTCTCCTTCGGATTTCTACTCCAGAGGGGGCACTGCCCAGCCCTGACAGATGTGCAGTCTGGGAAGCTTTCCAGGTACAGTGTTGGGAAAGTGGACAATTAACCCCATGCCAGGACCTGCTCTGGCAAGATGCAAAGTAGGTGAGTGTGTCTTGGTGCTTTTTGGCTCCCCTCCATCATGTTTCCTCAACTTCAACCAAAAACCCTCTGCAAGGTAGGGGTCTACACTCCAACTTAACAGCTCTTACCTCTCTCCCCAACCCCTAAAACTTACCCATCCTGGTTCCATTTTCCCCGGGGCTTTATTCCAACCTGCTGAAGTGATTAATCCAATGCAACAATCCATTCCAAGAATTCAGACCCTAATGTGTCTCCCCCCCCCCCCCCCCCCCCCCCGCCCCTGGGACTTCCCATGTGAATTACTCTTGGTAGAATTTCAGCATCACCACAGGTCAGAGAGGGAGCAGGTGCCGTGGGTTTTTCATACCATTTGGGAGAGTACCTGCCCTACCCATGGGAGGGGACACTGCGAGAAATTAAGGAACTCTGCCACTTGCTAGTTGTGTGTCTCAGCTTTGAGCATCCAGGATTAAATGGAAATAAGAGTAAGCGGTCACAGAGATGTGCACAGATCCAGATAGTACCAACATGGAAATGAGACAACATGTTTCCTGCACTTGTCATAACATCCTTTCACCCTTCTAATGGTGAGCCACATTTGGAGGCCAGAGGCCAACCAAGAACTCCACTCACTGGAGACCCTGGATAGTAGAGTATTTAAAGTACTATGGTGTAAGGGCCTGCACTAGTGTTCAGGGGCTACCGTGACAAAGGACCACAGACTGGGCGGCTTACACAACA
The DNA here is from genome assembly GCF_003265705.2 of Callorhinus ursinus. Lineage (NCBI taxonomy): Eukaryota > Metazoa > Chordata > Mammalia > Carnivora > Otariidae > Callorhinus > Callorhinus ursinus. Next base: position 6,605,009 of record NW_027397118.1, read on the forward strand.
GAAATGCATCGTCTCACGGTTCTGGAGGCTGGAAGTCTGAGGTCAAGGTGTCAGCAGGGTTGATTCCTTCTGAGTGCCGCAAGAGAAGGGTCTGCTCCTCGCCTCTGTCCTTGGTTTGTAGATGGCCTTCTTTTCCCTGTGTCTCTTCACATCATCTGCCCTCTGTGAATATCTATCTCTATGTCCAAAGTCCTCCCTTGTATAAGGATGACAGCCACATTGAATTAGAGGCCCACCTATTCGTTATGACCTCATCCTGACTAATTGTATCTATAATGGTCATATCTCCACATTAGGTCACATTCTGAGGTACTAAGGAATTAAGGCTTAAACATAAGCCTTTTGTGCATGTGTAGAGTGGGGAGGACATAATTTAACCCCTAACAGGGCTACACATGGCTCTGTCGTCATACAAGCTTGAATTCCAGTGATAGGGGACCTTCTTTAGATGAGTCCTTCAATGATTCTAAGCCTCAGTTTCTTCATCTGTAAAATGGGGACACAGGGGCTCTACCTGGGAGGGGTATTTTCAGGAAGAGCAAAGACATTGTCTATAAAGCATTCAACTTAAGGCTTGGAACAGATGAGTCTTCAAGGGACACCAGTTGTTATGATTATTCCAAACATGATGCCACATGGGGAACTCTCCACACTACCCCAAAAGAAGGGCACCTTAGAGCATGTTACTGGGGGGTGAGAGGCCAGACCCAACCCTCAACTGTGTACCTAACCAAGTCTCTTGCAGCCCAAGGCTCAAGGAAATGCTATATTGAAAAGAATGAAGATTTCCATTGCAATGAGGATTCCTTTGGTAAAGAAGCAAAAGATTTATGAGAGCAAGGAATATGAGACAGAATTAATCATTCAGATAATAGCAATGAATGCTATTTTATGTTTCTAACAGAAGAAAGATTTTTTTTTTTCCCAAGCAGATTCTTCCTTGAATCTTGTTTTTTTTTTTTTTTTTTTTTGTCTTTGGAGAGAGCCAGCAGCTCAGGACTGAAGTTCTAGCAACTTGGAACAATTCTCTGGGAATCCTCCCATCTTGCCCATTTCACGCTCATTTTCAAATATTGTGAGTGACCAAAAGGGAACAGATTCCTGCTGAAATGTGTCTCCAGTCCCCCAAACCTAAAGGTCTCCTGTCTGCAATAGAACAGCACCACAATGGCCATGTTCCTATCCAATTAGGAGCCTGAGCTGATAAAATATTTCCTGCCAAGAATAGCAATTCAAGAGAAAGAGAGAGAGATTTTCTTCTTCAAAAGTATGGAAAAAAGGCTTTTAATCAGAGAAGCAGATCTTTCTTTTTATTACTGAGGATAATATGATATGAAATTCTCCTCAAAACTGCACATAATGAAGGCAAAAAGAGTCATGGGAAAATTCCCTTCTGTTTCTGTAAAATTCTGATGGGAAAGGGAGCATTGTGAAATGTTTGAGTTAGTTAGTCTGAATTAGTATCTACCTTTTCTCAGGAGAAGGACATTCTCTTTTTAGTCAAAGAAATAACCTGGCTGCCTGTGGTAGGCTGAATAATGGCCCCTCCAATATGTCCATATCTTGATCCCTGGAAACTGAAAGTTACCTTAGATAATGTGATAGTTAATTTTATATGTCAGCTCAACGAGGCTATGGTATCCAGTTGTTGGGCTGAACACCCATCTAGATGTTGCAGTGAAGGTAATTTTTGGATATGATTAACATTTACATCTGTAGTCTTTGTTTTTTTTTTGAATATAGAAAAAGCAATATTTATAAAAATAAATTCAAAGTACCAATAATAAAAATGCAGTGAACATCCATGTACTGATCCCCAATTTAAGCAGCATTGCTATTAGCTTTGAAGCCCTGGGTCCCCCAACCCCAGACCCCAGACCCTTCCTTCAAAGGGAACGAGTTTTACCACAATACATCTGTAGTCTTTGAATGCAGCAGATTACCCTTCATAATGTGGGTGGGCCTCATCCAATCAGTTGCAGGCTTTAAGAAAAAGACTGAGAAACCTCAAAAAGGAAAGAACTCTCCCTAAGACTGTCTTTAGGCTCAAGACACAGCAACGTCAACCCTTCCCTGGGTCTGTGCGGTACCCTGACAGCCTGTCCTACAGATTTTGGACCTGCCAGCCCCCACCATCATATAAACTAATTCTTTAAAATTAATTACCTATCTATCCACTTACCTATGTATCCATCTACACATCCTATTGGTGCTATTTTTCTGGAGAATTCTGATTAACACATATGGCAAAGGACACTTTGCAGATGCGATTAAGTTAGGACTCTTGAGATGGGGTGATTATCTTGGATTATCTGAGTGGGCTTGACATAATCACAATGATCATTATAAAAGGAATGGAGAAGTTAGAATCAGAGAAAGTGGTGCTGACAGGAGCAGAGATTGGAGTCATGTGCTTTGAATATGGAAAAAGGGGCCACAAACTGAGGAATAGAAGCAGCCATTAGAAGATATAAGTGACAAGGACACAAATACTCCTCTCAGGGCCTCCAGAGAAACCAGCCCTGCTGACGATGGACTTGACTTTAGGTCTTTCGACCCTGTAACTGTAGGAGAATAAATGTGTGTTGTTTTAAGCCACTAAGTTTGTGGTAATTTGTTGCAGCAGCAATAGGGCACAAATACAGTGACCCAGAGCTACCAAAGGGAATATGTTGAGTATGTGACATTAGAAGTGTTTTTAGAGCTCTGTATTTTTAAATATGTATAATTATTGCTGTTAAGGATTCATATTCTTACTACATAAATAGCTCTTATAAATAATTAAAAAGGTAGACATCTCACAACAAAGAATATTGATGAGAAACTCACAGAAGAGATGGCAATACCAAATCAACACCATAAATATTTTCTCTTTGCTGATGATCCTAGATATGTAAGACAAAACAATGAAATACTATTTTTTGGCCACCTAATTAATGAATGTCTTAGGTGATAATACTCACAGGGGAGAAGGCTGTGGTGAGGCAATACTCTCAAACATGCTAGGAGAAGTGTAAATGTGATCATTTGGAAGTTATCTTCACAACATATATCATAGGCTTTGAAAGTTTGTATTTTTTCACCTACATGTTCACTTGAGGAATCTAACCTAAGAAAACAATCAGGGATGTGAACAAAGATGAATGTACAAGTGTTACAGGACTCTACATGATATAATGAAAACAATTGATAAATGTCCATCAATGTAACAGTAATTAAGGAAATCATAGCAAATATTATGCAACCATTAAATAGAGTGTTTTAAAAGTCTCTGTTCTGGAGTGATGCTAGCAAAAATAATGGAGTAAGAGATTCCAAAAACCCACCACTCCATAAAAGCAGTGGGAAAAAAATGGCAAAAATGGTCAGAATCTATTTCTGACAACTTAACTAAAAAACAAAAGCAAACAGCAACCAGGGGAAAACTTAATCAAGAAAAGTGGCTGAATCTCCATAAAACAGTGCGCTTTGTCATATTTTAACTGACCCTGGTCCATTCCCTGCTCCTCAGTTCTGTGGTAGCCTTGAAAATAACAGCTCATAATCCCAATACTAGTTGCAGAGAAACAGAACAAACCTCAAGAGTTGTAATTATTAGTTTTGAGCAGTCTGGTGTTTCCCTGGAAGACCAGCTTAAAAGGCTTGCCATTATTTACCTAACTCAGTTTTCACCCAGTTCTGAAGCAGCTACATGGGAGCATTTGTCAAAAATACTAACAGGCAAATGTTTTAGCGGCTGCTGCCTGAGGCAATGAATAACGGTTGGGGCAAACAATAGATTAATCATAAAGCTTGGGAAGAAAGGCAGGGGAATGAGATGCTTTGGGGAATAAAGGGTTTGAAAAGCTCCAACCTATTCCTGGGAATCTAGAAGGCCATGTACATTCACAGGGATGTGCACATGCTCAGGAAAGAACTAAGGCAGCCCTAAACTCCCACCTCTGCCTGACCTTGAGATTCTGCACAAACAAGTCAAGGCTAAATCATAGTTGTAAACTTCCTGGCTAATTGTTGAAGGCATGTCCTGATACACACACCGTCTATCTTCAAAGACTGGGAAACTTCTTTATTCCAGACATTTAACAAAATCTCTGTCTAATCATTATCTGACCACTAAGCTAGTAGAACAGAGACTTCAGTGGCCATACATGGCAAAGAATACAGACTTTACAAAATTAGTTTAGAAAAGCCACTAAAGAAAAAGCCACCACAACAAGCAGCAAAGAACCCATGGGGGGTGGGATCATCTGATTCCCAGAGTTTCCATGTTATAATATTCAAAATGTCCAGTTATCAACCCAAAATTACAAGTCTTGTAAAGAAACAAGGAAGTATGGTCCTTATAAAAAAAAAAAAGTAATCAATGGAAATAGCCCCCATGAAGTCAAGACATCAAACTCACTCTAATCGAAAGATAGACATTGGCAGAATGGGTAAAAAACCCAAACCAAAACAAAAAAGTCCGACTGTAAGCTGTTTATGAGACAACAGAGAACCCAAATACATGAAGGAAAAAGGACATAATAGAGGGAGAAATACAGGAGGGGCGGAGCAAGATGGCGGAGGAGTAGGAGACCTGGATTTCGTCTGGTCTCAGGAATTCAGCTGGATAGGGATCAAACCATTCTGAACACCTACGAACTCAAAGGAGATTGAGGAAAAGAATAGCAACTCTCTGGACAGAAAAGCGACCACTTAGACCACTTACTGGAAGGTAGGACGCGCGGAGAAGTGAATCCGAGGCGATATTCAGGAGGATAGACGGCGGGGCAGGGGGCCCCCATCGGCCACTTCTGGCAAGTGATAGAGCCGCGGAGCACAAAATCGGAACTTTTAGAAGTTGGCTCCGCGGAGGGACGTCGCTGCAGTGGCTAAGTGGGGGGCAGAACCCTCGCGGGACAGTGTGGTCTCAGGACCCTCGGGGTCACAGAAAGACCGGGGGAGCCTGAGTGCAGCAGAGCTCCCAGGTATCGGAGCGGGGAAGCCGGCTGCAGAGATGGAGCCGAGGCGCGGGCTTTCAGCTCGGGGTTGCCATAAACTGTGATCTGCAGCACAGTCGGGCCACTGCTCCTCCAGCAGGGACCCAACAAGCGGCAGAGCCGGGGAGACTCCCCTTCCTTCCCGGGGAGGAGCGGTGCGGGAGCGCACCACAGGGATCTGCTGGGTTTGGAGACTCTGCGCGGGGTCGGGTGCCAGAGATAGAAACACTCGGTCACAGGCCGGGTGAGCATGGAGTGCGGCCGGAGACCGGGGAGATGGGAGTGACTGCTTTTCTCTGGGGGCGCACTGAGGAGCGGGGCCCCAAGTTCTCTGCTCCTCGGGGCGGAGATTAGGAGGCCACCATTTTAACTCTCATCCTCCAAAGCAGTACGGAGAGCCTGCAGGGAAAAAAAGCTCCTGAGAGCAAACTCGAGCAGATTACTTAGCCTGGACCCAGCAAGGGTGGGGCAATTCCACCTCTGGCAAAGACATTTGGGAACCATGGAAACAGGCCCCTCCCCCAGAAGATCAGCAAGAACAGCCAGCCAAGACCAAGTTTACCAATCAATGAGAATTGGAGAACTCCAGTGCTAGGGGAATACTGCACATAGAATTCATGGTTTTTTAACCATGATTCATTAGTCTTTCAAAGTTAACTTTTTTTCAACTGTTTTTTTTTTGAATTTTTCTTTTTCCCTTTTTCAACCAACATCTTATCAATCCCTTTTTTTAAAAAAACATTTTTATTTTTCATTTTTAGAGTCATATTCTATCCCTTCATAGTACTTAACCTTATTTTTGGCATATATATGTTGTTCTCTTTAAAATTTTGAGGTACAGTTTCTTCTAACATATCAAAATATACCCTAAATCTCTAGTGTATGGCTTTGTTCTAGTCTCCGGCCTGATCACATTTTCTCCCCCTTTTTTTTTCTTTCTTTCTTTCCTTTTTTTTAATCCTTTTCTTTCTTTTTTCAAACACCTTCTTATCAATTCCTTTTTTAAATTTTTTATAATTTTCATCTTTACAGTCATATTCCATCCTTTCATTGTATCAACCCTTATTTTGTACATATATAAGTCTTTCCTTAAAATTTTAGGAGGCACTTTCTTCTAACAGACCAAAATACACACAAAATCTAATGTGTGGCACTGATCTATGCATCAGCCTGATCATATTTGATCATATTCTGTTTTTTTTTTGTTTTGTTCTGTTTTTGTTTGTTTTTATATTTTTCTTTTTTTTCTCTTTCTTTTTTCTTTCTTTCCCTTTCTTTTCCTCTGGTTTCAGGTCTTTTCTGATTTGTTCAGAATATATTTTCTGGGGACATTGTTAACCTGTTAGCATTTTGTTCTCTCATTCATCTATTCTCCTCTGGACAAAATGACAAGAAGAAAAAAATCACCTCACCAAAAAGAACAAGAGGTAGTACCATATGCCAGAGACCTACTCAATACGGACATTAGTGTGATGTTGGACCTAGAGTTCAGAATCATGATTTTAAAGATACTGGCTGGGCTTGAAAAAAGCGTGGAAGTTATTAGAGAAACCCTTTCTGGAGAAATAAAAGAACTAAAATCTAACCAAGTTGAAATCAAAAAGGCTATTAATGAGGTGCAATCAAAAATGGGGGCATTAACTGCTAGGATAAATGAGGCAAAAGAGAGAATAAGCGATATAGAAGACCAAATGATGGAAAATAAAGAAGCTGAGAAAAAGAGAGATACACAACTACTGGATCACGAGGTCAGAATTCGAGAGATAAGTGATACCATAAGATGAAACAACATGAGAAGAATTGGGATCCCAGAAGAAGAAGAAAGAGAGAGAGGGGCAGAAGGTATATTGGAGCAAATTATAGCAGAGAACTTCCCTAATGTGGGGAAGGAAACAAGCATCAAAATTCAGGAGGCACAGAGAACCCCTCTCAAAATCAATAAAAATAGGTCAACACCCCAACATCTAAGAGTAAAACTTACGAGTCTCAGAGACAAAGAGAAAATGCTGAAAGCAGCTCGGGAGAAGAGATATGTAACCTACAATGGTAGAAACATTAGATTGGCAACAGACCTATCCACAGAGACCTGGCAGGCCAGAAAGGACTGGCATGATATCTTCAGAGCACTAAACGAGAAAAATATACAGCCAAGAATACTATATCCAGCTAGGCTGTCATTGAAAATAGAAGGAGAGATATAAAGCTTCCAGGACAAACAAAAACTAAAGGAATTTGCAAACACGAAACCAGCCCTCCAAGAAATATCGAAAGGGGTCCTCTAAGCAAAGAGAGAGCCTAAAAGCAGCATAGATCAGAAAGGAACACAGACAATATACAGTCACAGTCACCTTACAGGCAATACAATGGCACTAAATTCATATCGTTCAATAGTTACCCTGAATGTAAATGGGCTAAATGCCCCAATCAAAAGACACAGGCTATCAGATTGGATTAAAAAACAAGACCCATGCATATGCTGTCTGCAAGAGCCTCATTTCAGACCCAAAGACACCCCACATTGAAAGTGAAGGGGTGGAAAACCATTTACCATGCTAACGGACACCAAAAGAAAGCTGGGGTGGCAATCCTTATATCAGACAAATTAGATTTTAAACCAAAGACTGTAATAAGAGATGAAGAAGGACACTACATCCTACTTAAAGGGTCTATCCAACAAGAAGGTCTAACAATTGTAAATATCTATGCCCCTAACATGGGAACAGCCAATTATATAAGGCAATTAATAAAAAACGCAAAGAAACACATTGACAACAATACAATAATAGTGGGGGACTTTAACATCCCCCTGACTGAAATGGACAGATCATCTAAGGAAAAGATCAACAAGGAAATAAAGACGTTAAACAACACACTGGACCAAATGGACTTCACAGACATATTCAGAATATTCCATCCCAAAGCATCGAAATACACATTCTTCTGTAGTGCCCATGGAACATTCTCCAGAATAGATCACATCCTAGGTCACAAATCTCACCAAAATACTAGCCAATAGGATCCAACAGTACATTAAAAGGATTATTCACCATGACCAAGTGGGATTTATCCCTGGGCTGCAAGGCTGGTTCAATACCTGCAAATCAATCAATGTGATACAATATATGAACAAAAGAAAGAACAAGAATCACATGATCCTCTCAATAGATGCAGAAAAAGCATTTGACAAAGTACAGCATTCTTTCTTGATCAAAACTCCTCAGAGTATAGGGATAGAGGATACCTACCTGAATATCATAAATGCCATCTATGAAAAACCTAAAGCGAATATCATTCTCAATGGGGAAAAGCTGAGAGCTTTTCCCCTAAGGTCAAGAATGCGGCAGGGATGTCCACTATCACCGCCTCTATGCAACATAGTATTAGAAGTCCTAGCCACAGCAATCAGACAACAAAAAGAAATCAAAGGCATCCAAATCGGCAAAGAGGAAGTCAAACTTCACTCTTTGCAGATGATATGATACTTTATGTGGAAAACCCAAAAGACTCCACCCAAAACTGCTAGAACTCATATGGGAATTCAGTAAAGTGGCAGGATATAAAATCAATGCACAGAAATCAGTGGCATTCCTATATACCAACAACAAAAAGAAGAGAGAGAAATTAAAGAGTCGATCCCATTTACAATTGCACCCAAAACCATAAGATACCTAGGAATAAATCTAACCAAAGAGACAAAGGATCTGTACTCAGAAAACTATAAAATACTCATGAAAGAAATTGAGGAAGACACAAAGAAATGGAAAAACATTCCATGCTCATGGACTGGAAGAACAAACATTGTGAAGATGTCAATGCTACCTAGAGCAATCTACACATTCAATGCAATCCCCATCAAAATACCATCCACTTTTTTCAAAGAAATGGAACAAATAATCCAAAAATTGTATGGAACCAGAAGAGACCCCGAATAGCAAGAGGAATGTTGAAAAAGAAAAGCAAAGTGGCGGCATCACAATTCCGGATTTCCAGCTCTATTACAAAGGTGTCATCATCAAGACAGTATGGTACTGGCACAAAAACAGACACATAGATCAATGGAACAGAATAGAGAGCCCAGAAATGGACCCTCAACTCTATGGTCAACTAATCTTTGACAAAGCAAGAAAGAATGTCCAATGGAAGAAAGATAGTCTGTTCAACAAATGGTGTTGGGAAAACTGGACAGCCACATGCAGAAGAATGAAACTGGACCATTTCCTTACACCACACACAAAAATAGACTCCAAATGGTTGAAAGCCCTAAATGTGAGACAGGAGTCCATCAAAATCCTAAAGGAGAACACAGGCAGCAACCTCTTCGACCTCAGCCGCAGCAATTTCTTCCTAGAAACATCGCCAAAGCCAAGGGAAGCAAGGGCCAAAATGAACTACTGGGATTTCATCAAGATAAAAACTTTTGCACAGCAAAAGAAACAGTCCACAAAACTAAAAGACAACCGACAGAATGGGAGGAGATATTTGCAAGTGACATATCAGATAATGCGCTAGTATCCAAAATTTATAAAGAACTTATCAAACTCAACACACAAAGAACAAATAATCCAATCAAGAAATGGGCAGAAGACATGAACAGACATTTTTCCAAAGAAGACATCCAAATGGCCAACAGACACATGAAAAAGTGCTCAACATCACTTGGCATCAGGGAAATCCAAATCAAAACCTCAATGAGATACCACCTCACACCCGTCAGAATGGCTAAAATTACCAAGTCAGGAAACGACAGGTGTTGCCGGGGATGTGGAGAAAGGGGAACCCTCCTACACTTTTGGTGGGAATGCAAGCTGGTGCAACCACTCTGGAAAACAGTATGGAGGTTCCTCAAACAGTTGAAAATAGAGCTACCATACGATCCAGCAATTGCACTACTGGGTATTTACCACAAAGATACAAATGTAGGGATCTGAAGGGGTACGTACACCCCAATGTTTATAGCAGCAATGTCCACGATATCCAAACTGTGCAAAAAGCCGAGATGTCCAGCGACAGATGAATGGATAAAAAAGATGTTGTATATATACACAATGGAATATTATGCAACCATCAAAAGGAATGAGATCTTGCCATTTGCATGATGTGGATGGAACTGGAGGGTGTTATGCTGAGTGAAATGTCAATCAGAGAAAGACATGTATCATATGACCTCACTGATATGAGGAATTCCTAATCTCAGTAAACAAACTGAGGGTTGCTGGAGTGGTGGGGGGGTGGGAGGGATGGGGTGGCTGGGTGATAGACATTGGGGAGGGTATGTGCTATGGTGAGCGCTGTGAATTGTGCAAGACTGTTGAATCACAGATCTGTACCTCTGAAACAATAATGCAATATATGTTAAGAGAAAAAAAAAAGAAGATAGCAGGAGGGTAAGAATGAAGGGGGTAAATCGGAGGGGGAGATGAACCATGAGAGATGATGGACTCTGAAAAACAAACTAAGAGTTCTAGTGGGGTGGGGGGATGGGTTAGCCTGGTGATGGGTATTAGGGAGGGCACATTCTGCGTGGAGCACTGGGTGTTATGCAGAAACAATGAATCATGGAACACTACATCAAAAACTAATGATGTAATGTATGGTGATTAACATAACAATAAAAACAACACCAAAATTTAAAAAAAAAAGAGGGGAGAAATACACACTTCTAGTAGTCAGATATTGATAGTCCACTTTTGACAGTGGAGAGAACAAGCAGAAAGATGATCATCAAGAAAATAGCAGATTTGAACAATAATATACAACAGCCAGAACTAACAGACACCTATCGAACACTACACCCAACAGTAACAAAATATACATTCTTCTCATATCCATATGGAACATTCTCCAAGATAGAGAATATGTTAGGGCACAATGTGTTAGAGCACATTCTCTAGGAGAAACATGTTAGAGCACAGTGAATTTTAAAAATTGAAATTATACAAAATATCTTCTCTGGCTATAATGGAATTAAGCTGAAATCAAAACAGAAGGTAATCTGGAAAATTCACAAATAGGTAGAAATTAAATAACATGTTCCTAGATGACCAATGAATCAAAGTCACAAGTCACTAAGGAAATTAGAAAATACTTAAGAAATGAAAAAAATGAAAATATAATGTACCAAAACCTTTGGGATGTAGCAAAAACAGTGCCAAAGGGAAGTTTATAGATGTAAATGCCTACAATCAAAAAGAAATCCAAAATTAATATCCTAACCTTCAACCTTAAGAAAGGGCAAAAATAAGAACAAATTAAACCCAAAGCAAATGGAAGGAAGGAAATAATAAAGATTAGAGCAGAGATAAATGAAATAGAGTCTAGAAAAACAATAGAGAAAATGAACAAACCTGAAAGTTGATTCGCAAAAGACACGAAAAACAACTGCATTGTACAGTTCAACGTGGTTAAATTGGTAACGTTTAAGTTTTGTGAATTTTATCTCAATAAAAAATTTTTAAAATAGTAACTGCATCAAAGTAAAATTTGTCACTTAAAACTATTAAATAAATTTAAAAGAAAACTGCCATGACAAAGGAAATACCTTATTTAGTAAAATTACAGATATATCAGTTCCCAATTATATAAAAAATCAAATGTGTGTGTATAAGCAATAAAAAAGACATAATGCTAAATGTTAGTGATGATTATCTTTGGGTGTTAATTTACAATTTTCTTCCTTATAGCTGACCTACATACTGTATTTTAAAATTATCTAAGTGAACATTATTAATTTTTGTTTTTTAGTTACATAAGTAATGTGAACATTCTCACTTTAAAAAGAGAAATAAAAGAGTACAAAAATTTCACTCCATCTTCCACCTGCCAGTTGACCAGCTTAACCCTAGTGTCATCATTTGATTCATGTCTTTCCAGATCATATTCTCTTTTTTTTTTCAAGATTTTAATTATTTATTTGAGAGAAAGAATGAGAGAGAGAGAGCACATGAGAGGGGGGAGGGTCAGAGGGAGAAGCAGACTCCTTGCTGAGCAGGGAGCCCGATGCGGGACTCGATCCCGGGACTTGATCCCGGGACTCCAGGATCATGACCTGAGCTGAAGGCAGTTGCTTAACCAACTGAGCCACCCAGGTGCCCTAGATCATATTCTCTTACAGAGGTATATACATACTTATTATTCTGTAGTTGTCCCATCTTACCCATGCATCTCAGAAAGCTTTTGGTGCTCTCATGGAGTTCTAGCCCCTCATTTTTTAATGCCTGCATGAGACTCCACAGTATCAATGTAATGCATATATTCAACCATTCTCTTTTTGGATAAAATGCGGCTCATCATTTCTGAGTTTCTGCTCTACAAACTTTCTTGGTTGTGCCTCTTTGAGTATGTGCCTCTTTGAGTATGGGGGAAAGGATCTCCCCAAGACAGCTATTGAGCAGTGGCATTACTAGGTCATGGGTTCTATGCTCTTAAAAAGTGTAATGTACTCTACCACACTGCCCTCCAGAAAGAATGTCCCAATGGCTCTCCACCTGCAATGTATGAAATAACCTGCCCTGCCATTGTGGGGGTTATCAGTATTATTTTTGCCACATATTCCTTTATAATTAGAAAAGAATTGGGCATTTCCAATGTCTTTTCCTTTAGCTTGGGCATCAGTAACCACAATGGGCACCACTGGATAGAGGGACTCAAGTTTTAACACTGGTGCGGACTGATTTATCAGGAAAAACATCACTTATCTCATTTTCCTTATCTGCAAGTGAGAATAATTAGAGTCATCCTTAGAAAAACAGTAATGAGTCTGATATCTGTACAGTTATTTGCAGTTTGCAAGGTGCTTATGATCCACAAACCACCACTAGCAAAGTAGTGCTAGATCCAAATCCTGATTTTTCCCCTTACTGACAAATTGGGTAATTGTGGACTCCTTGCTCAGCTTCTCTGAGCTTCCATGTCCTTGTTTGTGCACTTCATGGCTGGTGTGTAGATGAAGTGAGATGATATGCTTGACACATAGGATGCCTCCCTAACAATCAAATGGATTATATTAGCAGTACACGAATACACAGCTTATTGTATTATGGAGGGTTAGCTTCTTTTTCTTCCTGCTGCAGTGGAAGGACAAAATATGGTTTACCTTCACTTCCAGGCAGATCATGCCCAATCTGCCCTCATACAAAGAGGAATGTGTCCCTTCACACACATGTTATTTACAAGCTTGGTTGCTAATGTTTTCTGTTCTGAGTTTGATGGGCCACCAAATTCTAGTGTTGAAAGAACAAAGTGAGAGGGCTGTCTTTGAGGATAGCAGGAGAAGGAAGGCAGGGACTCCTATCCCAACCTCAGTAGAGAGAGAGTCATGCATTCCACGCTTGGGAAAGGAACAACAGAGAATAGCTTGGAGGGACCATGAGATCTGGGATGGTGGACTTCTCCAGAGGAATCCTCCAGGGCTTGAGATTTAAAGGGCTTGTGATATCTTGGGGGCTTTTGAAGACCCCAGTAAATTTGCACACTCAGGGATGGGGGGAGGGAAGATACACATGTGTAGCTCTAGCTGAACAATTGAAGGGAAGATATACTTATATTATGTCTTTTGTTTTTTGAAGTCTACTTCATTTATCACAACTTTTTCAGTTATGAATTTTCTACCAATTCAATTATGAATTTAAGACTACCATTACCAAGTTATCATAAATTTTCAAAATTCTATCAATTATTTGTGAAGATGTTCTGGTAGAGTGGAGTCCAATGAATTCTAAAGCATGGTACACAGGCCATGAACAGCAGAGGAGATGGTTATTGGAGTCCCACAATCATTTCTTAGTAGTTACTTATTTTATTTATTTTTCGTAGTTATTTTTTAAGATTTTATTTATTTATTTGACAGAGATAGCGAGAAAGCACAAACAGGAGCAGAAGGGGAGGGAGAAATAGACTCCCCGCGGAGCAGGGAGCCCAAAGTGGGGCTCAGCCCAGGACCCTGAGATCATGACCTGAACTGAAGGCAGACATTTAACCAACTGAGCCACCCAGGCGCCCCTAGGAGTTATTTTAATATGTACACATATACATATTATTTATACTGGTTTTCTGTTTGTGATAGTGATGTGAAAGTTCCTTTGTACATGAATTTATTTAAGTGGAATGACTCAATTAAAAGTAAAAAATTAGGTGAACAATAGGACACATAGCTCTAGGATATCGCAACAATTGTGCAATGATTAAGGTTTTGGGAAATCTTACCGCAGGCAAGAGCAATCCACCATGCGTGTTCATAAATGAGTGGCATAACCTGCTCTTAGTCCTCTTTTGGGCCATGTGGAAATAGAATAACAAATCAAAGCCATTCCCATTTAAAATGTCCTCCACTTTACAACCATCTCTTTATAGGTTTTTTTCCCTCTCTTTGCCATGTGGTAGCAAAGTCCTCTCTTACATTCCATACCATCCAATCACCTGTCTCCTCCAAGTGAATTTCTTAAGGAGAACACACATGTTGCCCTAGAGAATGTACTTGTCTATCCCAGATCCAAAAAGGCCCTTTAGAGCACCCCCTGCTCCCTGATCTGAGCCTTGGTGGAGAGCTGGCTAAGAACTTTCGACTTGTTCCCACCGGTTCCATTTTATAAAATTTTATCAGATGATCTCACCAGGAAAATTAAAATAATTTACCTAGCACGTCCAGATTGGCATCATTTACAGATATAAAGACATTTTTTATTTTTACACATTATGGTTTTAATTAGAAATGTTAATTAAACACATATGCTAACCTAAAGCTGTCAATAGGAAAAAATAATATTTGTTAAGGATAAGTTATGCAGTGTGTTGTGTGACTTGGCACAAGCGTAAATATCCTGGTGAAAAGTTCATGTTTAGTTGCAAACACTTTAGGCTTGGAGTTTGCAGATGTGAGTTCTAATCCCACCTTTGCCCTGATTGTCTTAACTATAGGCAAATAAAGCACTTCTCCAGTCCATGCCCCAGTTTCCTCATTTGTAAAATAGAGGAGCCATGGTTTCCTTCATGTGAAGGTTGAGGGGGTCAAAAGAGAAATCTTCTGGTGTCTTGCAAAGCCAAGAATGTCCTCTGGATGCCTCGCCACTGTATTCCAGCCCTCCCTTTTCCTACAGCCCGGCTCACAGGTCGAGGGAACAGATGAAGGGTTTGCGTCCTCCATCTCCAAATGGAAAGGCAAATAACTCACAGCAGGGCTAAGAATTCCAAATATTAAGAGCCTTCTCGTGTTTGTTGCTCCTCTCCAGTGCTTGGCAATAATGTAAGGCAAATATCAGGAACCCAGTGGGGAATTAATGCTAAAAAAAAAAAATCCTGGTGTAATTAAGCAATATAATTAACGTCCTCTGGTTGAAATCAATCGACAGAAGACACAGGCCACCATTTCAGAGAGCAAAGTCACCAAAGTTCATTTGTTCCTTCTGAGGTTTATTCATATTTTATGTTTTATGTCATTCTGCTTCAGGAAAACAAAACAAAACAAAACAAAATGTGCGTATGTGTCTACCTTGCCCTCCCCTTCTATAATTTCCTTGTGGGAAGATGCCATGTTATGTTCATCTTTGCTTCCCTCTGGGTACCTATCACAGTCCTGACATGCGATTAGTCTTCCCCAACCTCAGGGAGGTCGAGTGTCTCCCAGTACCTACCATGGGAAGTCCTTACTGTGGACAGAATTTGCAAGCATCTTCTGTTGATAGAAATGGTTTTTCTAATTCTGAATGAAATAGGTGTTCAATTTATTAACAACATGGTGCACTAGTCCCTGGTAAAGGTGGCTTCTCAGAGTGGTACTTGGGGCTGACTGGGCATTCATTCATTCATTCATTTGACAAATATTTATTGAGACTCTTTCATGTGCCAGGCAATGTGCTGGATGGGTGGGATAAATGAGGATCAATAAGGCTGCCAGGGTCCTGGCTCTCTTGAAGCTTATATTCTAGAGGGGACAGAAGAGAAAGGAGAAAACACATGTCATAGCTGTTGGTACCTGTGATAAAGGACACCAAAGGGGGGCAGAGGGTGCGTGGGGAAGGCCTATCTGAAAAAGGGACCTGAATGAGGTGAGGAAGAGAACCACAGAAAGATCTAGGGAAGAGCATTTCCAGTTAAAGGGAATAGCATGTCTCAAATCCCAGGATGAGGACCAGCCTGACGTGAACGAAGAACAGAGAAAGATCAAGTTTGCTAGAAAACAGAAGAGGGGAAGAGTGCTGGAGGAGAGACAGATGGCATCACATGACATGGCTGTATGGGCCATGGAACAGAGTCTGGAGTGCATCCTACAAGGAGAGGGGAGCCCTTGGAGGGCTTTGAGCACAGAAAGTTCTGCAATTTGATTGGTCTCTTTCGAAGATCTCTCTGACCACTGTGTGGGGAAATGACCACGAGGAAAACAAAAACAGGCAGTGGACCTAGGAGGCTGGCAGAGGAGGGAAATTGTGGACCAGATGGTGGAGGTGAAAATGGAAGTGAAATGATATGAAGCATATTCCTGGCCCGTGTGAGAGACCTCCCAACCCCAGGTATTTACAGCTCTAAGATTCTATGATTTCATGACCCTTGAGTTCAAGTCTCTCTCCCCAAGTTTGGGTCCAGTTGTTGGTCTGACCATGTTTCTTATAGCAAAGTCATGCAAGGATGAAAACTCATGACACTTCCTCATCTTGAACCTGAAAACCAGGGTCTCTTTTTGTATTAGACACACCAGTGTCATGACCACAATTTCAGGCCACCAACTCAGGTGGGCAAGAAATATATATTTACTGACCTATTCACTAAATGTGAAAAGCAGAACAATGGCCCCTAAAAGATATTCACATCCTTGTCCCCAGAGGCTGTGACCATATGGCAAAGGGGACTTTAATTTGTGCATGGAATTAAGGTTGCTTAACAGCTGACTATAAGATTATTCTGGATTATGCAGGTGGGCCCAATGTAATCATAAGTGTAAGGAAACTTATGGAAAGTGGAATAGGGAGGCAGAAAGGGAGATGTGACTCTGGAACATCGGAGTGATACAAGATTTGAGGGACTTGACCTGCCATTACTGGCTTTGAAGATGGAGGAAGAGGCCTCAAGTTGATTTGGGGAGACCTGCAGAAGCTAAAAAAGTCAAAGAAGCAGATTCTCCCCTAGAATCTTCAAAAGTAATACAGTCCTGTAGACATCTTGGTTTTAGCCCATTCAGAAACAGTATCAGACTTTTAATCTTCAGAACTGTAAGAATTTGTGTTGTTTCAAGCACTAAATTTGTGGTGTTTGTTACAACAGCAAAGGAAACTGATACACTGAACTTCATCATCATTATTTGTCTCCTTTCAACTAGGTAGAAGAAAATTATACTCAGTTAATTTGAGATTTCCTTTCCCCCCCAGGATTGTTGCTAACTGCTAGGGGCAGGGCTAATGGGTGGGGTATCTGGTCCTTGGTTGTCATTGATTCATGCTGGTGTCCTCTAAAGAAGTGTATAGTATTGACTGATTCTCAGCTGTGACTGTGTCATCCTTCATTCCTTTTTTTTTATTAGCTCTGTATTTTATTTCATTTTATTTTTTTAATTTTATTTATTTTTTATCATGTTCAGTTAGCCACTGTATAGTACGTCATTAGTTTTTGATGTAGTGTTCAATGATCCATTAGTTGCGTATAACACCCAGTGCTTATCACAACACCTGCCCTCCTTAATACCCATCACCCGGCTACCCCATCCCCCCAACCCCCGAAACCCTTCACTCCTGATCTTAGGGCCTCTCCCAGTCTGGCTTCTGCTCTTAGCTACTTGTGTATTCCTCACAAAGTGGGGAGGGGTGGCGAGGGAGAGGCAGGGAACAGGAGAAGGGATAGGAATGGCTGCTCTCCAACCCGACTCTGAAACCCCAACAAATGCTGGTGGGCTGTGTGTGTCCTTTCTGCCTAGACATGCCCTGTGGCTTTCACCTCTACTGCTCCTTCTCCATGCTGGGTACTGGGGAATTCCTAGGGAGAGGCCCCAAGAAGGGAGTGGGAGTCTCCTCTGGTCTCAGATCTCCTAGGGTGGAAGAGCTCTTCTTAGGAAGACACCAGCTTCTATCCCCCTTTATTCCCATCCAAATCTCTCTCTCTCTCTCTTCCAGACTAGAGAAGTTTTATATCTTCAGGGGCAGCAAAATCTGCCTGAAACTACCAAATATTCTTCTAAATCTGTTTTAAGCCTGAACCTTGCTTGTAAATCAGATTCCTTTGCTCGTTGATCCTGATGTGACGCCCCTCTCTTGAAGACTGGATGGTCCATGGCTTCCTGCCTAATGGGGAGGGCTATGAGATATCAGGAAATATCTAGGAGGGGGAAACCTTGATTAATAAATACCTCCAGATATTTTCCCTCTCTATCAGTAGTGCTATCGGCCAGTCACTGTCACCTTCACAAGAAAGCAGGCCTGACCACCATGATTAGGCCTGGGATGAGATGCTGACCCATTCATCAGGGGACCAGGGAAGTATGGGGTTGCTAGGTGTGAGAAAAAGCTGTGGCAGAGTCATCAGGGAGACCAGACTGTTCAGTCTGGAATGTGAATCAGGAATTAGGGAGTGGCCCAGTTGGCTGCCAGTGATTAGGGAGGTGAGAGGAGCCACAAAGAGAAGCAGAGACACAGAAGCTCAGAGCAGGGAAGAATAATGTGAATGGTCCAGAGTGTCTCTTGTAAGGGAAGAGCCTGTGACACCAGGTGCCTGCAAGCTTGTTGGCCCAAAGCGCTGACAGCAGCCTTTTCTGGGATGCCAAGAGATTCCTATTCTCCTTAGGCTTAGGTGGCCATACAACAATCCCATCACTTAAGGCAGCCAAATGGAGCTCTAACACAACATTTCAACATTTCATTTCCTTGATTCCAAAGACCTTGAGTCCCCCCCAAACTCATATGTCGAAGTCCTAACCCTCAGTACCTCAGAATTTGACCTTTTTTGGATGTAAGAGGTAATTCAGGTTCAGTGAGATCATGGGGTTGGGCCCTCCCCCAATGTGACCAGTGTCCTTATAAGAAGAGGATGTCTCTCTGGACATATCTGGATGCAGACATGTCCAGAGAGAAGACCGTGTTAAGACTGGCATCCACAAGCCAAGGAGAGGCTCTGGAGGAAACCAACCCCGCTGACCCTTTGAGCTCATAGACTGTGAGAAAATACACTTCCCTTGTTTAAACCAACTTGTCTGAGGTACTTTTTTTTAATTTTTAAGATTTTATTTATTTATTTGACAGAGAGAGACAGTGAGAGAGGGAACACAAACAGGCGGAGTGGGAGAGGGAGAAGCAGGCTCCCCGCTGAGCAGGGAGCCTGATGTGGGGCTCGATCCCAGGACCCTGGGATCATGACCTGAGCCGAAGTCAGATGCTTAATGACTGAGCCACCCAGGCGCTCCTGAGGTACTTTGGCAAACTAATGTAGGCCTTAAAACCCTTTTCCTTGTGGTCATGTGGTCAAGGGAGAGTGGCTCTGAAGGGCAACAAGAATTTTCTTTTTTTTTTTCTTTTTTCTTTTTGCCAGCTCCTGGGAGCTACTTTGGAAAACATCCTTTCCTCCCTCCTAGATGGAAACTGGTGGCCTGTCTCCCAGCCTACCCCTCCCCCATTCTTCCTTATGTTTCAATTTCCTGATTGGATTTCTAAGCCTAAAATGCTTGATATCTTTATCTTTCAAGACCAATCAAATCTTTTGGTGGGAGAGAAAAACACATCTCCAAACCATATCCAGAGGGGTTGTTCTTTCAAGCTTTGGCTCTGAATTCAAATCCCCCTCAGCCACAAACCTGGTGTCATGACCAATCCAGATGTTTCTGGGGTAACAAGTCCTTCCCACTGCCTCTAGAGCAGTGTTCCAGAAGCATCAAGCCTTCATCGCTGGGTGCTCACAAGAGGGTGTTAGGTGGTATGCAGAGACATTTTCCATGTTGATGGTTATGTATTTATTTTCATGCATAGTGGAAAAAAATAAAGCCGGCATATCAGACCTGTGATTTCAGGTACTGTTGTTTACGCTGAGACTAACACAGGTGTTTGAATGTACTAAGTGCTACTGACACAAAGGATATGGCAAAAATCGGGCATAAGAATGGCTGAAGCTTTGGGGACTAGGGCTGTCACAGCCAAGCAAGGGCAGCATTGGTGGCTGGGACAGGAGGGAGCGGGTGGACCACAAGCTTAGGAACGGGCGGCTTGGGGGGCGTCGGGCACGGAGGGGCAGGAGAGGCTTCCTGTGTGCCCCCAGGTCTCCATTCCTCCCTCTCTGTGATTGCCCCCAGACACCCTGACCTCCCGTGTCTGTGTGGCAAGGCTCCAACACATGTGGAACGCTGCCAGGGAACTTGCAAGGGAAGCCAGAAAGGCCCTCGGGAATCCTCGCTGCATTGTGGGGGCTTTACTTCCAAATAAGTATGTGTTTCAGAGGCAGGATGGGGGCTTCATTTTTCCCAAACTCCCTGGTCTTGTCAGAGGCTAACAACCTCAGCTGTGAAATGAATTTGACTCCCTCTGTTTACGCATGAGACAAATGCAAGCCCTTTACCAGAGCCCAGCCACTCAGCAGCACCCTGCAGGGAACACAACTGTCGCAGACAACGACAGAACCCACCCCGCTGAGAAGCTGAAGGTGGCATCCCAACGAGGGCCTGGAGGAGAGGAGGCAAAGACGCAGGGGGTACCTCCAAATGGTGAGTGTGGGGGGCGTGGGCATTCAGGTAAGCGTGGAGGCCTGTGTCCCCAAGCACAGGGTGACACACCAGCAGCCGGGTAGGCGGGGGCTACCTCTCCCTGTGCAGCTGAAAGATCACTTAGCTGCAAATAGTTATGACTCCCTCATTTGACTGAGTTTTAGCTTGTTAGTTCTAAGGAGCTGTTAAAAAATTGAGTATTATGGGAAAGCATGCAACTGTGTGGGCCTTTTCTGATGTAACTGTACGTCTCCAGCTATATTCATCCAATGGCATTTAAGGCTCATTAAATTTTGAATCCTGTGTCACCTGCCTTCGGCTCAAAATAGTTCTCCATGTGCCTTTTGTCTCTCAACTCCATTTTAATGGAAATTGTTCCCATTCACCTCTCTGTTCCCTTCTTCCTGCTAGCTACCTCCGATCTTTAATAACCTCCAGTGCAGAATTATTCACTCCGTGAACCTGTCATTTGGAGAATATGCTGGACCTTGACGGGTGTAAACAGCTGATGCTAAAAATGCGAGGGGCGCTATTAGAATGTTCCTTCCCCTCCTCCTCCATGTTCCGGCCATACGTAGGGATACCACTGCACCTGCTCACTTGCAATGTTGCCACTACTGGTAACTTTGTCAGAACCTGGGTCATGTCTCCTGTCTTAGCACAGGAGAGTTCCAGGGTCTAACACAGGAGGAGAACACACCCCACCTAAATGCAACAGCCGTTAGTCATAATAAATAAATCTCACATAGCCCTTAATAAGTGCAAGGTATTATTCTGAGTGCTTATAACTGGATGACTTAGGGAACTGTCCCCCTCCCCCTTTGCTATAGATGAAGTGACTGAAGCAGAGAGGTTAAGTGAATTGCTCAAAGTCACACAGCAATTAAGTCCAGATTTGAACCCAGACCATTGAAGCCAGAAGCCATTCTCATAGCCGCTCCCCTATACCCACCCCTACACCTCTCCAACTGATGATTTCCACCTCATATCAGACAAGAATTGCAATGTTTTTGTATTTTTTCTGAAAATTGAGAAATCTGAACTTTTATGTGAAATGTCCCAGTTTTTAAAAAACTGGCAAGGAAAATCATTTAAAAAAAAAAAAAACTCTTTAGGGACCAAGCAAAATGCAACTATGAACAGGAACTGGTGTGTGTGCCTCCTGTGTAGAGTCCTCTGGTCTAAATGAACTCTGTAAAGAGAACCAGGAAGCCATCAAATTCAAACCCGTCTGCTCCGACAAGAAACCTTCTTCCCTTGGAGCTGACAGACAGCCCAAAGAGCGGGCAGATTCCAGGGCTGGAACCCAGGCTGGATAATCCGAAAGTCACGGTGCCTCTCAGAGCAGGCAGCTTCTCCAGTCGTGACTGTACGCTGCTTTAAGAAGGGTTCAGGGAAACCGCCATTGCGATTGGTTGACACCTGCACTAGGCTCAGTCCCTGCAGCAATCGTAGCAACCAGCACCAGAAATGTCAGCTCTCATTAGCCGGCATATAAATCTGCCTCCGTGAGAAGTGGGATGAGAGAACCACAGAGAAAATGCCAGGAAGCAGGAACATATGTTGTTCACACAAAGAGAACCTCCGACAATGGGCGTCTTCCTCCACAGCCCAGGCACCTGGAACAGGAAGGCTTTGTTTTGCCTCAGCCCTTGGTGTCCCCGTAGCAGGAGGCTGGGCAATGTGTTCCATCATCCATGGTGGGAGGTTCTGCTAAGTGTTTGCTGACACGGCTGAAGAGTCGTAAAATGTCATAAAGAGTAAATGACTTGATAATGCAAACCAGTAATTAGGATGTGGTACATGTTTATGCTATTTACATATTTTAACACCCTGGTATTAACGTGTCTTTCCAAATAGCACATAAATGCTCTAGTCTTTGTGTAATTTACTCCCAGCTGCCACAAACAGGAATCTCTAGAAGCAAGTGCCCCTTCCCCTTCTTCTTTCATCATTCTGGATCTGCATTCCTAGAGGCCCACCTGGCAGGAAAGTGGCCAGTGGAATGCCCTCTGCAGGATACAAGGGTGTGGCTACCATTGGGGGAAACTCAGGAGAGGCTCTGCCTTTTGTGCAAAATCGCTGTCTGAAGGGGCTGGAGGTAGTCGGCGTGCTGATACATAGGTAAAAATGGCTCTCAAAAAAAAAAAGAAATCTCTGATTTGTAGAGTTTGCCAGTTACCATGGAGTAAACACTCCCACCATGGCCAATTTCAAGCTTCCAACACAGAACACGGAGTTGGGAAGAGATGCACACAGTCAGCTCTCAGGAGCCAAGCTACCTCTAGCACACCATTAGTTGGAGCTCATGGGCCTGGTACCTAACTGACCTCAGCCACTGCCTTAGCCCCTCTGCATGCAGATAAACATGATGGGACCATAGCTATAGAATTATGCTCCATTCCATATATTTCCCAAGATGCCAAGACCCAATTCTTATATTGTGCAAAAGAACTTTAGTTGAGGAGCTGGTAGGAAATCACACTGCCCTGCTACACAAATAGGGAAACTGAGGCCTGGAGTGGGAAAGAATCACACAGCAATCTGCCATCAGCATAGGGGGCTGGAACTCACCTCTTCTTTTTTTTTAAGATTTTATTTATTTATTTGACAGAGAGATATTTAGTGAGAGGGAACACAAGCAGGGGGAGTGGGAGAGGGAGAAGCAGCTTCCTGCTGGGCAGGAAGCCTGATGCGGGGCTCGATTCCAGGACCCTGGGATCATGACCTGAGCCGAAGGCAGACGCCTAGTGACTGAGTCACCCAGGCGCCCCTGGAACTCACCTCTTCTTATTCTCAACCCAATGCTCTTTGCACCAGAACCTTTTTCCTGTGCATCCTGATTCCTGCCCAGTAGACACAGTTGTCTTTTGTGCCTTACCAGGTCTCCTCCCTCATCGGGCCCTGTGTGTGTGAGTGTGTATGTGCATGGGGAGCCCTGCATGGGGATGATGGTTGCCAGGTAACAGGAAGGCATCATGGCGAGGAGCCATCTTTGACCGATACAGGTAAATGGGTGCAGCAGGGAATAGAGCCTCCCTGGAGGAAGAGAATTGGCAATGTCTGGTGTGAGGGTCCTGAGTCAGAAATGGGGTATATGCCCCAAGGAGGAGGGGCTGGGGAGACATTATGGCTGAAACAGACCTTGAAGAGGAGCTAGTCCATGCCCATGTGTACTCAATAGGGAAACTGAGACCTGAAGCTAGCACAGGACTTGCCTAAGCTTACATCATTAGTTGGTGTCAGAACTAGGGCCACTGGCAGTGGATGAAGCAGGATGTGGGGCTCCCACTGAACCTCACTGAATAGGAAAGAAGCCTCATATGACAAAGCAGTCCCAAACACCAGGTGCTGGAAGTTTAACAATAACCTCCACGGCTGCATGTCTGGAATGAGTTCTGCAGTGCTGTCCCTGCACACCACAGAGCCTTCCCACCCCTTCCCATGCCAACCCTCGGGGGAAGAGAGAGAGCCATGAAGCAGCGAGATGGTTGAGAAGAAATGATGCTGACGTCACAGGGTTGGGGGGGCAAGAAGTTCCGAGGGGTCACTCGGCTGAACAGATGGCCAGCAGATATTGGTTTCAACCCTCACATGGTTGAGTAAATAATGTTTAAGTTTTTCTTGCCAGCCTGGGGAGCCGAGCAGATCACACTGAGTGGAGGTACCTCCACCTCCTGCCCGCATCATCTGCTCTTCCCGGGGTTTTCATTTCCTACCCTGTTTGTGCTTTAGAGCATGGCTGGCTGGTCAGGAAGCCTGTGCCCTTGGAGGCAGGAGTATGTGTGCAGGAAGAGGGAGGGAGGAGGAGGAACAGGGCAGGGGGGCGGGGGCAGCCTGGCATTTGATTGCAACGTGTGCCTGGATAGCACCTGTCAGGTGAAATCAGTCAAGGACATCACAGAAAAATTGCCTGGGGGGTTGGTCATGTTTTAATTCTTGGTAACAAAGAACTTCACAAGACAAAACCAAAGGGGTGCCCTTGATCTGCCTGCCAATAGGATGGTTTCTCCATCCATAGATCAAAGAGCTGGATCTGGTGAAACTTCCAGGCGAGACTCCTGTGTTCTGACTCTGACTCAGCCACTCACTGGTCTTAGGCATTTCCCTTAATCCCTCAGGGCCTTGATTTCTCTGTGTGTCCAATGAAGATGTTGGCATTGGCCCGGACTACCTTCAAGCGGAAGACATGTTTGAATGAATGAAGTGTGCATGAATGGAAGAGGAAGAAGCGAGATGTATGTGGTGGATTAGGCCAAAGAGTCTCTGGTGCAGCAAAAATGGATTCACTCAACCATCATTTCTGGTCCCTACTTGATCAGGCCTTAGGACACAGAAATGAAGAAGGCATAGCCCCATACCCAAGGAGCTCATCTCTGAGTGGGGAGACAGATAAGGGAACAAAAAAGCACAAGAGTCAGACTGCCCAAGCTCATATTTCTGTTTGTCACCAACATGCTGTGTAACCTTGGGCTGGTAACCTCTGTGCCTCAACTCCCTCATCTATAAAATGGGCATCATAATAGTAGCTACCTCACTGGGATGTGTGAGGACAAAGGAAATACAAGCAAAGCCAGTAACAAGGTGCTCTGACCCATGGCAAAGACTCAACAAATGTCAGCTCTTGTTATTACCAAGTGTTATGCCAGTGATAGCTCATGATACCGGGGAGCGCAAGGGGAGAGACTCACCCCAGACTTGGTGGGGGGATGGTCAGAGAGGGCTTGTGGAAGTAGAGGCTCTGCTGAATCTTAAAGAGCAAGCTAAGAGTCATCCAGGAGAAAAGCAATTTCATTCAACAAATACTATGGAGAAAGGACTTTGGCAAGAGCAGAGAGTAAGACAGGGTCTCTGTTTTTTTGTATCTCTCATTCTGGATCTGGAGTCAGCAAACCTGTTCTATGAAGGGTCAGACAGTAAATGTATTAGGCTTGTGGTCCATACAGTTTCTGCCACAACCATTCAGCTCTGCTGTTGTCCCAGACAGCTGCGAAAGCAGCCACAGACAATACAGAAATGAATGGGCATGGCTGTGCATCCATAAAACTTTAATTTTGAGGATGTTAACTAGACTTAATGTGGTGATCATTTCACAATGTTATACAAATACCAAATCATTATGCCATATACCTGAAACTAATATAATGTTATATATCAATTATATCTTAATAAAAACCTTCAATTTTGAGCACTGAAATTTGAATTTCATATCATTTTCCTTCCATGCAATATTATTTTTCTTTTTGACCCCCAGACATTTAAAAATATAAAAAAATTCTTATCTTCTGGGCCATACCAAAAATAGCTCATGGGCTGGATTTAACCCACAGGCCATAGTTTTCAGTCTCGTTTTAAAGTAACAACAGACACAGAATCAATAGAAACATGAAAATACTGGGTAGCGCTAAGAAGATAATTACGGAATTATCGATTATATAAGCAGTCAATCAATAAGCAATCATAAGGAGGAAGGTTCTGAGGAGGTGAAATTCGGGCTGAAATCAGAATGATCAGGTAAAACCAAATATTCCAAAGTCTGGACCAAAAGAGGATCCACTCAAAGGTAGGCTCAAATCCTTGACATGTTGAGAGCAGAAAGACAGCCAGGATGTGCCTGGAGCATAGGAGTTGTAAGAGAGAGGGAGGAATTGGCTGGAAAAGAGAAGGAAGATCCAGAAAAATAGAGAGTGAAAGCTGGAGTTTATAAGAAACTACCTGTGATTAATTCAGTGTCTGTGGAACTGGCCTTGGTTTGATTGAAGGAAAATATTTGAAAAGGGATTCACTATGTAAATACCTTTTGTGGTTTCTTTTTATATGTAGGGACAAAAGGAGGGAAAGTATGAAATCATGCTGAAACGCGCAGCATTGGGCATTATCATCTATGGGTTCTAATGAGTTTATTTCTCCCACGGGACAGGGTCAGGCTGAGTTCTGCAGGAGCTCCAGGCATGGACCGTGCGTGGCTTCTTACATGTATAGAAGTCGTTCACCACAGCACAGTGGACATGACGGACTCTATAGCTAGAGCCCCCTTGCACTGAATTTTACTAATGCCTGGCTTAGCTCTTGGGTGGTGTCACCAAAATAGGATGACGAGATTGATTTGGTCAAAAAGTCAACTTCCAAGATGGGGAAGGGGGAGACGGTTCTGGCATTTGATGCTCTTCATAATGATATGGGTCTTGGCCCCCTTCCCCGTTGGGCCCTTCTCACTGACCTTGCTGCTCTGGTGGAAAAGACAATTAAATGTCTCCAAAAGAATTTTTATAATAATAATTTTTTAAAAAACTGTCAAAAGAGGCTTTTCTACACATCCCAGGGTTGAAGATAGGACAGAGGGGATACCGCCATGCTTGGACAGTTGTACCAGATGACTCTTTAGATTCTGAATGTTGGGAATCTGGAGGCCCACCTCTCTTCACATGCACGCACACGCACGCACACACACAGGGGCACACAAGTGCTTGGATGACTCCCGTGAATCCGCACTAAGTGGTTTGCAAGCCATCCCCAGTTTAACTTGAGCTTCAGCAGTTAAATAAGTACTTTTTTTTTTGCCATTCCACAGCTGTTGCCATCTACCTAATTTCAATCAATTAACTTTTGCTTAAAAACATTAAGTTTCTTAATGCTGCAGCATTGGGCCAATTGTATGGTAAATCATGAGTGTGAAGGTGACAAATCACTCATATTTGCCTTCCTGCAGAACAAAGCCACCTTCGGAGCAATGTCTTTGTAGGAACTGCAGGTGGCGAGGGTGCCTGAGGACCCGGGATGTCTCCCCCCACCCCACCCCACCCCCGCCCCACGGTCACCTGGCCAAATAGCGCCCCTCTGGGGAGCACGGGCAGGTGCTTGCAGGGAATTGCTACACAGGCAGATTGGGCTTTTCCATGGAGAGACATAGCAAGGATGATTTTGAGACCAAGCATTGGAAAGACAAGGGGAAACGTGAGAGCTTGAGAAGAAGGTAGGGGAGGGGAGAGGAAGGACCATTAAAAGCCTGAGGAGAAGAGGGGAGGCCTTTCTGCAGCGGAAGCCCCATCAGCCCGCCTGTGTCCGCCTCTTGGGCCTGACTCCCTCTAGTCAGTCTGCAACTCGACCGGATCCTGAGGTTGGGGAAGCACAAGGTTTTCTTTCAACTTCAATCTAAGCACCACCCGCCCCCCATGTGCCTTGGTCTGTGTGGTTCCTGGCGCCCAGCCCTGCCCATCTCCCAGCCTTGTCTCCCGCTGACCTCTCACTTGCTCTGTCCTGGCCACACTGGCCTGGGAGATACTCTACCAATAGGCCCTGCAAAGCTTGCCTCAGCAGAGCCTGTGCTGCTTGCTGTCCTTGCCTGCATTGTTCTTACTCCAGAGAGAGCTGCCTGCTCCGCATCTCCATTTCTGCTTGTCTTCTAAGGAGCACACCTCTGCCCCATGTCCAGCATTGTCTCCTCACTCCTTTATCTATGACTAAAATTCCTCCTCCCATCTGCCCATCCGCTGCTAAACGCCCAGTGTGCAAAACTGCCCAACACGTAGTAAGTGCATAATAAATGCTTGATGAAGGCTAGCCCCTGAGCCTTCCGTAGTAACCACAGTGCTTTCTGGCCTCATCCCTGAGGCTTCACTTCTGTCTTTGCACTCTGATGGTAGCAGCTTTGCCTTGCCCAAACACACTCTGCCCAGGCCTGTTGCTGAGCCTGCACTCCTGTTGTCCCTGTCCCAACTCCTGCATGAAATGCCCCCACCCAACACTCTCTCTCTCTCTCTCACACACACACACACATATACACACACTCATGCTTGCGCTTCTCCTGGAACCCTTCCCTGACCACACCAACATCCAGGAATCATTTCTTCCCCTGAGTTTGAGTACCATGGACTCTCCATCCCATCAGAATTACTTGGGAACCTCTGAATAGTCCAGATACCAGCACCCTCTCGTAGAGACTCAGATTCAGGAAGCTCAAGTGGGTCTGGGACATATTTTTTAAGTTCTTCTGGTGGTTCTGATTGTCAGTCAGGTTTGGGACTCTGGTCCAGTGGTTCTTCTTAGTCTGCAGTTCATTTAGAATCTCCTAGTGAAACACTAAGTGGCTGGAAGTTTGTCAATGTTATTCACTCTCTTCCCAATATCCAGCCCATTCAAGCAAACAGTAAGTGCCCCATAAATGTCACTTAAGAAAATACAGGTCACAGAGAGCCAGTGGGAGCTTCCCAAATGTGGAAGAGTGGAGTGCTGGACACAGCACTGTCAGGACACACACCCTGGCATTTGGAGTAGAATAGACCTGGGGTTGAGTCCTAGCCTGGACATTTACCCCCAGGGTGACTTCAGGCAACCAAGTTCTCTCCAGAAGCTCTATTTCCTCCATCAAACAATGAGGATGATAGTAACCACTACCTCATGGGGTTGTGGCGAGGACTTGATGCCATCTATCTTGGTACCCTCTAAGAGAGCACTTGGCATAGTTCCTGGCAAGCAGTAAGTGTTCAATAAATGGTCACTAACGCAAAGTTTTGTCACTAAAGCAAGGTTTTTCCAAAGAGGGAGAGGGCTCTGAACCCCTCCAAGTGCATCCAGAGCTGACTCAGCAGCAACACAGGAAGCTGCGTTGTTATTGTCCAGCTAGCCCACCTCCCCATCACCCACCCCTCTGAACCCAACTGCTGTTGGGGGTCTTACTCGGGCAGCTGCAGAAGTGCGCAACCTGCCTGCATCCCCTCCCAGGACTGCATTCCCACCCCACCTGCCAATCATGCCACATGGCTGCCCTCCCTGCCTAAGAAGCCTGGCCGTGCAGCAGCCTCACAGCACACGCAGGGCTCACACATGCTCGCCCGGCCGCCCGGCATGCAGGCCTGTGTGCTGCCATGGCATGGTGCCCACTCCTGGGCACAGCTAGGCCAGCGCACGGCCTGGCAGATGGCAGCAGGGTGGGGGCCAGGAGAAGAGTGAGAACTCCTGCTGGTACTTTAGGTGAGGGTTGGGGTGGAGGTGTCGGCGGGGGAGGGAAGGAAGCTTGGCGGGCAGGCAAGAGATGCTGTAATGGCTTGTGTCTGTGGAGCGGACTCCCGCACTGTAGTTCCTGGCTGGGTTTTCCCGGAGGCCTGGCTCAACCCAGCCTTGGCCATGACATCAAGGCCACCGGCTGATGAAGGCTGCAGTTCAGGACGATTCTGGGACTAAGAGTCCAGGTACGTTATATTCCTCTGCTTCCAGGTCTGAAACCCATTCCCATCCCAATTCAATTTCATCAAATCCAACAATTTGGTTTGGGGAGTGTCTGCTCCAGTTCCAGCCCTGAGAATCAGTCTGGTGTCCTGTCAGAGGGCTGGACAGAAGTAAAAGCATATGAGGCTAGTGCCACTGGACTGACCATGCCTTAGCCCCTCGGAGCCTTGGCTGATGCATCCAGGTGAGGGATGTGGAGGTTACAGTGATGGTTAAGTAAGATGCTGGATGTACATAGCCTTGACAAATTTTTGGGTGCTGTAGAAATAGTGGGCTTAGCCGCACATCCTTAAAGAGAGAACTAGGAAAGACACAGGTCTGAGTGGCATCTCAGGGCTTGAAGGGAGGGGTGAATCATGTAGGTAGAACTTGGGGAGCTCAAAGGAGGGAGGGGAGAACTTTTACAGAGGCCACTTAGCAAAGTGGCCATGATCCTGGGCCCCAGAGTCAAACACACCTGTATCTTCGGTTCTGGTTCTGCCATGTGTCAGCAAAGTTAGAAAGTCAACTAACTTCTCTGGATGTCACTGCCTTGATTTGAAAAATGGGATCAGACTAGTTCTTACTCCTACAGTCCTGAGAATTTAATGATATCAGCAAGCGCAGAGCCTGGAGCAAAGTGAGATGCTGTTTTTACTACTACTATCGATCCAAAAGGACTATAGAAATCAAGAACTTACCTCCCTCAAGAAACCCTCTTAGTAGATGACATATTCCTTTCCACATAACCAATAGCATTGGCTGGCTAATATTTATGGAACATTACTCCATGCTAGGTATTTCTAGAATTTCACTACTGCATCTAACCCTCTCAATACCCATGACAAGTGGGTACACTATTATTCCCTTCTTACAGATGAGAAAAATGGAACCCAAGTTATGTAACATACTCAAGACCACATCCTTAGATTTTATCCATGGAGATTTGGTCCCCTGACTTTAAGATTCTCCACCCTTAACTACCTCATTTCACTGCCCCCCCGGGAATGTTCCCAGGCATACCTCACCCAACTCCCTGAAGCTAGCAGTGGAACAAGCTTTCCTTCCTAGGGGTTTCTCTAGGGACCTGGCACTGGACAGCCTATCGGGCATTATGTCCTCAAGGATTTTGGAGGAGACAGACTACAAGCCAGTACTCCACCCCCCCTTCCCGTGGCCTGCACACTCTGTGTGATCTGGCCCCTGCTAACCTCTCCGGTCTCCACTCTTCACCTTGGTTCCTGCCAGGTCCTCCAGCATCCATGCTGTTGCTCAAACTCTCCAGGCTCATTCCTAAACAGTTCTTTCCAGGCACAGGTCCTTGACTTGCTGTTGCTTCTACCTGGGATACTTCCCCTGGTCTTCACGAGGCTGCTCTGCATTTAGTTCTCAACCCATGTGTCAGTTCTTCAGAGATGCCTTCCCTGACATCCCATTCTGCCCCCCATGCCACTATATCCCTCAGATCTGAAATGATCTTGCTGATCTGTTTCCTTGCTTTCTAGCTGTCTCTCCACAAGAGAGTATGAGCTCTTGAATGAGAGGAAGGTTCTTGTCTACCTGTTGGCCGAGTGTGCTCTTCCCAACACTCAGAGTAGTGTGGGGCATAAAGTAGAAGCTCGATGAACTCTTCTCAGCCGACTGAAACACCCAAGGAATAGAGGACCCCAGGTAGGATGGGTGGGTAGGATATGCCCTACCTCTGGTTCAGCACAGGCTCCCTTGGATGAGCTCTGGGTCTGCTAGGCTACCTTCATTGTTTCCTCCTGTCTTCTCTGACACTGGAGCACAAAGTCTGGGTCACAGTGACCTGCAGAATGAGGATGAGAAATGTGCATGGCAGCAAGCTCTCTTCAGATGCAAGTCATCATGGAGTCACTACTATTCTTCACAGAGGCTCTTGTGGGTACCCAGAACTCAGGGTCTGGAGCCCACAGATGGTCAGGGCCACTGCCTGAGTCCCTGAGCCCATCTCTCTGATCTAAGCCAGCACCAACTAAATGCTCCCACCTAAATACTATTGCAGAACCCCGGGGAAACTTTCTCCTGAAAGGCCTTTCTATCCAAATTATGGATACTCACCATATTGGAAGCAGAAGAGGAACAAGGGCTCTTTGGAGATGTTAAAGAGTCCTCAAGCCTAAAGATACAACTTGGGAGAGTGGGTGCCTCCTTTGGCACCTAGGTATCCCTGCCCCCACACCAAGACTCTGTCTGGACTGGAATGGGTGTAGGCAGCTTTGGGGGCCTGCAATACCCATATCCTGAGATTCCAGACACTGCTGGCCCAGATGCAGGCACAGGAAAACCACATGGAAATCTACATTATTTTACTTTGCTCTCCTGGTGATTCTCTGCTTCCCTGAATTCTCCTCCCTCCGAGTTTCTCCTCTGCTTTAGAATAACCCTGCTGTAAATTGTAGGTTCTAATTAGTAGCTATGTGATCTTGAGCAAGTTACTTAACCTCTCAGTGCTTCAATTTCTTCACTGTTGGGTGGAAATAGTAATAAAAATACCTACCTCAAAGAACGGCAATAATTTAATGTGATAATGCGTTTCAAGCACTTAGAACTGTGCCTAACACAGAACAAGCACTTAATGAATTCTTGTTGTTGTTGTTACTTTTAGGTAAGGAAATGATGTCTACTGTAATAAATCAATCCCCAAATCTCAGTAGTTTAACAAAGCCAAGGTTTGCCTCTTGCTCACATCGAAGTCCACTCCACAAGGGTCTCCTCCACACAGATTCAGGGATCTAGGCTCTTTCCATA
Source organism: Callorhinus ursinus (assembly GCF_003265705.2). Taxonomy (NCBI): domain Eukaryota; kingdom Metazoa; phylum Chordata; class Mammalia; order Carnivora; family Otariidae; genus Callorhinus; species Callorhinus ursinus. Next base: position 6,637,625 of record NW_027397118.1, read on the forward strand.
ACATGGTTACAGCCTCAGAATCTCATTTATTCTACCGTTGAAAAGGGAAGGAAATGGAAGCTCTCCCAAAGGAGAGTTGGTGGAGTCCATTCTGGAAGTGCCGTTACTCCTACCCACATTCCATTTGGCTGGAACACAGTCACATGGTCTTGTTTCGCTACAGAGGATGCTGGGAAATATAATCTAGCTGAATGCCCAGGGGAAGAGGAGTGGCTTGGTGGACAACTGGTCTCTGCCACAATTACTCTTTATTATCATGCCATACTGCCACTCAAACTATTCCAAACAGCCCATGTGCCCAGACAAAGCTCCTATTTGCCTCAGTCTTCCCCAATTTGGCACTGCCCTATCTCTTTTCCCCACCTTCACTTCTTTCCAATATACACCAGTTCCAGCCAAACTAGCAACCTACATACCTGATGAGGGTACAAAAAATGTGGATTGAGACATGAGTATAGGAAGCATTTCACTGTGACCACATCTCATGGGCAAACCCCATGCCAAACTTATCTTTGCATTGCTACCTCCCAATACTGTTCTAGAAACATAGTCAGTAGCTATGAAATATTAATTGATGGAATCAATAACTTCATAAAGACATTCTGAATTATTTGATAATCGATCTGGCCAGTGCATGCATGATGATAAATGACACTGATCCTCAGCTTCAGCATAAGGGAGACATTTGGGAATGGTGGGGACCATGGTGAACTGGCTGCTATTTGGTGTTAGCTGATTGCGGCCACTGAGGAGCCAAGCAGTACCAAATCTTGTTATTTTGTTTTTAAAGTAAGAAAGGTAGAATTTTTATATGCAGTCCCCTGGCTTTTAAGTTTAACAATGTTTAAAACATAGGATGCTCACAATAACTGCAAAAATACAGTATGGAGAAAAAAACCCACAATGTGGGCCAAAGAAAACACATCTTCAGGGCAATTCCAGCTGAAAGCTACTACTTTGCAATGTCTGCTATAGACCATGATGACAGATGCAGTTCAAGAAATGTCAGCAATTTCAATGGGCCCAAATTGCTGTATATTAAAACAAACAAATAAAAAAAGGAATCCATAGAGAAGACAGATCTTGGCCCTTTGATAATGACCCATTTGTGTATTCAGGTAAGGATGCCGAATATTTCTTTTAGCTCCTTCAGATGTCAAGCTTTGGGATAAATCATTATTTTTTTCTCTCCAATTCATAGGCACTGTATTAGTCAAGGTTGTCCAGGGAAACAACATATGTATACACACACACACACACACACACAGAATCTATATCTATCTATCTATCTATCTATCTATCTATCTATCTATCTATCTATCTATTTTCATATATGGGTTCTGAAACAATAGGATATATGTATATATATTGGTTCTGTTTCCCTGGAGAATCCTGAAACACACACACACACTCTCTCTCTCTCTCTCGACTGACTCTAAAGGCCTGAGAACCAGAAGGGACAATGGTGTAAGTTACAGTCCAAATTTCAGCAGGCTTGAGATCCAAGAAGAAAGAACCAGTGTTTCAGTTCAAGTTTGAAGGCAGGAAAAGAGTCATGTCCCAGCTCAACAGTCAGGCAGGAGGAGTTGTCTCTTTCTTAGCCTTCTTGCTCTAGCCAGGTCTTCAAATGACTGGCCAAAGCACCCCCCCACACACATTGGGGAAGGCAATCTGCTTTACTCAGTCTGTTGATTTAAATGTTAATCTTATACAGAAACACACTCACAGAACCCCCAGAATAACATTTGACCAAATGTCTGGACAACTCGTGACCCAGTCAAACTGACACATAAAATGAACCATCAGAGGGATATGTCAAGGCTCCTACCTTATTCGCCTTCAAATATGGAGGCAGTGTGGTGCTGTCCAGTGCTCTGAGTTCTAATCTCTGTGACCCCAGGTCCATCTCCCAGTCTTCCTTCCTCCCGTCACTCATACCTTTGAAATAAGAGAGTTGAATTCCATGGCCCACGAGGTTTTTTCCACTCTAGCGTTTCCTGCTATAGTCTGCATTATGGACTTGGAATCAGAGCAGACCACATTTACCAGACACATCGCTTGTGACTTTATTGTGTAATTTGTACAAAACCTCCAAGAATAATTTATTCACCCAGTGGTGTGAGACAAGGGGAAGAAAATCAATAGAACAGTGTCTCAGTCATTTTTTATTTTCTAAACCTCAAAGAGATTTTATTCCATTTCAGAATTCTTGCAGGCACTTTACCCTACCACACGTCTTTGTGGTTAACTTTCAAGAATGCCTAAAGAGATTCATTGTAGGGACTGAAAACCCTGCCTTACCTGGAAACTGCCGGAGAGAGTCCTCCTGGGGAGCAGGCTTTCCCAGGGCTTTTATTGACACTCGAGAGATTACTGTAGAAGGACAGGGGGAGGGTTTGGACAGAAAGCAACATTCCCTCTCTCTCAGACTCGTCTCAAAGTCATTCTGGGAAGAAATTTAAAGGCTGCTTGTTTCAAATTCAATTGCCACCTCTTCAACAACTTAACGTTGACACTCTCACTTCTCTTCCATCAAGGTAATGGGCAAACTGACACTTTTCTTAAACAGACTTGCCGCACTGGCTGATTGTGAAGAATATCCATACATCTTTTGTTTTCTTTTCTTCACAAAATGGAGAGCATCACCAAACTGGGAGCTTCGAGAGACTCTTCTGTTTTCTGGCCCTAGCAGGTAGGATGAGAAGCAAAGTTGACAAGTGAAAGGCCTTGGATAAAGGAGATCTGATCTAGTCCTAGTATCATCACTGACCAGGCTTCAATAAGAGATAAGCTCTTCAAGCCTCAATTTTCTCATCTGTAAAATGGGTACCACACTATATACTTTCTTCATGGAGTTGTATGAGGGTAACAAAAGCTAACATCTGTATTTGTCAGCTTTCTTGGTTGTAAGCAACAGAAAACAACTCTGGTTACTTGAACAAAATTAGATTCACTGGAAGCATAAAAGGGATCCACAAGATATGGCAAAATCAGGACTGGATATGAACAAAGCCAAGTCTCTTATGCCAGATACCACACCTGCTGAGTCTCAGCTCTAAATCTGCCCTTCTGCATTCTGCTCCCTAATGCTGGGGCTCAGATTTTCCAAACTACAGCCCTCCAGTTGAGTTCTACCTTAGAGGTTGCTAGACGGAGATGCCCCCCCCCCCGTTATGTCTCAAATATCCCTGTCTCCTATAGGGACGCCTGTCATGGATTTAGGGTCTACCCTATATCTAAAGTGATATCATCTCAAGTTCCTTCATTTAATTACTTCTGGAAAGTAAGATCACACTCACAGGTTCCAGGTAAGCATATCAACCCACTGCAATGGGTGAACCATTCAACCCATCACAAAGGGTGACTGACATCTTTCACTTTTTTGATTAGTTGCTCAGTCCTTCACCCTCATAATTAGGAAAGCAGTTAGTCTCTCCCTCTTAAGGTCTCTCCCAATCATGGCTTTTCTACTGTAGACCACTCACCAGTACATTGAAGAAAACTCATGCCCAGATGCTGGTGGGCTGCTGAAATCCCTCCCCAGTCTAGATCCCTGTAGAGGCTGTCTTGTTCTTGTAGCAAGGACAACATACCACTCCTTCATTGCCCAGCTTGGCTTAGGGCCCCCTGGAATTGGACATGCAAAGGTACAACTCATTTGCTCTCCCACCACCACCTCCAGAGATCCAGGCAGCTCCAGGGACCCTGGGTAATCCCTATACCTATTTCACACCATCTCTTAGAACCAGAACCACCAATCCCTACCTCTCAAGGATCCTCCCCTATGAGACAGGCAAGTCTCCCGCTTTACCATCAAACAACACAAGCCCTAGTATATAAGCTTCCTTCCACAGATCCTGGACCACAGCCTGTCCTCTTGAGGGAGGAGCCCAAGTGAAGCCAAGGTGTCTATACCTACTCTTTGAAGGATAGAGGAGATGGAGATGACCTTCAAAAACTCCAAAGTGATGCTGATTTGGGATAGAGGGAGAAAATCCCATAAATTTAATCTCGGGCAAAACATTTTTCTGGGGATTACATGTTACTATGTGAAAAAAATCAAATTGCAAAATAGCACAGTGTTGTCCCATTTCAAGTAGATAGATGTAGATCTTAAAAAGATATCCATTAAATTATTTACAGCAGTTCTCTCCAGGTGATGAGATTATGGACTATTTTTATTTTCATCATTTTCTTATCTACATTTTCTAAGTTTTCCCCAATGAGCATGTATCATTTTTGTAATAACATTTTTAAGGTTATATAAAAGACAGTACTAGCACCTTGCAGTCACATAGTGCTTTGCTGTGTCTCACATCTCTAATCTAATTTCCTATCTGTGAGGTCAGGAGGGCAGGTATTTTTATTCCTGTTTTGTAGATGGGGACTCTGAGGAACAGGGAATGTGAGATATGACCTGCTCAAGGTCTGAGAGCAAAGCTGGGACCAGGACCCAGGCAGGGCTGCCAGCTTTCAGTTCGGGTGGCTTCCCCTGTGCCTGCAGCAAGCAAATCCTCAAAGAAGGGCCCCAGATACTATGAACCTGTAAGGTCAAGTCATCACAGGGCCAAAGGAAATTATGACCTTGGCTTTGGCCACTTGTTAGGGTAGGGGCAGAAAACTGTAGGATTATGTAAGAAGCAAGCCTGCTGATTCTGGATCTCTGGCAAGGGAAGGAAGAAGCACTGGTGCTTGATATAAAGGAATGGAGGGGAGGTGGCTTTCCAGTTGAGGTGCTTATCTCTTGTGAAGGTGAGCCTGAGGTGTGAGCTGTGAAGTGTCTGAGCACTGAGAAGTGTCGGGGGAACACTGTCAAGTTCCCATGTAAGTAGAAGTCTGTTATGAGTCCACTGCCTGCTTGGCCCTTCAGGGTTCCAAGAATGGACAGGTAGGAAGTTCCCTCATTGCTTAGATATGCCTCCTGGTTCTTCCTCAAGGGAGTAGGGATAAAGATGTATGAGAGAACATACAATTTTCAAAGTGCTCTGCAAAAACACACAGTGCTAGGCTCAGAGTAGTCACTCACTAAAGTTTGTTGAATTCATGAATTCTTTTATCCACACAGACCCCATGAGACAGGTATGGCATGTGTTATCATTTCCACTTTATTAATGAGGAAACTGAGGCCCAGGCCATGACATGTGCAAGTTCACATTAGTGGGCAGCCAGACAGGGACTTGAACCTGGGTCCCTTCGTTCTTGATTCAACGTGGTTTCTGCCCCACGCATGGGGCTGCCTCTCAGAGGACCACTTTAGAGACACCTGCATTTGCTCTTTTGCTACTAAATTGTCCTGAGGCAACGTCACATAAACATTACGGAAAACAACTCCAACTGCACTAATTAACTCCCAGGGACTTAGCATTCCTGCCTCCCCAACTCCAAACCACTCCATGTTCTGAGTTATCCCACAGCAAATGTGGAGATAGAATGTAGGACAAAGTTTAAGGCAAAGTTCTGATGGGATGCAGATGAGCAGAAGAAAGAAAAGGTGTCAGATTGATTGCTGTTTTAGTTAAAACTTGTTTCATTGCAAGTGAGAAAAACCAACCCAAATACGCTCAGGCAGAAAGGAGAATGTTTGGGAAGGCTGGAAAAGCAATCTTTCAGTTGGTGAGTGATGGAGACAAGATTTAAGTTCATTTCTGGTTCCAGAGAATGCTCCCTTCCCTGCACCACATTGTCTCCTTAACTTAGTAGGCATTTAAAGAGCACTTCCCGTGTGCAAAATCCTGTGAGGCATATATACGTAAAGTAACCTGAACTGGTGCCTGCCTTTCTAGAATCTATTTGGATGACCTCACTCATCAGCAAGAAGGTGTCATAGTAGCAGAGGAGTTATGTGCAAGGTACCAAGTGCCACATAGTGGAAGGAAGAAAAGGAAATGCGTACTTACTGAGAGCTGACTGTGTGCCAGGCTCTGTGGGAAACATTATCATATTTATGCTCGAGACCTGCACTAAGAGTAGCCACTAGTCATGTATGCTTATTTAAATTTGAATCAATTGAAATTAAATACAATTTAACTCAAGGAATCAGTAGCCACCTGTGACTTGTGGCTACTGTATTGGACAACACAGATGTGGAACATTTCTATCGGCACAGAAAGTTCTGTTAGACAGTGCTGGTCTAGATTGGAAGCTCCGTAAGAACATGTAGTGGGTCTGCTGTTTGCTGTCCACCTTATGTCCAGCACCCTGCAGAGTACCTGACATACGGTAGTCATTCAATAATTACATGAATGTATGAATATATACATTTTAGATTCAAAGACAGCTTTCATTAAAAGGTTTACCATGTAATGAATATAGGGGTTGGGAGGGAAAAATAAAATAAGATGAAATCAGAGAGGGAGGCAAACCATGAGACTCTTAACTATAGGAAACAAACCGAGGGTTGCTGGAAGGGGGGGGGGAAGGGAGATGTGGTCACTGGGTGACAGGCATTAAGGAGGGCATGTGATGTAATAAGCACTGGGTATTATATGCAACTGATGAAACCCTAAACTCTACCTCTGAAACTAATAATATACTATATGTTAACTAACCGATTTAAAAAATAGATTTACCATATATTTGAACATTCTGTAAAAATTACAAAGGAAAAGAGCAGTGGGATATGCTGAATTCCCTATAGGCAGCACAGCTGGGGGCAGTCATCACAATAACCATCCTTACTGAGCACTCATCACATTCATCCCAACTTATATTTTTAATTTTGTGGACTCCTCTTCACAACCTTATAAGATTATATCCCCATTTTATAGATTGAGAAACTGAGACTCAACAAGGCTAAGTAGCTCACTTAAAATCACACACAACGGAAATTTCAGAGCCTTCAAAGTCCACCGCAGTGCTCCCTTTCTATTTCTTCTCTGTACAGCTGGAGCCTGCCTGTTCTGGGCATAGAGGGTTTTCAGACTTGGGGTGAACCCACCTCCCCCCAGAGCAGGCAGATGTTCAGTTCCCTTTTAGTGCCCGGAAGTCCTGGAAGACCAAGTCCTCAGCCACACTTGGCTCAGAGGTGCAAGGCCTTACGTTTGCCTCTACAGACGGAGGAAAGCAACTCTTCTGCTCCCCCTTGTGGCCAGGTGAGGCATAAGCTCAGAGACATCAGGCAACCCGGAGTTGCAATCAGTGGGCAGGAAACCACAAGTGGTGGTCTGGGGGTGCAGAATCAGCAGGGAGCTCTCCCTCATTCTAAGGGCATCTGGGTGGGGGTGGCAAAGGATTTTGTCCAACCACTGTGGTTTATTACCTACGTGTGCACTTTCACCCAAAGCAAAATGCAAATTACCTTTTCTTCAAGAGTGCTCATCTGGAAGTTTTCAGGGTGTTTCTTTGTCTAATAGCTCTTTTCTTGCTTATTTATTTATTTGCCCATATTTGATTAAAACATATTATATTCTCAGGAATCCCCCTCCCCTCGAAAGGTCACTTTCCACAGGCTGGATTTAATTAGTGAGTGCCAACTTGAGGATGAAAGGTAGGAGACAAAAGGTCTTCCTTATCCAATCTGAACCCAAATAAAATTGTATTAACATTTCACCTTTTGTTCCTGTGCAAGAAAAGCCTATGGTGCATTGTATCAAAAGTTATTGAAATTAGAAAAGAAATTTTAAAAAGAAAGCATTAGACAGCTGTGGCAGTGAATTTGAATCCCCCCAAACCTAACAGGAAAGAAAAAGGAAGGGAAAGAGGAAGAGAAAGAAAAGCAGGGAGGAGGGGAGAGAAAGACAGAAACAGGGTAACAATGTTGTATCCTAAGCCTTGTTTTAAAATCAAATCAAGAAAAGACAACTGATTTGCCCAGGAGCTGTGAATAACCTAAAAGTACCTCTGTTTTCAGATGGATCCCTGAGAATGTAAGCTCCATGAGAGCGTAACACTTTGCTTTTCTGCAGCATCTCACCAGCCCCCTGGGGAAATGCCTGGCACCTGGTAGCATCTCACTAAATATTTGTCCAGCACACTAAGAAGCAAAATCCAGGCTAGCTGGGTTCTCACTCTGTCTTTAGCTCACTCTGGACCCTGAGGCAAGGCCCTGCTCCTCTCTGAGACAGAACAGCTCCATCTGCAAATAGAAAGACAATCCTCTTCATTCTGCTTTCCTGGCAGGGAAGCTGGAGGATCAAACGTGGACGTGGAGACTCACTGGAAAGGTCACAGCGTCACACGACATAAGCCACCACATTATTACCACTAGCTCACATGTTTCCCGGGCCAAAACCACAAGCCCACACCTCACTTTCACAATCACAGATGAAAAAATCAAAATAAAGAAACAAGAATGTAATCAGTACAGCAGAGGAATGAGAGAGGAACAGAGGTCACCCCAAACATAGGCCAACCATGTCTATCATCTGCAGGGGGAAGGGGGCCAGGTCACGCTTGTTCACCCCCACTGCTTACAGAATTGTAGCAGGTCTCTGCCTTTGTGCTAGAATTCTCCAGGCAGTAAATAGTGTGTGACACACAGGGGCCCTTGCATAGGGTAAAGGTCACCAGGTGTGAGCTTCTGCAGTGAAGACTTTATTAAAGGTCTGGCAGATAAACCTTCCCACAGACTAAGGGCTTGTCAGCAAAGAGTCCCCATCACCCAATGTGACCCAGGTGGCTCGACAGTCAGACCAGGCTTTCAGCCAGTTAGGGAAGGCCCTCCTCCCCCCAATTCCCTTTGCTCTCACAGGTGTTTTCTCCCCGACAGTGAAGGCTAATTACAGATGCATCTTCTGCCTGCAAGAGGGAAGGGAAGTGTGTTCCTAAGGCTGCAGGTGACACTATCTGCAGGATGAGAAAGCTGAATTCACCCCAGCGAGAAAATGAGGAGGAAACCTCTCTAAGCCTTCCATCGCTCTGCTCTCCACCCCCTGGGACTGCAGAGTCAAACCCAGGTGGCTCCATGTGTCTGATTCTTCTCCAGCTTCTACTTAAATTCTTTGGTCCAAATCCACATTCAGGACAATTTGATCTTGCTCAAGACAGCCTCTGCCATTGACATTCAGGGACAATGGGAAAGAGCTGGTCCTTCTCTCCCTTTCATGAGCACTCAGGGGTTGAAGATATGGCTTCCCACCCACTGGGTTGCCCACCTCAGTTCTCCTGGCCTTTTTTTTTTCTGGCTGGCCCTGCTCTTCGTAGTAGCATATTTCCACTGTCTGGGCCTCAGTTACTTATTTTCATTTATTATTAACATCCTGATAGGCAGAGAAGCTGACTGAGAGATGCCACGTTTTTTTTAGAGTTTTTGATCCCCTAAAAAAATATAATAATCCAGAAAAGAGGTTTCCCTTCTCTGGACTCCAGATACATGGGAGAACTAGGGCATTGCTGGGCATTCTCTTTGGACATTCAGCAAGTATCTATTGGGCATCTGATATGTGCCAGGCACCATTCTGGACATTTGGGATGTATATGCAAGCAAAATGGAGCAAGATCCCTGCCTCTGTGGAGTCCAGATTCTAGGTGATGGAGTGGGAGGTCAAGAAATAAGCAATAGGAAGAAGAAGCAGATTAGATAGTATGTCATCAGGTGATAAAGTCTGGGGCAGAGTGTGAAGGAGTACAGTTAAGGAGAAGCAGGACTTCTCGCTGGTCAAATGTGGAGGGCAGGTGGCAGTGCAGCCCAGCATTGCTGGGACAAAGAGGGAATGTGGCCAGCCTAGGCTAGGGATGGAGAGAGAAACGGCTGGTTTTCAAAGGACATTATCTTCACAAAGGAGAGGACTGTGTTCCAGCCATGGGGACAGCTTGTTGAAAGTCAGAGAAGAGAGACAACAGCAAATCTGGGGACTTGAAGGGCTTTGTCTGGCTGGAGCAGGTGCTTCTGTGAGGTGAGCTGTACTCAAAGTGGGGACCAGATTATAAAGCTCTTTAGCTATAGTGAGGGGTTTGGATTTTGTCCTGGGAAGACAGAAGGTTGTGGAAGGAGTGTGTCTGGAGCTCCATGACTACAAGTGATCAAGCAAAGGAAGAACTGTGGATTTCCAGTTCTCTCCTTCCAAGATCAGGGATCATTGCATGTATCTGCCTCCCTGAGGTTGGGTGTGGCCCCATGACCTGCTTTGGCCACTGGAATGAGAATGGGAGTATCCTATGTCTCTTCTGGTGGAAGCATTTAAGAGCTGGTGTGCCATCTCCACCATGACCGTGGGCTACACTCTCCCTCAGCCCCAGTTGCTGACTCACAGCAAACAGGACAGTTGCTCTGGGCGGTTGACCAGCCCCAAAGCTGGCTTTGTGTCAATAAGAAATAGTGTTTGTGGTACTAAGTCAGAGACTTGGGGGTTGTTTTTATTGTATCAGGAGTGTATCTGATCATAACTAACACAGGATTATTTCAAATAGCCCAGTTCCTCATTAGACCTTGATCTTACTCCTAGAAATTGGGCAGAATCTTCCCAATCTCAATGCAATTCATGACTCCCGACTCAAGCCCAGCCAGCAACAACCTAACTCACACTGCGCTATGTCCTGTTAATGGTTGCCAGGAGCCCGATAATCTCCAGAACGTCTTAAGACTGCTTGAGACTACTGTTTTATTTTTTAAATAAAGGCGAGCAAAGAGTGACCGCAATGACTCCATCTTTGCAGAGGCAGAAATTGAGGCACAGGTGGGCTACATGATATGGCCTATGTCACATATGAGAAGATGCGGGGTTGGATGTCAAGCCTGGGCATTCTGGGCTATTTTCTACCTGTCCCAGGACTGGTGATGATTATTGGGGGGTGGGGTATGGGGGATGTTCTGAGATGGAGGCCACCAATTCCTAATCATTCTCTGAACCTCCATCCTCCACACAAGGCCTTAGCTGAGCTGGAGGCAGGGAGGCTGGGGTGCATCAATAGACCCTTCTGCCATCCCCCATCTGCCACCTACCTTCCACCTGCCCAGACCCAGCAGCCATCTGACAGCTTTGCTCTTAGCTCCAGCTACTGCTGCCTCACAATATCACATAGGCTGTTTCTCAGCCTCAAAAATCTGCCCCTCCCCTGGTCACCTATTCCAAATAAACTCTTATATTTCTGATCTTGGCTCATATATCACCTCCTCAGGGTGGTCTTCCCTGATTGCCCAGACACGTACCATATTACCGTGAGGATAGGGACCTTTGCTGTTTTCTGATCCAGTGTTTTGAACTTAATAAACCACACTAAATATTTATAGATGGAAATAGTAAACTGTCAAAAGCTATACAAATGGAAGGGATTTTTGTTCTTCTACGTTATATGGAAATTCCACCTTCCCCAGCTTAGGCAGGATTTCACACATCCTCTCACCGTAGGTGCTTGATTGCGTTTTAAATAAAAAGACCCAGTCCCCAGACACCCTGGGCAGCCGCATCACAGCCTTTCCCAAGTAATGAACTTCCACAGCATTATTGCTGCATTAAATCGTGTTAATCAAATGGGAAGTGGTAAGCGGTTTTCCTCCCTCTGTAATCCTTCCTGAGAGGTACACTCTCAGTGGGAAAATAAAAAGGCCGATGTGGATCAGAGTCCAGAATGGATCAAAGACTAGCAGCAGTTTTGATTTGTGTTAATTTTGCATGTACAAAAAAACCTCCTCGTTTCTCTTTATTAAAAAGAAGCAGAAGCATGACAATAACATGCTGTTTGAAGAGTGACAATCAAACGCAGAACATTTTGCTCAGACACTCAGAGGCAGAGGGAGCGGAAAAGCCACTCAAATGCGATGTCAGGATGTCGCTTGCCTGCTCTGCACTCAAGAACAAAGCCCGTTTGCTAAACCCCCCTTGAAGAATGCATATTTTCAGGTCTGTGTGGGGGTGGGAGGGAACATTGCTTTCCTTTGCATAAACTGCTTATCACTTCAGGATTCAAATGAAGTCATCCTTCATTCTGCCTTCCAGTGACCAGTTACTAAACTCAGTGCTGGGTGCAGAGAGACAGCAGAGCAATGGCCCCAGCTCTCAGGATGCTCCTAGTCTGGTAGGAGAGTAGAAACAAAGCAGTGGGTAATATAAAGGAGAGAGTGCTGCCATCATGGAGGGAAGTACTAGATACTAAGGGAGTACCAGGGGCAGGGTTGGATGTTAGGCAAGTGGGTTGGGCCTCTAGGGTCCACCCTTGTCCTTCTCCACTGAGCCTGCTGTGAACATGGACAATCAGCTCTTGAAAGTACCCTTCAGAGTAAAGAGGTCCCCAGTTTCTAGGCTCCAGAGAAACTTCCCAAACATGAGTCTTCCAATGGCATCCAGTGTCAACACACATGGCTAAGTCCAAGTTGTCAAAAGTCCAACAGAACAAATCCAGAGAAGGTAAAACGTCCCACTTATATCTTCCTACATTCCTATCCCAAAAGGAGGCCAGAGAAGCTGCAAGATCGCACCCATCAGCAGGGACCTTTAATATGTACCAGGGTATTGGAGAAGGAAGAAGGGAAGCAAGCCAAACAAGTGAGGCAGGGTTGAGTTTGGTAGAGCTCACCTTGATTGCAATGGCATGCTCTTCTCTTGCAAGCAGGAAGCTTAGGGAATTTAGAGCACAGTCATCAACCAGGATGGATGTGCAGCAAGTCCTCATTAGTGAGCCCTCACTATTTACCAGGCACAGGGTGTTCATCATTTCAAGTATGATATCACCTTCAATGCTCATCTAGCCCTATTCCATAGGTGTGGCAAGTGAGCTCAGAGATTCAGAAATGTGCCTGGTTCTCACAGTGACAGAACCAGATCCTTGATCAGTTCATTTCCAAACCCATTTTATTTTCACCAAAGCCTGCTGAGATTTTCTGGGTGTATCTTGCAGTATTTTATGTTGTTTTGTAAAAGCTAGAAAGTACAAAAGCACAAGTGGCCCATTTGCCTAATATTTTTAAAAAAGCAATTACATTTCCCAGACTTTTAGTTGCTTTGGCAGACTGTGCCCTTTTGGTATTTGGGAAATATAAGAACCAGCAAGAATGCAAAGCTACTTTGGCATTTTGTGTGGTGCTGAAACCTAGATACTTCTGATGATGAGGCGCTCACAGCCTCAGGTGGAATCAGGGCCCCCAGATGCCTTAGAGTCATTATCCCTGGCAGGACAGAGCTGCTGGGATGGGGAATTGAAGGGGAAGGTCACTGGCTGGGATCAAGGTGTCCTGGTCTAGGACCCATGCTTACCATTAACTCACCTTGAGCCTCTAGGAAAAAGTCACGTGTGTCCACATTTGTCCTTCAGAAAAATGAGGTGAGTTGTACCTACTAATTTTGAGGACATTACAATTAATGATCACAAATGATGACTGCAAACACACTCCAAATAGGTCTTGCCTACAGAGTGGAGGAGCATCAGGGTATCCATTGAAATGGATCTGGAGTGGTTGCAGGGAAAAGGGGGGGGAATGCTTAGCACTTAAAGGCAGTATAGGAGCAAGAATGCAACCCACATAAAGAGAGATTTCATGTATGTATACATATATGTTATATATAAATACATACACATTATATGTATTTATGTGTTATACATGCACGTATAATATGTATTACAAAAATGATACAATAATGCATACATATATGTGTATAATATAGAATATTTATAGATACTATAATACAATAATGATATAATAATGATAAAAGATACTTTCTCCTAATAATTTATCAAAATATTTCCATGTGTAAAGCTGTGCCAGGCACTGAAGAAATAGCAATAAACAAGAGAGACAAAGTTTGTTATTTCATCGAGGTGACACTCCAGCGAAGAGTTGACAGACAATAAAGGACTCCATACATCATCGGCTCCTTTACATGGCACTCCACATTCTTCCTCGGGATAAGTTTCAATGGCTGCATAACATTACATTGTTTGGATCACCATAATTTAGCTAACTAGTTCCCTATTTTGTGGTACTTAGGTTTTTTTTCAGATTTGGAGGATTGCACAGATTTATGTGTGCATTCATGAATATTTCCTTAGGATATAAGCAAAGAAGTGGAACTATTGGATCAAAGTAAAGTATGTGAACATTTCTCAGGCTTTTGCTGTAGTTAAGATACCCTTTCAAAAGATGGCCCAAATTTCTACTTCAAGCTGTAGGACATGAGTCTCAAAACCCAAACATCCTGGACTTTAATTAGAAATCAATGACTAAGATATGTCGGGGAAAATCCTCAAATACTTGGAAATTAAACAACTCACTTCTAAATAATCTGTAGGCCAAAAGGAAATCTTAAATGAAATCAGAAAAATAGTTTGAACAAATAATTGAACAAAAATAAAATAGAACACACCAAATTTATGGGATGTAGCTAAAGCAGTGCTTAGAGAAAGATTTACAGCATTAAATACTTATATTTTAAAAAAGAAATGTCTCATATTAATAACCTAGATTTTTTAGCCTTAGAAAAACTAAAGGAAGAGAGGAGAATAAACCCAGAGCAAGTGGAAGGAAAGGGACAATGATGATGAAGACAATCAATGAAATTAAAAACAGAAAAATGGAAAAATCAATGAAAACAAAAGTTGGTTCTTCGAAAATATCAATAAAATTGACAAACCTATGGCCAGGCTCTGAAAGAAATGGAAAAGACACAAATTACCATTATTAGGAATGAAAGGGAGGTTATCAGCACAGACCACACAGCCATTAAAAGTTTAATGAGGGAAGACGGTGAACAACTCTATACACATAAATTCGACCTCTTAGATGAAATTGCTTGATTCCTTGAAAGCCACAGACTACTAAACTCACCCAAGAAAAAATAGATAACCCGAATAGCCCTGCCTATAAGAAATTGAAATTATCATTTAATACCTCTGAGAAGGAAGATTCCAAGCCCAGATAGTTTCTCTGTAAATTCTACAAAATATTTAGAGAAGATTCTATACAAATTCTTTCAGAGAATAGAAGAGGATGTAACTCTTCTCAACTTATTTTGTGAGACCAACATTACCTTGATTCCAAAATCAGGAAAAGATAATGCAAGACACTACAGAGCAATATCCCTCATGAATATACAGAAGTACTCATCAAAATATTAGCAAATTGAGTGCAGCAATATATAAAAAAAAAGAGTACATCACAACCAAATGCAGTTTATCCCAGGAATGCAAAGCTGATTCAACATTTGAAAATTAGTCATTGTAATATTTCATATTAACAAATTAAAGGAGAAAAATCAGGTGATACAGAAAAAGTATTTAAAAAAATTAAACATCTGTCCATGATAAAAATTCTCATCAAACTATGAACACAAGGGAACTTTCTTAACTTGATAAAGAGCATCCACAAAAACCCTACAGCTAACATTATATTTAACGGTAAAAAAAAAAAAAAGTGCATGCTTTCATTCTAATACTGAGAACAAGAAAATGTTTACTCACATGACTGATTCAACATCACACTGGAAAGCCTATCCCAAGCAATAAGACCGAAACCAAAAAAGGCGTAGACATTGGAAAGAAAATAAAACTGCCTCTATACATGGAGAGCATGATTGTCTATGTAGAAAACCCCAGAGGAATCTATAAAAAACAAAAACTAGAATGAATAAATGAATTTAGCAAGGTCAGGAGACTCAAGGGCAACATATAAAAAAAAATCACTGCATTTCTATATTCCAGAAATGAGCAACCAGAAACTAAACTATTTTAAAAATTACATACACAATAGCTCCAAAAAAGAAAGTAGCTAAGCAGATATCAATCTGACAAAGATATGTAAGGATATGCATGCTGAGAACTACAAAACACTAATGAAAGACATGAAAGAAGACATAAATGATTGGAGACACATACTGTGTTCATGGACTGGAAGACTCAACAGAGTTGAAAGACAAATTCTCTCCCAAACTTATCTAGATATCCAATGCAATTCCAATCAAAATTCCAGTAGGGACTTTTGTAGATATAAACAGATTAATTCTAAAATTTGTATAGAAAAGCAAAGGAACTAGAGTAGCTAAAACAATGAAAAAAAAAAGAGTCAAGTTGGAGAATTCATACTCTACAATGTTAAGACTTATTATAAAGTTACAGTAATCAGGAGGGTATGGTATTTATTGACCAAAGCACAGACACAGAGATCAATAGAACAGAATGGGGAGTCTAGTGCTAGATCTACACAAAAGAGTCCATTCGTTTTTGATAAAGATGCAAAGGTAATTCAATGAAAAAAAAGGATAGTATTTTCAACAAGTGGTGTAGGAATAATTGAACATCTCTATGCTAAAAGAAAGAAAGACAGAAAGAAAGAATGGATAAATGAAAAAAAAGGGGGGGGAAGGAAGGATCAGAAGAGAGGCATTGGTGTACACCCTATACAGAAATTAACTGAAAGTGGACCACAGGTCTACATGTAAAATATAAAACTATAAAACTCTTAAAAGAATATATAGGAGAAACATTTTGTGACCTTGGGCTAGGCAAAGAGATCCTACACTTGACATCAAAAGCACGATCCATAAAAGAAATTAAAAAGGTAGATTGGACTTCATGAAAATGGAAAGCTTTTGCTTTGCAGAAGACACTGTTCTGAGAATGAAAAGACAAGGTACAGATGGGGAGAACATATTCACAAATTACATAAGTCCTTGTACCAGAATATATAAAGAACTTTAAAAACTCAACAAAAGAAAATAAAAACCTAGCTAAAAGAAGGTGAAATATTTGAACAGACGCTTCACAAAGGAAATATGTGGATGGCCAATAAACACATGAAAAGATGAAAATCATTATTAGTTATTACAGAAATTCAAACTAAAACCACAATGCAATACCACTATACCTCTAGTAGAATAGCTTTAAAAAAAACCACCCTGATAATACCAAGTGCTGCCAAGGATGTGTTGTAACTGGAACTCAAACACTGCTGGTGGGAATGCAAAAAGGTACAGCCACTCTGGAAAACAGTTTGGCAGTTTCTTATAAAGTTAAACATACTTTTAACATACATATAAACATAACACACCTTATGATGCAGCAATCCCACTCCTACTATTTACCTTACAGAAATAAAAGCTTACCATACGATCCAGCAATTGCACTACTGGGTATTTACCCCAAAGATACAAATGTAGGGATCTGAAGGGGTACGTGCACCCCTATGTTTATAGCAGCAATGTCCACAATAGCCAAACTGTGGAAAGAGTCAAGATGTCCATCAACAGATGAATGGATAAAGAAGAGGTGGTATATATATACAACGGAATATTATGCAGCCATCAAAAGGAATTAGATCTTGCCATTTGCAACGACGTGGATGGAACTGGAGGGTGTTATGCTGAGTGAAATAAGTCAATCAGAGAAAGACATGTATCACATGACCTCACTGATATGAGGAATTCTTAATCTCAGGAAACAAACTGAGTGTTACTGGAGTGGTTGGGGGTGGGAG
>NW_027397118.1:6664962-6709185 GCF_003265705.2 Callorhinus ursinus
AAGTGCCTCCCAAAATTTTAAAGAAAGAAAAACTTATATATGTACAAAAATAAGGGTTGATACAATGAAGGGATGGAATATGACTGTAAAGATGAAAACTAGAAAAAATTTATAAAGGGAACTGATAAGATGAGAAGTTGTTTGAAAAAAGAAAGAAGAGGATTTAAAAGAAAAAAGAAAAAAAAAAGGGAGAGAATGTGATCAGGCAGGACTAGAACAAAGCCATACACTAGATATTCAGGGTATATTTTGATCTGTTAGAAGAAACTGTATCTCAAAATTTTAAAGAGAGAACAACTTATACATATATGCCAAAATAAGGGTAACTACTATGAAGGGATAGATATGGCTCTAAAAATGAAAAATAAAAATGTTTTTTTTTAAGGGATTGATAAGATGTTGGTTGAAAAAGGGAAAAAGAAAAATTCAAAAAAAAGTTAAAAAATTAACTTTGAAAGACTAGAGAATCATGGTAAAAAAGCCATAAATTCTATGTGCAGTATTCCCCTAGCTCTGAGTTTCCCCGTTCTCTTTGATTGGTAAACTTGGTCTTGGCTGGCTGTTCTTCTGGGGGAGGGGCCTGTTGCTGTGGTTCCCAAATGTCTTTGCCAGAGGCGGAATCGACTGCCCTTGTTGTTCTGGGCTAAGTAATCTGCTCAGGTTTGCTCTCGGGAGCTTTAGTTCCCTGCAAGCTTTCTGTACAGCTTTGGAGGATGAGAGTGAAATTGGCAGGCTCCCAATCTCTGCCCTGGAGGAGCCAAGAATCGGGGCTCCGCTCCTCAGTGCACCCAGAGAAAAGCAGTCAATCATTCCCATCTCCTCGTCTCCGGCCGCACTCCGTGCTCACCCGGACTGTGACCAAGCGTTTCTATCTCTGGCACCCAACTCCGTGTGGAGTCTCCAAACCCAGCAGATCCCTGCAGTGTGCTCCCACGCCACTCTCCCCTGGGGGAGGAAGGGGAGTCTCCCCAGATCTGCCACTTGTTGGGTCCCTGCTAGAGGAGAAGTGGCCCGACTGTGCCACGGATCACGGTTTATGGCAACCCCGAGCTGACAGCCCATGCCTCGGCTCCGTCTCTGCAGCTGGCTTCCCTGCTCTGATACCTGGGAGCTCTGCCACACTCAGGTACCCCTGGTCTTTCTGTGACCCCCAGGGTCCTGAGACCACACTGTCCCGCGAGGATTCCACCCCCCTGCTCAGCCACTGGAGCGACATCCCTCAGCGGAGCTGACTTCTAAAAGTTCCGATTTTGTGCTCCGCTTTCTATCACTTGCCGGTAGTGGCCGACGGAGGCCCCCTCCCCCACCGTCTATCCTCCTGAATATCGCCTCCGATTCACTTCTCCGCCCGTTCTACCTTCCAGTAAGTGGTCGCCTCTCTGTTCAGAGAGTTGTTGCTATTCTTCTCTTCGGTCTCCTGTTGAGTTCGTAGGTGTTCAAAATGGTTTGATCCCTATTCAGCTGAATTCCTGAGACCAGACGAAATCCAGATCTCCTACTCCTCTGCCATCTTGCTCTGCCCTCCCCTAGCTGTGATATTATTACAAGATGTTACCATTGGGGGAAACTGAGCAAAGTGTACAAGTAGTCTCTGAATGATTTCCTAGAACTTCTTGTGAATCTACAATGATCTCAACAACAATTAAAATTAACAACAACAACAACAAAAAAAAACCTTGGATTCAATATCCTCTTTTCATACTAAGGGTCTTGAAGGAGACTGGCAGGTCCTTTACATATTGAACAGTAGGCCAGAGTGTGTGAGTAGAGGGAAGGCTAGAGGTCCTTCTGCTAGGAGCAATAGGAGGTTTTTAGTAGCTGTCAGAGCATCCTCAGGCTAAATGCTCATACCTCAGGGCTGATGTTTCATCTGCCAGCTCTGTGGCCCCTCCAGTGTCCTCCCAAGGTATATCAGTTGTTTTGTTTGCTTAGCAACCCTTCCATCCTGCAACAGCAAACTGCTTCTACTACTGAATGCGCTCTTTCCCACTCCATGTGCTTTGGAGGGGCTGCCAATCATACTGCCCTCCCCATGGGCCAAAGAATGGGCATGTGACACATGCCTGGCAAATCATAGTCTCCCTTCCCACAGGCAGCAATCACTACCCAGAATTGTATTCATGACCAGAGCTGGGCCAATCAGAGACCACCATGGATTTATTTTTCTTCCAATACTGGCTGGAGAAGCACTCTTTCTTTTGACAGTTACTGAGTTACATGATGTTAAACCTAGGTAAGGCAATGTCTACTCTTTGTGAACTGTAGGGACAGAGTCCATCAGTGGTAGGACAGACTGAGATCTATGCACAGAGAGAATTCAAGAAATAAGAGATCTAGAGAGAGATACAGAGAGACAGAGAGATAAAACAACTTCATCCGAGCCTCTGGAGACCACCCTTTGGCCTCCAGTTACATGAGATAGTATATCCTTTGTGCTGGAGTCATCTTGAGTTGGGTTTCCATCACTAACCCATAGCTTAACCCTTCATGAACTCGGCCTGTGAACTTGCAGTCTCCAGCTCATGTCCTTGGGCAGTTGTCCTCAGTGAAAGCCCTCCAATTCCTCCTTAAGACCCTGATACTGAAAACAGAGGCTTGTTTCTCACAGTGACAAATCATTAATTCCATGGATGTTAAATGAAATGAGACTGCAGAAGGGCCACACTAGGCCAAGATGCGGCAGCCAATTCTCCTGTACATGTGGATCCTGAGCTGAGATCCTTGCAGTCCTTCTGCTGAGGCAGCTGGCTATTCCAAAAGATTAATATTGTTTACATGAGCTATTAGTCTCGATGCAGGAAAAGATGAGCCAGGGAGAAGAGAGGCTGTGATGTAATCAACTCCATTTCTATCTCAGGGTATAGGTACTACTCTAAACACTCAATTCAGAATAGGTGGCAAATACCGACGAGGTGCTGAACAACATTCTGGACAATGTGGGAATGGAAAGATGAGCATGACTTGGGTCTTTTTTTCCAGGAACTTGGGGTGTTTGGGAAGATGCGCACCATCTTGTCTAGGTATATATACCTAGGTTAGTGTGTAATTCTATGACAGATGTAGTACAATGAAGTTGTAAGCAGGGTTCTGGAATCAGAACGTCTGGGTTCAAAACCCCAGCTTGGCCCAACCTATGAGCATCCAGGAGCCAGAGCCAGAGATCTGCTGTATTTCTTTAGCAAGCAACCTAGCCTCTGTGGTCTTGGTGCCTATGTTTCTTCTCAGCAAAGTGAGGGTCACAATAGTGCCTATCTCAGGGTTATAGTGAGGATTGAATCAGATAATAAATGTGAAATTCCCAGCAGGTAGCACATGCTTAAAAAATGGTATCTGTATTGTCATCATTACCATCCTCATCACCAATCAGTATTACTGTCATTATCACCAGTACTACAATGAGGACTTTGGAATAAACCATAGAGGAGACCAAGGTTCTATAGGAATAAGAAGAAAAAAGCTTAATTGGGGATTCAGGGAGGCTTTCTGGAATAGGTGGCACTTGAGCTGGACCTTGAAGAATAAGTGGGAGTGGTAGGGAAGAAGTTCTCAGAGCTACAATGCCACTACATCATTCTTGCTGCTCTAACCACCCAAGTTTTAGTGCAGACAATTATGTAGAAGCAGGAGAGGTGCCCAAACATCCAAGAACTCAAGATCTGCCACATCATTGCACGTGATCTTGCCCTTGCTCCTAATTCTGCAACACGGAGGTTAAGACATCTCATGTCTTATTCCCAGACTCCTGCTGGAGGCAGCCTACCATTTCCTTTCTCTGGGCCTGAACTTTAAGCTGCATAGAGCCGTGTTCCCCAAGCCCCCAGCTCTAGCCTGTTTTCCAGTTTGCTTCACTGACCAGCCTGGGCAGGCCTAGCTAAGCACAGCCCTAAGCATGGCCCTGACATGTGGTAGGCTCTCAGCACATAGATTATGAATAAATGAATTGCCTGAGCATTTTCTTGTCTCAACCCTGAGATATAGCCTCCATGAATGATGACAAGATACATAAAGTCTTGGCTAGCCAATGTGATATTTGACTCATCTCTATGTGTTGGCAGCCAGGAGCCTGGAAATGGACATCAGTTCCTCCAGGAATATGCTTTCTTTTCTGGGCGGTTTCCTGTTCTCAGGAGTCTTTACAAAGAGGTCCCACTTGGTCATATGGTTCTAGAAGCATTTAGAAAGCAGTCCTTGTCAGAGAAAGTCCTAGGTAATGGCTCTACCTCCCATCCCTGTCACCACCAATACACATACACACACTATCTAAGAGCATTCAGTGGTTATCTGTTATTTCTACCTACTGAAACTCATTCTCCCCTTGTTCTGGCAATGGCTACTTAACTGAGAGAAGGACCCTTTCCTCACTCTTTGTTCATGTGGTAAAGGTGTGGCTGACAACCCATCCCCACTTATCCCACAGGTGGGCATTTAACCTGGGCTCAGCCAATCAGCACATTCCATCCCCCCTGGCCATAGTGATCTGTTCTGGGGGTAGTAGGTGACCCCCAGCTGGTCCAATAAGGGTAAAACTGAAACTTTTGGTGGAACTATTGGGAGTAGAAGTTCTCTCTTCACAGGGGTGGGCCCATGATGGCCAGTAGCCATTTCAGTACCTCATGAGAACATGTCTAAGGAGCAACTAAAAGAACAGAGCAGGGAGTTGATGAAGGAGCGTTTGAATGGCTGAAGTTAGCCATGCCTGAAGCCAACCTAACCTGGTAAGCTCAAAATATATATTGTTTTTTTGCCTAAACCAATTTAAGTTGGGTTATCTTACACTTGCAAGTTCTAATGACACAAATGGGACAGTAGAAACACCAACGCATATGTCAAAAAAAAAAAAAAAACCCTGTCTTGGAGAGCAAAGAGCTTTTATCCCTGGGAACTGGTTATCTTTTTTGCTCATTCAACAAGTATTTAGTAAATACTTTCCAGCTCCTAGGAAGGATGCTGGGAAATTTTTCTTATCTCCAAAATCCTAAGTGTGATTGATGCACTCGTTTTCAGGGGTAATCAGGGAGAGGTCTTTGAGGATATGAGTGGTAAGTGAGACCTGAGGAAGTGGAGAAATGCACAGTGGTCCAGCAGGACAAGAACATGTTGAGAGGCTTGGGTTCTGGATTCTGGCTCTAGCACTCACCAGCTACATGATCTCAGGCAGGCACCTTAAACTCTCTGCCCTTCAGTGCTTCTACCTTTACAATTGGGATATTAATATCTGTACTGCTGAAGCCACCTGGTTGTTGCCAAAACAAACAAAATATGCTTTGAATGTTAAAAGCAATGTATATTTGGATGAGAGAAAATCATTTTATAAGTTGATATGAGGTCCTTTAGCTTCTGGCCAAGATAGAGGATCAGAAACCAGAATTATCCTCCCACCTTAAAAAACTAAAACACCAGACAAAATATATGGTAAAATGGTTTCTGGACATGTAGTAGAGGTGATGCAGGATTCCTGAAAAAAGGGGGAAACAAATAGAGTGAGCCCTTCAATTCTGCCAGCTTACTGTCTGAATTGATTTTCCAAACTTCAGTGTAGGGAGGGGCATCCCAGGCAGAGTCTGGTGGTCTCTCTGAGTTGAAGAGATAGAATTGGAAGTTTGAAGAGGCCAAAGGAACTAGAGTTTTCAGGGCAGAGTATCACAGCCCTGGAATGACTCACATTCCTGAAATCCAGAATAGAGAAATCTCATAATACACAGGGGATCAGGTGGAGTACTCAGAAAAGTATTGCCTCAGTAGTAAGGTCAAGTTAGCTCTAGATCACTGGCATGATCCAGCCTAACAAAGCTTAAATCAAGTCTTAACAGGATCAATCTGTTTCCAAGTAACTTAAATGAGTCTCAGAATGAACTTCAAGGACATTTAAAGGAATACAAAAAGTCCAGCACACAAGGTAAAATTCACAATGTCTGATATTCAGCCAAAAATGATCAGACATACAAAGAGTAAGGAAAATACAACTAATAATGAAAAGAAAAATAATAAACACAAAAGGCCAAGAAATGATAAAAATAATAAAAATGGTAGACAAGGACATTAAAATATCTATTATAAATATACTCCATATGTTCAAGAAGATAGAAGAAAGAAAGTCCAAATATATTAAGGACAGATATGGAAAATAGAAAAAGACCCAAATGGAACTTCTAGAGATAAAATATACAATGTTTAAGATCGAAAAAAATATATACTGGAGGGAATTAAATTGACATGAAGGAGATGATGAGTCTCCTAATTTAGGATATTTTTGCAAAAGTGGAACAAAAGCAAACTGGGCATGGAAGGTGGAATTATAGATTCAGAGCACTGCCAAAACATACTGGGTCTTTGTGAAAATTATATAAAAATACCTTAACTGAAAGAACTATCATAAAAAGGATTATTATTTTTTTAAAGATTTTATTTATTTATTTGACAGAGAGATAGCACAAGTAGGCAGAGAGGCAGGCAGAGGGAAAAGAAGAAGCAGGCTCCCCACTGAGCAGGGAGCCCAATGTGGGGCTCGATCCTGGGATCATGACCTGAGCCAAAGGCAGATGCTTAACTGACTGAGCCATCCAGGCACCCCATAAAAAGGATTATTTTTGAGGAACCTCCATACTGTTTTTCCAGAGTGGCTGCACCAGCTAACACAACAAAATAAAATTTAAAAAAAAGGATTATTTTAAAGGTGTTCCTTTATTAGGGCTGCCACAGTTCTGCACTAGGGATACACATTGTGGTAAGAAGAGCATCAGCTACATTTCAGTCCCATGTGCCCATTAACCAGTTACCATGTTCCAGGTCATGGTCTCTATAGCCATACTACCCACATTAGCCCAGTCTAAATGAGTGCAGATAAAGGAGAAAGAATGCCATAGGCATCATGGACCAGTGCTTCCTTAAAGACTCATAAACTGAACCACAATTCTAGCTTTGCTTGAGAGCTCTTTTACCTGCTTCTAAGAATCTGCAGAAACCCTACCAGCTAACTGCTCCTTCCTCTCTCTCTGCCTTCCTCCATCACTATGTTCATTCCCTTCTGCCCCTCACTGTCCTCTAGGAGTTGATTTCACATTGGCCAACAACAATTGTATGCACCAGCCCTCTGATACACAGATGAGATTAATGAAGGGGGTTTCTCAGTGTCTTGGTTAGTCAGTGGATGGGATCCCATTCAGAGGCCCCTACCAAGATTTAAATGTTGGAATGAATATATCCAGGAAATATCTTCATGCATATCCCACTTTGACAAGAGTTTAAAAATATATATAAATAGAAAAATCTTGGCCCTGTTACTGGGCCCATCAGTAACAGCAGCAAGGGGTTACTCAGATCTTCCCTGAGAATTTACTCCATATTTGCCAAAAAGATGCCTTCGTTCTGATTCTATGCAGCCTGAGAACCCCAGGGAATATTCAGAACCCCAGAGACAGAAACAATATAAAGACAGTCATTTCTCTTTGAAACAACAATTTGTATTTTCATATCTTTGATACACAGTCTAATACTCAAATCAATAGGCCAATGGAGATTCACCCAGTGCAAGTTTAATAAGGAAAATAGTTTTTAAAAAAAGATTTGGAAAGCAAGAGAGATATTACCTGCAGGTGTGTTAGATTGTGGAGCGGGGTTAGGTCGGTTCTTTCTTTTTTCCCTAGTGTAATGAAACAGAAGCTAAACCTCTGAGTTGATTATGATCAGATAGATATGGGAGCTTCTGGCTGTTTTCTGTTTCCTATCACCCCTCCTACCCTTGCCCCAATCAATACAACAAGTTTTATCTTCTCTGATGAAAACTCAACTTTCTGTTTTTTGCAATTTAGGCTTCCTCATGCTTGGTTTGAGTTTGCAGTCAGGCAAATCAGTTTCCAAATCCAAGTCATGAGTTTTGGAAGCCCCAGGCGAAGGCCTGTTCCAGAAGGTAGGTAGGCAAAATTGATAAAAAAAGAAAAAGTCCATAAAATAGGGTCAAGAAGGCCCAGAGAGGCTGGGCAGCAGGTAGAACTTGCTCTTGAAGACCACTTTCCTTATCTCATGTCTCTCTTCTTGATGTGTTATGATTCCCTGGTTGCTAAAGTCAAGCTCAATTCACCAACACAATGGCTCCTGGCTCCTTTAGGAATAAGGAGTGTGGCCATGAAGCCTTCATATCAATGTTTTGATTGGACCCATTACCTGGCAGGCTATATCTGTTCAATAAATATTCATTGAATGTCTCCTGTGTACCAAGCACTGTTCTAGGCCCTGGGGATATAGCAGTAAACAATGCAGACTAGCTCATGGAGCTTATATTCTAGTAGTTTATATTCTGTTATTTATATAAACACATAAATAAATAAGTAAAGATAAGATCAGATCGTGAACATGCTATAAGGAAAATCTTTAAAGGGCTACCAGAAATTGGAAAAGCATTCTAAAAAAAAAAAGGTGGAGGAAGGGATTTGAGCTGACATTTGAATGAAATGAAAGAACCAGTCATGTGAAGATCTGGGAGAAAAGTCTTTCAGACAGAGAAAACTGCAGGGCAAGGTCCCTGGGAAACAAGCTTGGTTGAAAGAATAAAGAACTTCTGTATAGCTAGAGTATAGTGCGTAAGGGGAAAGTTAAATGAGATAGTTAAAAAATTAGTCAAGATGAAGATCATATAGAAACTTGTGGACTTTTATAAAAAGAAGTTGTGATGGGAAACAATTGCTCTGATTTATGTTTTGGAAATATCTTTCTGCTGCATGGATAAATGGGCTATTGGGGATGGGGTGGCATGGAAGAATAAAAGCAGAGAAAACAAACACTAATGCTGTAGTCTAGGCAAGGGATGATGAACAGTTGACCCAGGGTAGTAGCAGAGAGAGAGTGAGATGTGGATGGATGAAAGTGGAGTATATTCTGGAGATAGAGTCGATGAGACTGACTAATGCATTATAATGTAGGGAGATATACAAAGAGGGAATTCAAAGATGACTCTTAGGTTTTGACTTGAGCAGCTGGTTGATTGGATGTCTGCCCATTCCTGAGTTAGGAGACAATCTAATAAGAGTCCTGTCTTAGATGTCTAAGGTTTGTGATTCTTATTTGACATCCAAGTGGAGAAGTCAGGAAGCCATTTGGATTTGGAGTCAAGAGCTCAGTTGTGGGGATTTAAATTCTCTGGACCAGCCTTTCTACCCATCTGAATTTTACTCTTCCAATCAGCTCATTTTTCACTTATTCAATAAGCATTCAATGAGTGTCTTCTATGCTCAAGGATCTATGCTCAGTGAGTTATAATGAAGAGAATAAGACCTAAGGCATGATCCTGTCTTCAAGGACAGAACAGTCAACGCTGGATCCTTAATATATAATGGGATACTCTAGATTTTGTTTTTCTTGCTGAATGGCCTTGAGCTTCTGGGATACCAAACTGGGAAATTCCTGGAATAAATGAGTAGAACACCAATACTTACTGAGATGGCCATATAATTTGGGCTAATATCCACTCCTGACTCAGGTAGGTGTGGTAGGCATGGAAGGTGCCATATAAATGGGTGAATGGGGTGAGGGAGCAGCTAACATCTGTGGGAATCTCAAAGGGTTATTACTCAAGTGTCCTTCAAGTGTTTGCTTACACCAGACTTGAGTACCTCCAGTGATGTCCCACTCACTACCTGTGCTCTTTGAAAAGTTCTGGTAAGTCTTTGGAATTGGGCTTCTTGGGAAGCAACAGAAAAGCATGGGGTCCAACTACCAAAACTTGTAGCTAAATGGTAAATCTTGGGACTGTGAGTAGCCAGGGGGCCTCTAGGGGTGCTGTAGAGGGGCTGCAGATGGGTTCCAGACTTTCCCCAGGAACTTAAGTGTTTTCACACCTGGACAGCCCACACTTAGAAACTATTGGGTTATGGTCCCAGCTGCAGTGTTTCTGGAAGATAACATGGCAGAATGCATAACTTTATATTGGAGATAATTTAGCTCATGTTCCCAGATATCTGCAGAAATGGGTCTTGTTTAAGATTTATTACCCCCCTGAAACTAACAGAGCCACACATAACACCCACAAGCTTTATTTAAGGACTTTACTCGATGGCCAGTGAGAAAACAGTAAAATCCTCACTCTTCCCAGGATAGATAAGGAAAGTCAATCCTGGCAACCTCCATCTTTTACTCCTCAGAGGTCTGTCAGGGCCTGTGCCCATCCACCCACAGATGTTAGCTGCTCCCTCATCCCATTCACCCTCCACCCCCACCTGCTGTCATATCTCAGCTCTCTTGAGTCACCCGAGCTTTAATTTGGGCTAATCTCCACTCCTGACTCAGGTAGGTGTGGTGGTGATAAATCAAAATGAGGACACAAGCTGTCAGTAATAAAACAGGAGAGACTTGTCAGTCTAATCAACTTTATTAGCAACAAGTCACAGGAAAGTCTCTGGTAGCTTTTTCTCCTCTTTTCCTTGATGCTTCCTTTTAGCTTCCATGAAGTTCCCAGCAAAGCAGATGCAACCAAGTCAGAGATGAATTAGCAAAGAGGAGGTGGGGGAAGAGGAGGCTCTGTGTGGCTCCCCAGTGGATGGCCACAAATACCAATATGACCAGGCCAGACAGGGATGGAGGCAGCAGCCTGGTTTTCTCAGGTGGCATTCCGAGGGTCTTCTCCCTCTGTGAATAGGGAAACTGTATAATTTAGAGAACCCATCTGGAGGTGGACAGGATGGAAAGACTCCAACCAAATCAACTTTTTGCTTTGGGAAAGATCTTTAACAAGCTTTCCCCAGACAAGAGAGAGAGCACATGTGATAGAGAAAAGTGGCCTTAGACCTGGTGGCTTCGCAACCCTAGTTCTAAACTTTGCTAAAGCCATGTGTCTTGCTTGACTTGGGGTCTCGGACCTGTGTCCTTAGGATGTATCTTCCCTTTTTGCCCTAGTAGCTTGAGTGGATTTCTGTTTCTTATAGCCATGGCAGTCCTAATTAAGAAAATATATTAAAGCACAGCATTTTGAAACATGCGTATACCAAACAAGTCAGCATTCTGTTTTCTCTGACCCTCAGAGTTGAACATCCAGCTTCCTGGTGGACTCACCACGTGGGGTCTTACAGGCCCCTTAACTCAACGGCAGTCCTATTGTAAACATGCAAACATTGGAGGTAGAGCTAAAGCCCCCTGAACCACATTCCCATTCCCAATTATTTCCTTGGAGGTCAATGCCATCATCATTTGGTTTGTGTTCCACCAGACCTGTTTTGATGCATTTACATATGTACACACAGAGATATAGATAGATATAGATAGATGTGTATTTGCTTTTTTTTTTCTTAAATTATCTTATATTCTACATGTCATTTAACAACTCACTTTCTTCCTACTCAAGAGGTCTTGGCTATCTTTCCATATCAGAACATTTGCCTCTTTTAAACTGCTATGTAGAATTCCATAGGCTGGCTATCCCATAACTAATTTAGCCATTCCTTATTGCAGAACATTTAGGCTGTATCCGCCTTCAAATTTTTCAATTACAAACAGTACTTCATGGAAATTCCTTGTAAAGGTTCTTTGGGACACATGCAAGGGCTCCTCTGGGAGGTGCTGAGGGCTGGGTTTGCCAGCTCCCAAGAGAATGGAGTCACTTCTATCTTCCTTACCTGTCGTGGAGCCGAAGGAGCCCATAAGCCTGCCTTCTCACTAGCACTGGCCAAGGTCTTGTCTTCCAAATTCATCTCCTCTGTCAGTCTTCCTTCCTGGCTTTCTCTCTCTCAGACTCATTCCCCTCCTGCCTAGACCACCAGGACCACCTCCTTGTTGCCGCCCCCCCCGTCCAAGCTTGGCCCCTTCTGATCCACCTCTAACCTCTGCCAAAAAGATACAGAAACCTAATGGGGTTGTCTGCTGCCCACTCACAGGCTGCCCAGGGCCCTAAAGAAAAGTGCAAGGCCTTTGTGATCTAAGCCTGGCTCCCCAATCCAGGTCATTTCTCTGTCACTTCTGCCTTAGCTCTCTAGAAACAGAGAACTGGCTGTAGTTCTCTACTCACCTCCAAGCCACTATGTTTTGACCCCTTACTTTTGCTCATGCTGTGCCTTCTGTTTGGAACACCCTTGCCTATCTCAGATTAACCCCTACTCCTTCTTTAAGATGAGAGCACCAGCTCAGGTGCCCCTCTTATCTCTCTGGAAATACTCGCTGCCCCTCTAGTGCTGTCCTTTCCACCTGTGTTCTATTTACATGTGTACTGGTTCTCCCACCAGATTGCAAGCTCTGTGAGGAGAACACTTGGTTTCAGCCACCTCTGTGCCTGCAGAGCATAGAGACAGCTCTATCCCACTCTCAAGCCATCCTTTGGAGGGGTCAGGCCCTACTTCCCATCTCCAAGGGATTCCTATGAGACCCAGGCTAAAGTCAGTCAGTGGAAATGGGAATCAGTCCCAGGACTTTTGTTCAAACTATTGGGGAAGAAAGGCTCTCTTTTCAGTTGCACTTGGCATTGTAAAGATATAAAGCTGGTGAATCTTCTGCCATTTGGTACCCTTAAGAATTTACCCATGTGAGAATGTATGCTAAGAGAAGGAAAGAATAAATACTGAGTCCAGATAGCTTCATTTGAGCTCCTAGATCCAACCATGCATACTCCACTGGACTTTCTATTTCTCAAAGTAAGTATATTCCTTTTCAGTTTAGACTGGCTTGAACAGTTTTCCGTCACTTGCAATTGAAGGAGTCCACTGGCCAAGCAAAAAAAATGGCATGTATGCTTCCCACCCTTGTGTAGTCCCTCCTACATTGAATAGGCTATGTCCAATAGGATACTGCAGATGTGACTGTATGTCACTTCCAAGGCTAAGCCAGAAGGAACCCTGTAGCTTCCACCTCACTCCCTCTTAGATTGCTCCCACAGAAGGATGCCAGCTGCCATATTGTGAGGACACTCAACAGTCCTACAGAGAAGCCCATGTGGGGAAGAACTGAGACTTCACACGAAATTGCCCACCATGTAAGAGAAATACTTTGGAAGCAGGTCCTTCAGCATCAGTCAAGCCTTCAGAAGACTGCAACCTCAGGAGACACCCCAAACCAGCACTTCCAACTAATTCATTCCCAAATGCATGACCCACAGAAACTGGGAGAGTTAATAAATACTTATTGTTGGCAGTCTTCAAGCTTTGGGGTAATTTGTTACATAGCAAGAGACAACTAATTCACCTCCCAAATCTGCTGCTCCAACTAAGAACCCCCACCCCTCAAAGCTCCTCAACCTTTAAATGGTACCAACATTTATCCAGCTTTTCAGGCTAAAAAAAACCCACAAAAAACATGTGGAAGTCATCCTTGAACCCTTTGTTTTCCTTACAACCCACATCTAGCCCAAATGTTTATCCTATTGGTTTTGCCTCCAACCTATATCCTGAATCCCACTATCTCTCTCCATGTCCACCTCTATCATCCCAACCCAGCCACCATAATCCCTCAGCTTGACTGACATGATGGTCTCCCAATTGATCTCTTAGCTTCACTTCTATACCCATATAAAGGAGTCTTCTTGAAGACCAGAATTATCTTATTATTATTCATAGCAGATCCTATCATGCACCTGTTTGTTGCAGTGGCTTCTCAGCCCAATTTGAATAAAACACCTACTCCCTACTTCAGTTCAAAGTTGCTCATGCTCTGACTCAGGCTCCCTTAACAAACCATCTCCCTTTGTCCTCTGCCATCTGCTGTGTCTTCCATCTGCTCCTCACACTGGCCAGGACTGCTGCAGATCAGAGCCCTCTGCCTGGACTACTCCTTTTCCAGATAATCACATGGCTGTCCCTCCTCCTTGCTCAGGTCTCCAGGAAGTCATTGCTCTCCTGCTTCAGTAGCCTTCCCCTTCTCTACCAGTAGTCTCTATTTACTATCTTCTCCACTTACATTTACCTGCATCAATATTTTTTTCAAGTGTCTTCCCTGCCTCTCCTACAACTGAAATAAGCTCCTTGAGGGCAGGGCCTTTTTCATTATTCCCTGCTATAGTCTTATTGCTCTGATGAGTGTCTAGCTTATAGAGGGTGTTCAATAAATATTGTCACCCGAGCAGCTGACTCATGTTCCACGGGGTAGACTTAGGGCAATACCAAGCCAAATCATCTTAAAGGTCGGTAGCAATTCCCAAATGATGCTTGTACTTGTTCAACCTGACTTTGCTCTTCCCTTTGCCAAATACTCCCATGAAAGGGAGAAAACTTGCCTCCTCTTTGCAACTAGAGCTTTCCCATCATTGAGGAAAGGGGGCCATAGCTTAGCTAGGTCTGGTGGTTTCCTGAAAGCTATACAACCAGTGTGGATCGGGGCTGGGAATTTGAATTCCACTCTGGAGAAGATGTGAGATGGAGGAGAGGCAAAACAAAAGGGCTTGCAGAGTCTGATTATTAACAGAACTGGAATCACCACAAAGCTAATGGAATTCCAGGGTCCTTGGATGCAACAGCTCCCTTCCAAAGCCCTGGGAGGGCCACTAACAATAGGTTCACATGCCCAGATGTTTTTGTAAAGGTTGCAAGAAGAAGACATTTGAACCACATCAGCTAAGACTGCTGTTTCTTTCCCTTGCAATGTGCTCCCATCAGGCAGTGTTGGTGAGCTGTGGGTATCTAGGGACCTGGCTAAGAAGTTGGGTTAGAGTAACATTTAGCATGAGTATAGTCGGATATAGGTATAGGGCTTTCGGTTAATTTCATGTAGAGCAAAGCTATTGCCAGCTCTTCTGGCATGGGAATGGCTTCTAGGGATATTCCAATTCTCACTCTTACTGACTCACCTGGCATCACAACATGAAGGTATAAGGCCAGGGGTCATATCTTGAGAAGAACATGTCCAGTCATGCTCAACACCAGAAGAAAGTGAGGGAATGGACAGAGGTCGAAGCTAGCATGTGGGACATTGTTCTAATCCTCAGACCTGTACCATGGGAAGTGAAGGCATTCATTCTCATTTATACCTCACCAAACTGAAAGCTTTCTTCTGCACAAAGAATCTATTCTCTCTATAGAAAAATCATTGCATATAAAGAAGCAAACAGAGTATGAAGCCAAAACTTGCAGAGAATAAAAAAGTATTTTAGAGGTGTACCAGCAGTTAATTAATACAACATTATTATTTTTCTGCTATTTGTGGATCTTGTCAGTTTTTAAAATCATTCTTATTCATAATGAATTCCTTTTTTCATTCTAAATCAATATTCATTTTCATACCTAAATTCGTGTTCTTTTTTTACTTAAAGAGGATCCTTACATGGTATAAGCTTCCCCACAGAGATCATAGCCTCACCCGAATACCAGCTTGGACCTACACTTGAGTTAGGAGGCAGTAGGGGCAGCTGAAGCTTGGGAGGGACCCAGGGTGGGTGTCCTGGGCCTGGGCAGGGAGGTCTGTTCTGTCTGAGAAGAGCTGAGTCCTGGTTTGCACTGATGGGAACAGCTGCTGTCCCCTCCTCCAACACTGAAATCTTCATCCCTCCAGCCCTCTTTTTGGGCTGAAGGCCAAATGATTTCCTGTGTTTTCTCTGTTCATCAGCTCTCTATTATCATGATGGTGAGAGCCACCCACTCAATAAAACAAAGCAAACAGACTCCCACAAACCCACAAACAGCTCTGAGCACACAGGCTCCGATTTTATTTCCTAATTAACCAGTCATTCTCAGCCAATCGGATGATTTGCTTGTCATCCCATTCGGATTTGTGGGCAAACAAATCATCCCAGGGTCTCAGGCAACAGCTCCTGGGGTGGAGGGAGGGCTTGGGAGAGGCCTCATTACTCTTCACTGTGGCTTCCTAAGTCCCTCCTCCCTACCCCTCTTCTGCCTGTCTGCGTAGTTACTAGGCTTGCCAGGCTGCCTGTTTTCGGACTGCCAGGGCCAAGGCCAGGGACCCAGCCCCTAAGAAGCCCCTTTCCTCTGAAGCTCCACAGTTCTGTCCTTTCCTCTTGTTGCATTTGTCAGTGCCAAGGCTAATCAGGGAGGTGGACCCACAATGAGTGCACTTCATGCAGAGAACATGAGAGCAACTTCTTCATGGCAAGTAGATTAGGGACTGTAGCCTGCCCTTTCTGGACCCTCTTTCCAGCAGGCTGGATAAGGAAGCACGGGGACCCCAGGGAAAGAGGAAAAGGAGTCCTGCCTTCCTGGAAGGCAGGAGGTGCAGGGATGCTCTCAAATACTTCTTTGCCTCCCTCCTCACCACAACTCTCTGCTTATCACCAGCTCTGCATCCATGGGTGAGCCACTCCCCATCTCTGGCCTTTGTCTTCTCATCTATGAAAGGAAGAAGTAGTATTTTAAAGTCTCATAATGGTGGGTCTCACACCAAACCTGGCCAAAAGATGTGTTTTGAGGGATCCACATACTGCTTTGTCTTGTTTTGTTTTTGTATTTGAATTAGTTGCCAGAACTTTATAAATATGAGGTCATCATTTTTACAATGTAGAATTCAGGTTTTGCTCAAAATACACTGAAGATTTGGATTTACTGGGCTTACATTCCCTCCTGGCAACAAATAGCTGAAAACAAGAAGCTGTCTCTGAGAAATATGACCTGTCCTCTGCAGTTAGCACAGTTCCCGTGCTTTCCTATTGGATTCCACCCAACCCACGTCACTCATGGACATTATTTGTGTGACCCTTGAAGGCATGTAAGTTTGATAGTCTGTAGTTTTCATTCTGCATCCTTTCTGAATATTCATAATGCATTTTACAGGTGTTTATTGAACTCCTTTCAGGTTCCTGGTCTCATTCTAAGCACCGAGGAATGCATAGAGTAAAATGTGGCCTCTGCCTGGGACAACCTAAAGTTTAGTTCCAGGGGCATGGGAACTGGCTAAATAAGAATTCATGCTGACGAAAGAAGCCATTCTAGCTGCTGTAGGGGAACACAAGACCAGTTTAAATTCCCTCTGATTATTCTTGTATAGCCATACAGCTAACATTTATGTGACACAGGAGAGTTTTCAGGATACTTCTATTAGATCTTTGAGACCTTACCACAATGTAGAGAGGTAGATATTACTTCCAGATGCTCACAGGTGCTGCTGTGGTCTGAATGTTTGTGTCCTCCCCAAATTCATACCTTGAAAACTTAAGACTCCAGATGATGGTATTAGGAGGTGGGGCCTTTGGGAGATGATTTGCTGGAGAGAGTAGAGCCCTCATAGATGGGGTTACTGTCCTTAGAAAAGAGGCCCTGGAGAACTAGCTCAATCCTTCTAGAATGTGAGGTTACAACAAGAAGTCTGCAACCCAGAAGAGAGCTTTCACCAGAACTCAATCATGCTTGAGATCCTGATCTTGAACTTTCAGCCTCCAAAACTGTGAGAAATAAATTTCTGTTGTTTATAAGCTACTCAGTCTCTGGTATTTTGTTGTAGCAGCCTCAACAGACTAAGATAGATGCCAAATGACTTGCTATAATCCTCCATAGGTTGTGTTTTTCATACTCAGCACAGACATCCCCAGACATAATTTTAAGACTTGTCACCTGCCATTCTGGGGAGTTGGAGTGCTGTACCCACCACATTCTGTGCCCTGGTCATTGATCTTTGTGCTCTAGGAAACAGCCCTGGTTCATAGCCTAAAAAGATATTGGAGAGATGTCTCAGCCAAAGGCAGAACCAAGACTCCCCTAGTTCTCTATGTATGTCACTGGCCTCTTAACTCCCCATTTTCTCCCAAATCTGCTTGTATCACCAACCAGCACTGCAAAGGGTAACAGCCAACCCCAGACTGCCTGACTTCCCATGGCCCAGCGAGCATCCAACCTGGCCGGCCCTCCTTGATTGTATATCTGTGGAGGGGCAGTTGTATTCCATTCCCGCTTTCAAATGACCAGAGAATAATTATCTAAGATCATTTTGAATGATAGTCTTCTAGTTCTAGAGAAACCATCAACGTGATCCCCACAAACTGTAAAAAATTGGGGATTGGGGTCCATAGATCTAAATGTCCCTCTCCCTTGGAGGACATGATTCTAAATTCTCTTTCTAGGCTTCACACCAAGGGTCAGAAGCCTGCTCCATGCTTGGCCAGTGACTGCCACAAAGGTGGGCATGAGTGGTGATGATGATAGATGACCTCTTGACAGGCTGCCAAGGACACTGTGAGCTCGGCTTCCATCTTTGCGAGCAAGTATGATGCTCCTCTTATAACAAGCTGGTTGAAAGTAATACATCTCCTGTGATTTAAGTGACAGGCTGTTGCAATTGTTTCCTTTGGTTTTGGCATAAAGAGGAAATGTGAATCCAACATGATCTGGAGTGGAAAGAACACATCAGATCTGAAGACTGCGTTTTTTTCCATCTGGGCAGAACTTAGGAGACAGATCCCATTAGCGACCTGAGGACCCAGCTGGTGGACAATATGGTTAAGATACAGAGGTCACTCCTTGGACTCCGAATCAGGTATCATTTTTCTCCTTCATACTGTCCTATTCTTCACTTCTGTCTGGATGTTCCCCTACTTCCACTTAGGTGTCCAAGACCCTATGTGATTAGCACAATCCCCTCACCCAACTAAGCTGCCTTCATTAATGTTCCAGATGGCACACCTTTTCTTTCCCATCCCCTCATGCAAAAGGATCTGCCCCAACTAAGGGACACATACTGACTCACTCCCTGGTACTAATGGTTGAAGGTTACCACAAACCCTTTACTTATACAGAGAGTCACATTTTCCCAAATTCTTTCTCATCCTTCCCACGTGGAATAGACCTAGAACTGGCCAGACTTGGACATCAAAGAGATGGACTGAGCTAAGATAAGGCAGGAGGTTTCACTGAGCCAAGGAATGGAGGGGACTACAGAGAATGCTAAGATCGGTGGGGGCACAGAGATGGAGCTCCCATGCAGTGTATGACCCCTGGTAGGTATTCAGTGTACTCTTGTTGGATGAGTAAATGAATAACTGAGTGGAGACCTGAGGTGAGAACATCAGGAAGAATGTTGGGAAGGGCCAAATTCATGAATGGTACAGTAGAGCAGGGAGGATGGAACAAAGACATTCATAGAAAATCAGGATTGGTGGTCAAGAGATAATGCTGTGACTCCTAGCCCCATGTCCCCTTCCTCTGGGAACAAACCTTGGTTTTCCCCTTTCCTCACTGCATGCAGTCTGTGTAGGACTGCCAATCAAGATGATCCTGGCAATGCCTGTTATATCACCCCAACCAGGCCAATTAGTCCTTCTATCCGATGAGAACTTGAGCGTTGAGCAGTGACACAGGGACAGAAAATGCTGGTTCCTGATTCATCCTACTAGTGATGACTTGAACAGATTGCCCATCATTTTCTGTTGACTCGTTCACCAGAACTGGCCTGGTTCTGTCTCCTCAAAGTTTTGTAGTCAGGCTTTTCCTATGAGCCACCTCCTATCCTTGTAATGAATTTCTTTTTTTAATTTAGATTAGTGGGGATGATTTCTGTCACTGGCAACCAGATAATCCTAAATAATACAAGACCAAGGGTTAAGAAGGTTGGGAGTGACAGGGTCTTCGTTTCTGAGATATGTCCCTAGAAATTATGGTTTGCTGTGTGGTCATTGGTGGTCTGATGTATAAGAGAATCTGTGTGGTTTTTGAGACCAGGAGAAATGACATCAGTTTGTCCCTCCCTGAGAATTGCTAATAAATAGTGAGTCAGTAGGGTTGGGGCAATCATTGAGAACTCTCTCCTGGACATTTGCCTCTCCAGTCTCAAAGCCTCAAGCCCACCTCAGACCCACTGGGCTGGGACATTCCTAAAAGGGGGTCTGGGATAATCAGGGGGCAGCACTGATACGACATAAATGCCTTCAGTCCAATGAGCACAATGAGAGATTTTCCTTCTGCTTCCACCAAAGACTGACAGCCCAGCCAGCAGGACATGCAGGTTGGTGTAAGAAACTACTTGACAGGTTTCTTTAGGAAATTCTCTCTCTGGCTCTCTCTTTATCAAGTAAAATCCTCCCATAACTTTGTCAGACAGTGTTTTTAAAGAGCATGGCTCCTTCATTGTCTCATTCCAAGTAGCTCTGAAATCTCATTTGAGAGAAAAACCAAGACAGAGAAAGAGGGATGGAGACAGGGAGGGAGAACAGGGAGGGGCAAGTGACAGGGGAGAGAGTGAGCCTCTGAGCATCACATCAGGTCTCCTCTGATGATGGACTGGACAGGAAGGGGACTGGAAAGTGATTCAGTTGGACAGGGAAGAGCAGCCAGTTCACCTAATGAGCTGAAGTCATTAGCAGGGCGGGAGAGTCATGAGGTGCATTCCCTTGGTTTTCTGGCTCCTAGGGCCAGAGTCATGTTCCAGGCCCTCACACAGGTTACATAGGATTAATGTGAGAATATAGGGCAGAGTAGGGAAAGTTAGCAGCTCCACTCTGGGACCCAGGACAGATGCGGGGTTGAGGGGCAACTCCAGCACTGGACCTTGTGTTCTTCCCTCACCAGGACCACCCTTTACTTCCTGGTCCCAAGTGCCTCTCTCCCATTGTGCTGCCCCATCTCTTCTCATTTCTGCCCCCGCCATTCCCACCGCCACCACCTCGTTTCCCCTTTGTCTTCTGTCCCCCTCATGCCTTCCACCTTTTTCTTTCTGTGGTTCTTTGTCTTGGACCCCACTTTCTACCAATTTCTCAGTCTCTACAGGTCAAGTTCAAAGTTCTCAAAAGGGAGGATATGATAGATTTAGCCAATGGTCACAAGTCTAGGAAGCTCTGGCTGGCAGAACTTGCACACCGAACTTTTCTATGGTTTGCTGGCCTGCCTGAACTTTCTCACCTTGGCAGATCCTACGGCTATAGCCAGAGTAGCAGGGTCATGTGATATAGGGCAGATCAGCTCACTGGAAATAACCCTCAGAAGGAGGTGAGGTGGGACTGCTCAGGGCTGTGTCAGTGTGCTCCACCTGTCAGCCACTGTCACAGAGACTCCCACCCAGTGGGCATCTCTCAGTGACACAAGGAACCAGAAGGGCCATGCTGTTGGAAGAGCAACTACTGACCAGTTAATAAAAGAAATCTGAACCTGGAAAGACAGCCGACCATCTGAGATGTCAGAAGGATCAGTAAAATACCACACGGACCAGTCAGTCAAAGTCTCTCCTTTTGATCAAGGGGGCATTTGAATCTGGAGATTAAGTAAGAGGGACAGCCAAGGCTGGAGCTTCTGCTCTAAGCAGGCAGATGATGAGAAACTGCCTGCTCTGGTCTCTGGGTCCTTGTCTCTACAATGGGACAATAGCAGTGCCAACCACATGGGCTTGCAGGAAGAGGAGGTAAGATCAGGTATAGGTGGCCTGCTCAGTGTCTGGCCCACAATGAAGTCTCCATGTGATTAGACTTTTTAAAGTGATTTTCATCCATATTAAAGTAATTTTTATTTAAAATTTAAAATTTTATTAAAATGATGATTAATACTATTAGCCAGACCCTTCTCCCAGAAAAACAGACCTGAGCAGAGTGGGAGGCAACTCAGAAAGAGACTCTGCTGAGAACAGAAATCTCAGTCTGCCTCTCCACCCTTCCCTTTGTTCATACCAATAAATCCCCCCTATTGGGGCATATGAAGAAGGTCATGACAAGAGTCACATTGAGAATTATCAATCCTCTGTTTTCAGCTGTTGCAACATAACATTCTTCCTACCGGGTTGCCTGAAGCCAAGTTGGCTGACCTCTGGGGTAGGACTTTTCCACTGCAGTGACAATGGCATTCTCCTGGAAAAGGAACAGCCTCAAGCTATAGGAATGGGAGCAGGGGTCCCTCCCACTGGGCTACACTGCATTTGTGTCCTGATCAGATGACAGCCACTGACAGTTGCTGGGAAATAGGAATGTTGGGTGGGCAGCAGGAATACTGGCTGCAAAACTAGCAGCTCCTGGTGGTGGAGGAGCTTTCTAGAACCCATGTTGGCATTGTAGACATGGAGGATGGTCAGTCTGCCCCCTTCCCGACAGCACCAGAGGCTATTAGAAGAGGGAATCTCAGATTCTTTACTGCTAGTCCTAACCCTCTACAAAGAAAACCATCTTCTTCAAGATGGTCTCACTATGAAGCCTTGTCCCTTTCTTTTCTCTCTCTTCTTTCTTTCAATTAGTGTCTCCCCCTTTTTCTCTGTACCTTCTTATCTTCTGATTTTCAACCAAGTTGACTGGTCTGTAGTCCCAGCAGAAGCATAGAGTCCAAGAGCAGAACCTCTTTGCGCATAAGAGAAATCTGAGGTCCAGAGAGAGGAAGCACCTTGCCAAGGTTACACAGTAAGTAGTGACAAAGCTGGGGAAAATGAAGGTCTCCTGGTAAGGCCCTGATCACAGATTCTGCTCTCAGCAGGAGAGTACCTCAGTTGGATTCTACCTAACACTATTTCTGCCCAGTGCTAATAGGGATGAAGTCCAAGTGAAGAAGTCTGTGGTCAATTATGGGTAGCCCTGGGGTTGAACAAGGTAAACATGTTTGCCTGATGCAGGACTTCTCAGAGCCTTTGATATGTTATGGTACATTGAAAATTAGGTGGTGGGAGGGGGAAAATATGCTGGGATATACAATATTTTCCAAACTTATTTGACCTTTACTTTTTCCAATGACCATCTTGCAGACCAATACTCAGCAGAACACATTGGAAAACAACGTGCGACATGATGCTGCTTCATGACCAAGGCCAAGAATGGATACCTCTCCCAGGGGAGAAGAAGCTCCTTCCACACCAAGAGACTGGGCCGTGTTTCTGGAAACATGAGCCTTTAAAAGTGAAGCCGCAGCATAAAACAAGATCAAACATAAAAAAAGCTTTTTCTTTCACCTTATTTTAGTTCCGGAGCTCTACATTTAATGAAATATTTAATGAAATATCAGGATGGAAGAGGCAAAGAGAAGAAAGTTTGCCCTGCTCCTGAGACTGTGCCACACTTCAGCCCAAAGCAAATTAAATCAGGGGCTCCTTAGACTGAAGTCCTGGAATGAGAAGCAGAGAGCAAGCTAACGGGTTCTGGGCTGAGCCCTGGCCAACTGCGGTAATAAAACACAGCACGTGGACATGGAGGCTTTGGAACAAAAATACCTTGTAGCTATTATTTTCATGAGTCTCTGCCTATTCATACACCCCGTCTCCCATTCTTTTAATCTGAAGCTACTGAGAATCAGTATTTTTCCCACCTTTGTAATATGAGAAACAAGTTAATTAAAATCAATCCCAACTCCAGTCTCAGAGCGTCTTGGCTGCAGATCTATCAACAGTGTGTTTTGATAGCACTGCACGAAGGTGGTTATTCGGAGACACTGATAATTGCATTAATTTAGGAGGCATTAGCTAAACCCTACGATTAATTACACAGGCAGCAGACAGAGCTATAACCCACCAGATCACTGGATGAATAAGATAGAAACATCAGTTCCTTTTTTATCCAGATCCAAACACCCAGAACACTCAAATAATCAACCTGTTTTCACGAATCACAGATGTTTATAATGGTGACCCTGAGACACACTGAGGCCTTGAAGGTCTTTTGAATCCCCAAAAGAGAGATTAGAGGACTATTTGAATAATGTTCAGTTTAAGGGAACTTTATTGGACTCTATCTTTTTGAAAGCCAGTCATTTATGAGGGATATTTGTGACATATCTCATGGAATCAGAATTTCTAGTTAATTAGTTTTGATCCCATTTCTTCATTCGTTAACCAATCTGAAATGAATTGAAATTAGAAATTCTCTCTCTTTCCCCTCTCTCTATCCCCTCCCCATTTTTCACAATACACACAGACACACACACACACGAGATTAATGTATATGCACATGTCTTTCCAATAATATAAAGATAACATACAAGTAGAGTTGATCCTAAAACTATGTGGGAGTTAGGGGCTCTGATCCCCTGCGCAGTCAAAAATCTATATATAACTTTTGAGCCCCCAAAACTTAACTACTAATAGCCTAATGTTGATCAGAAGCCTTACCAAGAACATAAACAGTCGATTAACACAGATTTTGGATGTTATACGTATTATATACTGTATTCTTACAATAAAGTAAGCTAGAGAAAAGAAAATGTTATTAAAATAATCATAAGGAAGGGAAAATACATTTACAAATACCATTCTGTATTTATCAAAATAATCCATATATAAGTGGACTCATATAGTTCAAGCCCGTGTGGTTCATGGGTCAACTGTGTATACATATGTAAATAGTAAAAAAGAAAAAATGGGAAAACAAGTGAAGATAGTCTGAGAAAAAATACTCTTAAATACAGAGAAGGCAGAGGACTATGTGGGGAGGTGGAAGGAGTGTTTCTACTTCTCCTATCAGAGTCCCACTGTTCCCCTCTCCCCACCTACTAAATTCTACCCATTTCTTCAGGCCCAACTCAAGAGCTTTGCTTTTTCTTGAAGAGCTCACAAATGCCTGATTGAGATGCCAGCATTCTCGGCTAGTGCTTCAGGCAAATTTTAGACATATTTTCTGGTTCATAAGTGAAATGTGAGCTAATATGAACATAGGCATCTGGCCAAGGTGTAGTCTCAGAAGGGGCCCCCTGCAATGGGTGTCAACCCAGTCCTGCAGATGAGAAACCAAGGCTCAGAGCTGTGGCCATAACTTGTGCAGCACTCATGACTGCCCAACTCCAAAGTCTGGGCTCTTGGCCATAGTGTCACCCCAGCCCTCTGGGCACAGACTCTTGGTGCCCAGTGAACAGAGAATGATTCAGTCCTGCCCAGGCTCTGAGAACCACTTTTTCCATGGAGCCATGGAGACCCTCTGAGGACCATGTGGTTTAAGAACTACATTCTTTGGGTCCAGCTTGACCACTGGGTATGGAAAGGAAACAATTTTTATTTGTATTACTCAAGTAATATGTGAGTCCCTTCTCATTATAAAAAGTTTTAAATGATCAGAAGTGTGCCAAGAAACCCCAGATGGCCCTTTATCCACCCTTATTCCCTTGCTTCTCCCCAGAGCCTACCACTGTCAACAGTTTGGTTCATGCATCCTTCTGATTAGTTCTATGGACATTTCCATAAATCAGAGTTATGTTCTGTTTTATGAGCACACCACCTTTTATAAGATGCTTCTTTATTTAATAATATACCTTGGAAATCAGTTCATAGTGGTACATATAGATCTACCTCCTTCTTTTTTAATGCATAGCATTCCAATTTTGCTTTTGCCAAACCATTTTTTAAAATACTTCTCTGTGAAC
The DNA here is from genome assembly GCF_003265705.2 of Callorhinus ursinus. Taxonomy (NCBI): domain Eukaryota; kingdom Metazoa; phylum Chordata; class Mammalia; order Carnivora; family Otariidae; genus Callorhinus; species Callorhinus ursinus. Next base: position 6,690,114 of record NW_027397118.1, read on the forward strand.
ACATGCAAGTAGATTGGCAGGGTAACTTCCTAGAAGTGAAATTTCTAGGTGTTATGGATTGAAATATGTCCCATACTCCTGATTCATATGTTAAAATCCTAACGCTCAGTACCTCAGAATGTGAACTTATTTGGAAATGGGGTCATTGCAAATGTAATTAGTTAAGTTGAGGTCATTAGGGTGGGCCCTAATCCAATGTGACTGACGTCCTTATAAAAAGTGGAAATTAGGACACAGAGATAAGCCCATGGGGCTTATGCCATATGAAGATGAAATCAGATTGGGATGGTGTTTCTTCAAGTATGCAAAGCCAAAGATGGCCTGCACACCACTAAAACCTTGGAGAGGCATGGAGCAGATTTCTCTCTCACAGCCTTCAGAAGGAACAAACCCTGCTGACACCTTGATCTTGGACTTTCAACTCCAGACCTACAATAAGACAATAAATTTCTGTAGGTTAAACTACCCAGTTGTTGGTACTTTATTATGGCAGCCTTAGCAAACTAATATCCTATGTATGCACATTTAAATTTGATGTATAGTGCCAAATTGCTCCCCCCACCAAAAAAAGTTTTATCATCTCACGGTTCCAAGCATAGTGTGTAAGAACAGTGAGAGGCTTCAGACACAGCAGGTGCCATATACATATGCATCACCAGCCTTAAAGCCCTATCACCTTTGTGATCCCACTTAGTACTGGCAATGAGTCTGTCCTGATTTCACTCTTACCAGCTTGAGTCTTCTTAGCAATATTGTCACAACCTTTCTGGTGGGAGGATGAAGAAAAATGCCTCACTACAAATCAGTATAGGCTAAGACCAAAGAAGGAATAAAGGAAGGGAATGCTCGAGGTTCAGAGAATAGAGAACTTACTCCCTGCTGGCATGACCTATGGCAAAATGGACCTCAGAGCTTGGGAGGATGGAAGCATTCTCTGCCCCCTAGGCACTGAGAGTCTGTGCCCAAAGGGCTGGGATGGCACTTTGGCCAAAATCCCAGGCTTTGGAGCCGGGCAGTCATGAGTGTTGCACAAGTTATGGCCAGAGATCTGAGCCTTGATTTCTCATCTGTAGGACTAGGTTACACCCATCTCAGGGGGCCCCTGCTGAGACCACACCCTGGCCATACAAATGTGAACACTTCCCTCCATCACGTCCTTGGGTTTATATTTACCATCTATCTGACATGATTTTTAAAAAAGAAAGAAATAAAGAAGTCCCCAGAAGATGATGACAGTCAAGACCAGACTGACACTGCTCTCTCCTCTGGCCCACAGTGAGGTTTAGTGCAGGGGTCATGGGGAGTGGCGAGGCACCTTTGTGGTGTGTTTTGAGAGAATAATAGAAACTGGTAATTAGCTCCAGAATCATATAAACTATGCTGAAGGTAAAAGGGACCACATGTACATTAACTTCTGTGATTAATTATGACATGAAAGTACATTGAGTCCACTCAACAGATAAGGCTCAAACTTGTCCCTTTACAATATCTAGGGCCATAGAATTATCCATGGAACTGAATATGTATGGTAAATATAGACAATATCATGGGCAGGGTGCGATGGGGGTCCCATTAGCAAGTTGAGGGGCTTTTCTACTAAACTATTAGAGAGAAGCATTGTGTAACCAAGGCTCTCTGTTTGCAAGTGACGAAGATCAACTCATGTCAGCTCAAGCAGTGGAGGAGATTTATGGTCACTGTCATTTGGTTTCTGTCCCCTTCCATCTTCTGGTTCTGCCTACTTTGGTATCAGTTCTACTCAGGAAGGCTCTTCTGTGATGGGAAAAATCTCACCTGAGTCTTGGTTTATATGCTCCTCTGAGTAATTCCAGCGGAAATCAAAACTATGCAGAGATAGCATCTTATTGAGTCAGCTTGGATACCGTGCCCCTTCTGAACCAGTCAGTGTGGTCAAAGGGATAGGGAATATGCTCACGGGACCCTGGGAGCATCTGGCAGACCAGACTTGGGGAGTGGGGGAGGATGTTGGGGGTTGAGGGGGGCTAATAAACACCACTCCCTCTTTTCTCTGCCTGAGTTCAGAACACTTGAGAGATGGATTCAGAGTCAGGCAGACAGAACTCAAAACATCACAATTATTACTGGTAAAACTAGATTTATGGAATGTAGTTTCAGTGTTCCACAACAGGCTTCTATATACTGAAATCCCAGAAACAGCCAGCTTATCACAAGCAGAACTGGATAACAAGAGGTGTGCCCCTTAGGGCCTTGACCTTGTAGAATCATGGCTTAGAAGAGAAGGGGCTGTGCATTCCCTGAGAGAGAAGTAGGAGTGCACAGCTCCTCTCTTCAATGCACCAAATAGGTAAGTCACTCCCTCTCCCTGGGGATGGATGAAGGTTAGATAAGGGGAGGACCAGGAGTGTTAACTCTGGTAAAAGCCCCTTCCCTTGGAAACAAGAAGAGTAAGGAATAAGAGCCCCGCCCCTTGCCCCATAACAGACAGGGTTCCTCAACAGGAAAACAGGATGATGGTACAAAGGAATTAGAATAGTCTCAGAGCCAATAATAACAGCAGTTCCATGACAGACATAAAAAGACAAAATGTCTTTACCCATTCTCCTTCTCAAGGATGCCAAATCATCAATAGTAACACCAAGGTGTATACTCAACATATTTAAATATATAAATGGAATTGCATATTCCAATCTGACTTTGACATAGCCAAGATCTCAGATTGTTTATAAAATCCTTTTTTAGTGAAAAATTCAAAGGCAAGGCAAAATCAGTCACCGGTGTGGTCTGGGATCAAGTACTAAAAATCATAGGCGGCCTCACCCAGAGTTCCAGACAAGGATTCAAAAGAACTGGGCTCTGGCCCAGCACCTGGCCTGGCAGGGTGCCCTAGGACAAAGACCCTCACCCTCTAAAACTTTAGTTCTGTCCTATAAAGAGAATTCTAACCCTGTTGGCCCATCTGACCTCATAGTGTTGTGAGGGTCACATAGGGCAAGAGGAAAAGCACTTCTAATGATAATAGTTAACATTGGAAGCATTCATCATGTGCTAGATACTGTTCTGAGAACTTCACATGTGTTAACCCCTCTAATTTTGAAAACAACCCTACAAAGTAGGTGCTCTTAGTATAATCTCCATCTTATAGATGAGGACACTGAGGTACAGAGCAGTTGGGAAGCTTGCCCAAGGCCTTGCAGGCTATAAAGGATGTTGTGGCTACAGTCACAGACAAGGTCATCACTGTTGATGGGAGAGCTCATGGAAGTAGCCAAAAGAAGAATGGTCAGGCAGATGGGGTCAGTGGCCTTGCTGGCCCTGTGCCTTCTCACCGAGGAGAGACTTTTCTGAGCAAAGAGACCTCAAGACCCAGTCATGGGTCCATGCTGGGGCAGGGTATACAGACCTGGGCAGGGGCTTTATCCACATCTGGTCAGGAGTCAGTATCAGAACCTGATGTGGGTGCCCATCACCCAGCCTGGTTCTGGCAAGATCTTCAGGAACTGTGGTATGAGTATTAGCACCTGGGCATGGACCCTTTTAAGCCCTCTGCTCACAAGTTAACACTAACCTGGACACTTCTTCCTGAAGTATGGAGACAAGATAAGGTGACCTTGTTTACGCCTTTGAGGAGGTGAGCAAGCCTGTCACTTAGGATTGGTCCTAGGCCAGTGATACCAGCCATACCACAAAGTCCTCACTTATCATCTCTTAGAATGCCTGGCTCTTCTTTTAACCAAACTGATCTCTGAGTTTACTCAGCAAATTTAGTATTAGTGCTGGAACAATCTTTTTATTGGAGCTTGTGCTTTCTAGAGAGAAGGAAGAACATTCTTTACTAAGGCCTCCCAGCTCCCCAAAGACAGGGGGATATAGATGCTCCTTCTGGCTATGAGAGAGAGAGAGTGAGAAGAAATCATTTTTTAGCACCTGTCCAAATTGTGGTATACTGTATTAGATGATTTAACTTTGTATTTTAGCCTACGTTTGATTTTGCTTGAAGATTTATAGTAAAGCTGCAAAAAGATGTCACAGTGTTTCCTTTGCCCAAATAAGAATGGCAAATGGCTACCACACACAGCCCTATATTCCCCTCCCATATTAGTGGCAGGCATTGCTAATCAATCATGATGCTTTGCCCCACTGACCACAGACATGGCCTTAGAAGCCTCAGTGTAGCTCTCCAGGTTATCTGAACTGGCACAAGCAATGAAAACCATTTGCTATTCCTGCCAAAGAAGGAGGAGAAGCCAAGGAGAACAAAAACAGCAGATGAGGCAGGCATAATATCAGGTGACCAGAAGGAAAAACACACTGAGAGGGAGAGCCAAGAGCTTTGCCAAGTGGATGGTTCCGGGAGACAAGTGATAGAAAACAGGCGTGGAGAATTTAAGAGAGCTGTTGATAAGCTGTAACTCTGGTAACCAAAAAGAAAGTGTAAATGTAACACTTAACACATGGACTGTAACTCTTCAGAAGTTGAAAATAAGCTGGGCAAAGAGTCAGAGCTGTACCGGGGGCCAAAGACTATCAGTAGTATTTGTAGGATAGATGCAGCAATTATTTAACTCTGAACTTTATGATTATAGAAATAGATACAGACACAGATATGCACACGCACAGACAAACCCTGCCTATTAATACTGACAATAGCTAACATGTGAGGGTCTACCGTGTGTCAGGCATCGTGCCAAGTGTTTTTCACACACCGTGATACAGGGACTATTTTCCCATTTCACACATACAGAAACTGAGGCTTGGGAAAGCTAAATAACTTACAAGATCCAACGTTTAGACTATAGTGGAATCAGAATCTGACTCTGAGCAGTACCACTCCTGCACTTTCCTAAATACACAAATTCATATCTACATAAGAGCCTACAAAGATGGGGGAGAAACTAGTCCAGGTCTTCCCATGTCTGGGGAATTGCTATTCTTATGTATGCATTGTTCATTCATTCACTCACTCACTTACTCTTCCACAAATATTAGTGTGCACCACTCTGTATCAGACACTGTTCAGGCATTGGAGATGCCAGAAGAACAGGACAGTTGAGGGACCCAAACTCACATAGCTTTAATGGCCTTTCCAGTAAAATTACTGACTTTTCTAGTAATTAAAGAACTGTGCAACTACTACAGTAACTTAGACCAAGACCTTCATGTTATAGTTGGGGAAATGGAACTAGGATTTGGGGCTGGGAGGGACTGGAGGCAGCCCAGGCTTAACATGTGCATCTGAGGGCTTAAGAGAACCAGCTCAGCCTGCCTCATACCCAGCTCTTGCCTTGGCCCCTCTGGGCTGGGCTGGACTGGGCTGGGCTGAGAATCAAATCCCCTTTCTGGTCAGAAGGGTTCATTTGCTTCTGGATGATTCTGATGTGGAACTGGAACTGAGAACCACCAGGAAGGAGGAAGACCCAACAAATGCATCAGTCTGAGGTACAGAAGACAGGATGGCCCTGCCTTCTCTGGACCTCCTCACCCCAACTGTAACATGAAGAGTGGGGCACATGGGTGTCCAAGGCTCTTGACCTATGACAGTCCCCAGGGGGACCTGCTTAGGATTGGTGCTATGGCAGTCCAGCACCTCCCTGTTCCTTGGAAAGCCTTGTGAAACAGCACTTGCAAACCACACAGGCAACAGACAAAGGGCACAGGATCAGAAGTGGGGCTAGTAAACCAGCCTGGGCAGCCCAGTGGCAATAGTTGTTTGGGTTCATTTCAGAGACTTTTGAGAATCTGGTCCAAAGCTTCAGACAATTTTAAGTTCATTTAAGTTCAAACTGGCTCAATAGGTAGTAGGGTCTTCTGCTGTTAGAATAAAATTACCTTGGTTCAGTACATAAATCTATAAAGAGAAAAAGATATGACTTGGATACAGTTTGGGGTTTTGTAGATAAATGGATGTTTTAAACTCATGGTTTCACAGATTCAAACCCCTTAGTACAATCTTAATGGGCAACATCAGTCTGATTGTCCTGACCAGGGTGGCGGTAGGGGTTAGGAGGGCGCAGCATCCATTAACCTGGACCCACAGAGTGAAGAACATTCCGTGGAAGGTGAGGAAGGTTCTGTAAAGGAAAAATTCACTTCTCCCCTGTGTCTCTTCTTTGCTACTCACACAGAGCACTTCACTTCTGACACTTCTGGTCACCAGCTGTGGAGGGGGCAGTTCCCCTACCAAGCAATTCTCACCAGTTGAGTGTCTTACAGCTCAATTCAATTCAGACACTAACTGAAGTTAGTGCAGAGCAGACCCTACAGGCAAGGCTGCCCCCTGCTCCAGATGCAAATCACAGGTAGTACGTCCCCAGATTACCCACAGCTTCTGTCTGAGTTGGCTACTAATTAGAAGTTCTCATGAACCCCACCTTGGATTCAATTTTTTGCTAGAACAGCTCACAGAAGTTAGGGAAAAACATTTACCAATGCATTATATAATAAAGGATATGATAAAGGACACAGATGAACAGCCAGATGAAGAGATACATAGCCCAAGGTCTAGGAGGGTCCTGAGCATGAGAGCTTTTACTTCTGTAGAGTTGAGGTGCATCAACCTCCTGGCAGGAAGATGGTTCACCAACCCACAAGCTCTCTGATATCCATACTATTGGGCTTTTTATGGAGATTTCATTGTGTAGACATGATCAATCATTGGCTCCATTTCCAGCCCCTACCCTCTCTCTCCTTGCTGGAGAATTAGGCATGGGGTATGTGTGGGGGGAAGATTGAAAGTTCCAAGCTTCTTATCATGACTTGGTCTTTCTTCTGACCAGCCCCATCCAGGAGCTCACCAAGGGTCACCTCATTAGAACAAAAGACACTCCTATCACCCAGGAAATTCCAAGGGATTTAGGAGCTCAGTGTCTGGAACTGGAGTGAAAGATTAAATGTAGGAACAAAAGATTTTCCTAGTAGCCCTATTTATGAGGGTTTAGGAACCCTGTGTCAGAAATTGGGGACAGAGACCAGTATATAGGCATATTTGTTTTATTGGCCTCACTTTATTGCTCTTTACAGATTTTGCCTTTTTAAAAATTATGTTATGTTATGTTAATCACCATACATTACATCATTAGGTTTTGATGTAGTGTTCCATGATTCATTGTTTGTGTATATCACCCAGGGCTTCATTCAGTACGTGCCCTCTTTAATACCCATCACCAGGCTAACCCATCTCCCCAACCCCCTCTCCTCTAGAATTCTCAGTTTGTTTCTCGGAGTCCATAGTCTCTCATGGTTCATCTCCCCCTCCAATTTCCCCCCCTTCATTTTTCCCTTCCTGCTATCTTCTTCTTCTTCTTCTTTTTTAAACATATAATGTATTATTTGTTTCAGAGATACAGGTCTGCGATTCAACAGTCTCAAGATTTTGCATTTTTTACTAATTGAAGATTTGTGGCAACCCTGCATCAGGCAAGTCTATCCTGACTTTTCCAACAGCATTTGCTCACTTCACGTCTCTGTGTCACATTTTGGTAATTCTCACAATATTTCAAACTTTTTCATTATTATTATATTTGTTATAGTGATCTGTGATTAGTGATCTTTGATATTACTGTTGTAATTGTTTTGGGGAACCATGAACCACACCCACGTAAGACAGTGAATTTAATCAATGAATTTTGTGTGTGCTCTGACTTCTTTAATGACTGGCCATTCCCATCTCCTTCTCCTCAGGGTTCCCTGCTCCCAAACAAAACATCATTGAAATTAGACCAATGTAATAACCCTACAATGGCCTCTAAGTGTTGAAATGAAAGGAAGAATCATATATCTCTCATTTTAAGTCAAAAAGTAAAAATGATTAAGCTCAGTGAAGGAGGCATGTCTAAAGCCAAGACAAACTAAAAGCTGGGCCTCTCGAACAAACAGTTAGTCAAGTTGTAAATACAAATGAAAAGTTATTGAAGGAAATGAAAATTGTTACTCCAATGAACACATGAATGGTCAGAAAGAGAAATGGCTGTATTGCTGACATGGGGAAAGTTTTCTTGGTCTGGATAAATGCTCAAGCCAGTTACAATATTCCCTGAAGCCAAAGCCTAATCCAGAAAAAGGCCCTGACTCTCTTCAATTCTGTGAAGGCTGTGAGAGGTGAGGCAGCGGCAGAAGAAAAGTCTGAAACTAGCAGAATTTGGTTCATGAGTTTAAGGAAAGAAGCTGTCTCCATAAATATCAAAGGACAAGTCAAAGCAGCAAGTGCTGATGGAGAAGCTGCAGCAAGTTATCCAGAAGATCTAGTTAAGATAATTAATGAAGTTGGCTACAACTAAATAGCAGATTTTTCAAAGTGGAAAAAACAGCCTTCTATTAGAAGAAGATGCCATCTAGGACTTTCATAGCTAGGGAGGAGAAGTCAATGCCTGGCTTCAAAGCTTCAAAGGACAGGCTGATTCTCTTGTTAGAAGCTAATGCAGCTGGTGGCTATAAGTTGAAGACAATGCTCATTTACCATTTCAAAAATCCTAGGTCCCTTGAGAATGATGCTAAATCTACTCTGCCTGTGCTCTATAAGTGGAACAACAAAGCCTGGATGACAGCACATCTGTTTACAACATGGTTTACTGAATATTTTAAGACTTCTGTTGAGACTACTACTCAGAAAAAGATTCCTTTCGAAATATTACTGCTCATTGACAGTACACCTGGTCACCCAAGATCTCTAATGGAAATGTATGAGATTAATATTGTTTTTATGTCTGCAAACCCAACATCCATTCTGCAGCCCATGGATCAAAGAGTAATTTTGACTTTCAAGTCTTATTATTTAAGAATACATTTCAATACATTTCTTAAGGCTATAAGTGCCATAGTGATTCCTCTGATGAGTCTGGACAAAGTAAATTGAAAACTTTTGGAAAGGATTCACCATTCTAGATGCCATGACAAAAATTTGTGATTCGTGAGAAGAGGTCAAATATCAACAGGAACAGGAGTTTGGAAGAAGCTGATTCCAACCCTCATAGATAACTTAGAGGGGTTCAAGACCTCAGTGGAGGAAGTATCTGCAGATGTGGTGAAATAGCAAGAGAACTAGAATTAGAAATGGAGCCTGGAGATGTGAGTGAATTGCTGCAAGCTCATGACAAAACTTTAATGGATGAGGAGTTGCTTCTTATGGATGAACAAAGAAAGTGGGTTTTTTTTTTTAAATGAAATCTACTCCTGGTTAAGATGCTGTGAAGATTGTTGAAATGACAATGAAGAATTTAGAATATTCCATAAACTTAGTGAACAAAGCACCAGCAGGGTTTGAAAGGATTGACTCCAATTCTGAAAGAAATTCTACTGTGGGTAAAATGCTACCAAACAGCATCACATGTTACAGAGAAATCTTTTGTCAAAGGAAGGGTCAATTGACGTGGCAAACTTCACTCTTATTTTAAGTAATTGTCACAGTCACCCCAACCTTCAGCAGCCATGACCCTGATCAGTTAGCAGCCATCCACATTGAGGCAAAACCTTTTCCCAGCAAAATGATTACAACTTGCTGAAAGTTCAGATGATGGTTAGCACATTTTAGCAATAAAGTACTGTTAAATTGAAAAAAATCCTATTTGAGTATATTTGACACACAATGTTACATTAGTTTCTGGTATACAACATAGTGATTTAACTTCTTTCTATACTATGTAACTCCCATGCCCCTTCACTCATTTTGCCCATCCTCCACCTTTCTCGCCTCTAACAACTACCAGTTGTTCTCTGTATTTATGGGTTTCTTTCTGCTTTTTTGTTTGTTTTTTTAGAGACCACATATAAGTGAAATCATATGGTATTTGTCATTCTCTGTCTGATTATTTCACTTAGCATGATACTCTGTAGGTCCATTCATGTTGTAGCAAATGACATTATCTAATCCTTTTTTATGGCTGCATAATATTTGATTGTGTATATACCACATCTTTCCTATCCATTCATTTATCAGTGAACACTTGGGCTGCTTCCATATCTGGCTATTGTAAATAATGCTACAATAAACATAGAGGTGCATATATCTTTTCGAGTTAGTGTTTTCATTTTCTTCGGGTAAATACCCAGTAGCGAAATTATTGTATCATGGTATTTCTATTTTTAACTTTTGAGGAAACTTCATACTGTTTTCCACAACAGTTGCACCAATTTACATTCTCACCAACAGTGAATGAGTGCTCCTTTTTCTCTACATTCTTGTCAACACTTGTTATTTCTTGTCTCTTCGATTTTAGCCATTCTGACAGGTGTTAAGGTGATTATCTCATTGTGGTTTTGATATGCATTTCCCTGGTGATGAGTGATGTTGAGCATCTTCTCATGTGTCTGTTGGCCATCTGGATGTCTTCTTTGGGAAGATGTCTATTCAGATCATTCGCCCATCTTTTAATCAGATTGTTTGATTTTTTGATGATGAGTTGTATAAGTGCTTTATACAAAGTATTATTAAATTCAAGACTATATATTGTTATTTTAGACATAAGGCTATTGAACACTTAATAGACTTCCATATGGTGTAAACATAACTTTTATGTGTACTGGGAAGCCAAAAAATTCATTTGATTCACTTCACTGTGATATTTACTTTATTGTGGTATCTAGAACTGAAACCCACAATCTCCAAGGTATGCCTGTACATATTTCTTATCATTTCACAGGTTCCCAGAGTAGGGCAAAGAAATAACCACCCCAGAGAAATTCCCTCCATGACAGAGCCACCGCAAATGCCTTTGGATCCCAGGGCCCCAAGGAATAAACAAAATGTGCTCACAAATACATCCTAGTAAAAGGTCAGCAGAGACAGTTACAAAATGGGGCCTAGAAACACAAAGATGAAACCCGTGGGAAAAAGAGGTGTGAGGCTTACTTGGACAGGTAACACAATGGAGTTGGAGGCTGATCTTTGGCTTCATTGACAAGTGACCTTGCAGGCAGGTGACTTAGGACAATTCCTGGAGCCAGAGAAAAAAGTCCCCCAAGAAGGGAAGGATGAGCTTGTACTCCATCCTGGGCAGCAAGAGATGGACCTAAATTAACAGCTTTTCCTCTTCCCCTAGGTTTTACTGAGTCTGGCTACTAACTCACTCTCTTCTTAAGGATTTCTGACTGACCTAGGGGAGGAAGAAGTGTCTGCAGAGAAGAAGTACCCAGAAAACTCATACCTAATCCTATCTCTTAGGGCTGTGATGAGGATTTAGAGAGATGGTGTGGGTAAGGGCATGGCACAGGGCCTGGCCGATAGCTGTTTTTCTCATGTCAGAAGCTGCAATTCTAAGCCAGCTTAGAATTTCTGAGCCCCTGGCATAGATGTGTCTTCCCCATCTTAGGAAGATGCTGGGGAAAGAAATTTCTCCAGCACCGTTGGGCTTAGCTTGGGGAGGCAGAGCCCATTCAGGTCTAGTCAGATAGTTCACAGGATTGCTCCTCCACAAAGGCAGCCGTCAGATGTGGTGATCCCCAGTCTTTCTTCTTTCCTGGTTTGCAACACTAATAGGCCTTTCCAAAATGTATTGACCATAAACCCAAGTAAGTCTTGCAAGCAGGCAAGCTTCTAACCTCCACCAGGGTGAGATGCTGACTTTGGAGCTCTCCTTCAGAGGAGCAGACTATGAGAAATCCTTTCTCTCTGCCCTTCTGTGTCATGGAAGCCACCTTCCCTCCAGGCACAGAGAATCCTATATCACAGGTCAGAGGATCAAGTTATGAGAGAGACACAGAGACTTTTTCTTCTGTTGAACAGTGTCCTAGAATGAGTTGATTGGCTACGCTCTCAAACTGCCTTGGGATGGGCCAGCAGCATGGACAAGCCCACGATACCTCAGACTGAGACTTGGCTGGACTTCCAGCAGGTAGTCTGGGAGATTGCTCTGCCTGGAGACAGGTGGGGGTCACTGATCATTCTTTTCCTACCAAGGGTGTGGGTGGAAGCAAGGCCTTGAGTTTTCAAAAACATATTAAGCAAGGTGATGGGTATTAAGGAGGGCACGTGTTGTGATGTGCATTGGGTGTTATACGTAACTAATGAATCATTGAACACTACATCAAAAACTAATGATACAGTGGCTAACTGAACATAATTAAAAAAAAAAAACTTGGGAAAAAAAATTAAGCGTCTGCAGGTTTTCACCAAACAAAAATGCCATTGCCAGGAGGGTATTTTGAGAGCTATTTCATGGTCAAAGATCCTTGAAACATTCTATGATCCTCCCTTGAGGAGTTTCCAGGATTCTTAGGGTGCCTTACTCCCCATCCTCTGGTTGGGTTGCTCCAACCTTGGGTAAAGAGAAGACACTTGACTGCCCCTGGGCAGAGGTGTACATTGTAGAACAGTTGTGAGTAGGGAAAACAGGGGTGAGAAACAGGCTCATTCAAACTAGCTCATGTAAGAGAGACTAGCCAAGGACAGAAAACATAGGACAGTTGGGCCACATGGGGTCTGGCACTGGATGGCCAGTGTGCTTCTCTCTCATGGTGCTCCTCATACATCCTGTCCTCTCCAAACATCTGCTCCATCTCCTAGTGACACTGCAGACTGCCATTTTCTGCTGGCATGTGACCCCTCTGCTCTTCCAAAATGCCAGCTACAAGGTGACTTGGCTTACCTTTCAGTTTAAATCCTGTGTTACTATAACTGAGATAATACAGACTCAGAAGCATGCAGCCTGGTTCAGATTCTAGCTCTATTGTTTACTGCATGTCTAACTGTTATGTCTCAGGTTCCTCCTTTGTGAAAGCAGAATAACAATTGTTCCTATCTCATAAAGCTGGTGTGAGTATTGAATAAGTTGATTGATGGAAAATACTCAGAATAGTGCCTGGAAAATCTTTGCCTTCTTGCAATGTGACTTTGTGCAAACTACTCAATCTTTCTGATTCTCAGTCTCCTCATCAGTAAAATGGGGATAATAACGCTACCTCCCTGACATCATTATAAGGAATGAGAATATATATATGTGTGTATATATATATTTTTTCAAACAATTCTTCAAGAACTTTAAGCTGAATTCTAATACCAGGTCTTCTTATCTCTAGGCTAATGTGCTTCAGCTCCTCTGGCCATTCTTTGTGTGGCTTTGTGTCCAGATCCCTCCTAATTTTAGCAGACTTGTGCTGCCCTTTGCCTGCCTGCCTAGATGTGTTCCCTCTTCTTGAGACAATGACACCCTGTTTTCTTTGAGGGAAACCACCTCTCCCATTGGACACAGTCTGTTGGGACTGTCAATCAATGTGCTTAGCCAATCAGGTGTTCTCCCCTCAAGTTTCCACATTGAGCTGAGTGATACAGACAAAGGTTGGTGCCATTTGCCTTGACTGGAGAGATAGTCCAGTATTCCTGTCACCTCAGTGCCTTCTATTTTTCACCTTTTTAAACCGACATCTTCAGCTTTCCAATGACAATGTGAGCAACTAATAAATTCTTTTTCTGCTTGTTAGAGTAAATTCCCATTGCTTTATAACCAAGGAACACTAATGGAGCACAGTCAAGATGCAAAATTGGGGTTTTGGGAGGAGGTTGCGAGTATTCCTGTGGGGAAGCTTAGGATGAACTCTCTAGGTCTAGTGAGATGGGAAGTATTACAAACAAACAACAGAATGAGAGTGTCTGGGAGAAAGACCTCATTAAATGGGGAGGACTTGATGCCTGTGTGTGGTCTGAAGAAGCAGCTGGAGGTAGTGGGATTTCAAGAAAGATCTGTCCAAGTGAACTAGTTGGGAGACATCACCAGAGCACCCCTGCCCTTTCAGCCTGTTGTCAGTGTAACACCACACCTAGAATTGAGAGGACATGGGAAGGTTTTTCTAACTGGCACAACTCCCAAGCTTTGAGGGAGAAAGGGAGAAGTGCTAAAATTTGTTTCCTCCAAATGTTCTGGAATGCATCCAGGTGCACCCATAAAAGAAAGTTGGCACCCACCTCATCAGTAAGGAGATATATTTCTCTAAACTGCAGTCATAATTCCTAATTGAATGTCTCCCTCAAAAATTCATGACACGAAAGACTGAATTATTAAGTAAATAAAATCATAAATGAGGATCATAACAGAGCTAATAGCTGCACTACATAGCTTTCCATTATGCCGGAGCTTGCCAACAGCTCCCAACGGTCCAGTGTAGCTGTATCCCTGCAAACTTGCACAACTGTCCCTTCACCCAATGGAAAAATGGTGCACCCTGCCCTTCAAATCCTGATGTTTGTGGATTGAGTTTTTCAACCAATTAAAACAACTCAGTAGCACAACTTTCTTTTCCTGAAGATGATCTCAAACTTGGAGGCAGCCCCAGTTTGCCTGTTTCTCATTGAGCTGTCACTCACATTCTCTCACATCAACTTCTGCATCCCTGATAGCCTTTGACAGCTATGAGTCAATGTACAATTTAGACCCCCAAATCTGATTTTGATTTCTAACTAGTTTGATCAATTTTTTAGAAAGTTCAGCAGTTTTCTTCCATAACCTTTACATTTAAGCCTGAACTCCAAAAACTAGTGGTAGAGATGGAGATTTTTAAATGACTCATGTTCAGCCCATTCTAACGATCCATCATTTATTCAACAAATGTCCAGTGAGCTTTGCTCTGTGCCCACCACTGTGATAGTGAAGAGCATTCTATGGTGGATAAAATAGCCATCCCACTAACCTCTATGACCTCACAGGTCAGCAGATGGGAGGAGTTCAGCAAATAGGCCCACAGATAAAATTAGATTCACAACTCAGGATATGTGCTATGAAGGAAACAAAATGATCTCACTTGAGGAAAAGAAGTTAGAAAACGTTTATTTGAGCAGGACATGTAAGCCAAGACTGGAGGATGAGCAGGAGATGGAGAGGCAAAGGGGGGATGCGCAGGATGGGGAAGGCATTCTGGGAGGGAGCTGTGTGTGTCAAGTCCTTGAGGAAGGACAGAGCTTGGTCTATGCAAGGGCCTGGAAGCCAACTAGTGTGGCTGGAGTAGAGGTGAGACTGGAAGGAAAGGTGGGCAGCTGCCTCTGATGGACAAGGAATGTTGGCTAAGCTGGGGCTCCTCTAAGAGGGGGGCAGCCCCATGCATGCCCTTGAGCAGCAATTGTTGGGGAATCACTGAGGTGCAGTAGGAACCATCCTGATCTGGTTGTCAAGACACCTAGTTCTGGGGAAAACCACTTAGCCCTGTGGCAGGGGTTAAATGGGAAAAGTGGGAAGAGTATAGAGTCTTGCATACAAGAAGCACTAAACAAATGGTGGCCTCAGCTCTCTCATGCAGAGTAATGGTTAGTTCCTTCCTTTTCTTAGGTCACAGAGTCTGTAAACTAAAGAAATGGAGCAAAATGTCTTTAAAGCTCCCTTCCTATAGAATTTGTGTGGGGACGTTTGCACACTTGGGAGGGTGGCAGCCTATTTGGATTTCACAGTCTCTCCCTAGATGGAGATGGTACATGCTTCAGCCTCCCAACCCCAGGCTGTGCTCTGTCTGTCCCATCTCTTCTCCCAAGCACCACAGGCCCAGGTGCCTGACTGACTTGCTGGAGGGTAGCTAGGCCCTGACTTAATCCTGGTCTCAACAGTCAGCGTGGCATTAATGAGAAGACCCTGCTAGATCAAAACTGTCCTGAGGTTTTGGTCCCTGGTACCCACCAAAGCATCCTTAAATTAAGAATAAGTAACATGTGGGCAGAGCAAGATGGCAGAGGAGTAGGAGACCTGGATTTCATCTGGTCTCAGGAATTCAGCTGAATAGGGATCAAACCATTCTGAAAACCTACGAACTCAACAGGAGATCGAAGATAAGAAGAGTAACAACTCTCTGAACAGAAAAGCGACCACTTTCTGGAAGGTAGGATGTGCGGAGAAGTGAATCCGAGGCGATATTCGGGAGGATAGACGGCAGGGGAGGGGGCCTCCGTCGGCCGCTTCTGGCAAGTGCTAGAGACGCGGAGCACAAAGTCGGAAGTTTTAGAAGCCGGTTCCGCTGTGGGATGTCACTCCAGTGGCTAAGCGAGAGGTGGAAATCTCGTGGTACAGTGTGGACAGGACCTTCGGGGTCACAGAAAGACCGGGGGTGCCTGAGTGTGGCAGAGCTCCCAGGTATTGGAGCGGGGAAGCCGGCTGCAGAGACGGAGCTGAAGCGCGGGCTCTCAGCTCGGGGTTGCCATAAACTGTGATCCGCAGCCCAGTCAGGCCACTGCTCCTCCAGCAGGGACCCAACAAGCGGCAGATCTGGGGAGACTCCCCTCCCTCCTCTGGGAGGAGCAGCGCGGGAGCGCACGGCAGGGATCTGCTGAGTTTGGAGACTCCACACGGGGTCAGGTGCCAGACATAGAAATGCTCGATCACAGGCCGGGTGAGCACGGAGTGCGGCCGGAGACCATGGACACGGGAGTGACTGCTTTTCTCTGGGGGCGCACTGAGGAGCCGGGCCCCGAGTTCTGAACGCTTTTCAGTGGAGATTGGGAGGCCATCATTTTCACCCTGGTCCTCCAAAGCTGTACCAAGAGCTTTCAGGGAACAAAGGCTCCTGAGAGCAAACCGGAGCAGCTTGCTTAGCCCGGACACACAAGGGCAGGGCAATTCAGCCTCTGGCAAAGACACTTGGGAACCACGGCAACAGACCCCTACCCCAGAAGATCAGCAAGAACAGCCAGCAAGCCAAGACCAAGTTTACCGATCAAGGAGAACGGGAGAACTCCAGCGCTAGGGGAATACTGCACATAGAATTCATGGCTTTTTTACCATAATTCATTAGTTTTTCAAAGTTAATTTTTTTAACTTTTTTTTTGAATTTTTCTTTTTCCCTTTTTCAACCAATATCTTATCAATCCCTTTTAAAAAAATTTTTTTATTTTTCATTTTTAGAGTCATATTTTTACCCCTTCATAGTAGTTACCCTTATTTTTGGCATATATATATAAGTTGTTCTCTCTTTAAAATTTTGAGATAAAATGTCTTCTAACAGATTAAAATATACCCTAAATCACTAGTGTATGGCTTTGTTCTATTCTCCTGACTGATCATCATTCTCTCCCTTTTTTTTCTTTTTTTGCTCTTTTCTTTTTCTTTTTAAATCTTCTTCTTTCTTTTTAAAAACAACTTCTTATCTTATCAATCCTTTTATAAAATCTTTTATAATTTTCATCTTTACAGCCTTCTGCCATCCCTTCATTATATCAACCCTTATTTTGTACATATATAAGTCTTCCTTCCTTTAAAATTTTAGCAGGCACTTTCTTCTAACAGACCAAAATATGCCCAAAAGCTAGTGGGTGGCACTGATCTATGCACTAGCCTGATCATATTTGATCATATTCTGGTTTTTTTTGTTCTGTTTTTGTTTGTTTTTATCTTTTTCTTTTTCCTTTTTTTTTTTCTCTTCTTTCTTTCCCTTTCTTGTCCCCTAGTTTCAGGTCTTTTCTGATTTGTTATAGAGTATATTTGCTGGGGACGTTGTTAACCTGTTAGCATTCTGTTCTCTCATTCATCTGTTCTCCTCTGGACAAAATGACAAGATGAAAAAAATCACCTCAGCCAAAAGAACAAGAGGTAGTACCGTCTCCCAGGGACCTACTCAGTACTGACATTAGTACGATGTCGGACTTAGAGTTCAGAATCATGACTATAAAGATACTAGCTGGGCTTGAAAAAAGCATGGAAGTTATTAGAGAAACACTTTCTGGAGAAATAAAAGAACTAAAATCTAACCAAGTCAAAATCAAAAAGGCTATTAATGAGGTGCAATCAAAAATGGGGACACTAACTGCTAGGATAAATGAGGCAGAAGAGAGAATCAGCGATATAGAAGACCAAATGATGGAAAACAAAAAGGCTGAGAAAAAGAGAGAGAAACAACTACAGGATCACGAGGGCAGAATTCGAGAGATAAGCGATACGATAAGAAGAAACAACATTAGAATAATTGGGATCCCAGAAGAAGAAAGAGAGAGAGGGGCAGAAGGTATATTGGAGCAAATAAGAGCAGAGAACTTCCCTAATGTGGGGAAGGAAACAGGCATCCAAATTCAGGAGGCACAGAGAACCCCTCTCAAAATCAATAAAAATAGGTCAACACCCCGACATCTAATAGTAAAACTTACGAGTCTCAGAGACAAAGAGAAAATCCTGAAAGCAGCTCCGGAGAAGAGATATGTAACCCACAATGGTAGAAATATTAGATTGGCAACAGACCTATCCACAGAGACCTGGCAGGCCAGAAAGGATTGGCATGATATTTTAAGAGCGCTAAATGAGAAAAATATGCAGCCAAGAATACTATATCCAGCTAGGCTGTCATTGAAAATAGAAGGAGAGATAAAAAGCTTCCAGGACAAACAAAAACTAAAGGAATTTGCAAACACAAAACCAGCCCTACAAGAATTGTTGAAAGAGATCCTCTAAGCAAAGAGAGGGCCTAAAAGCAGCATAGATCAGAAAGGAACACAGACAATATACAGTCACAGTCACCTTACAAGCAATACAATGGCACTAAATTCATACCTTTCAATAGTTACCCTGAATGTAAATGGGCTAAATACCCCAATCAAAAGACACAGGCTATCAGATTGGATTAAAAAACAAGACCCATCAATATGCTGTCTGCAAGAGACTCAATTTAGACCCAAAGACACCTCCAGATTGAAAGTGAGGGGATGGAAAACCATTTACCATGCTAATGGACACCAAAAGAAAGCTGGGGTGGCAATCCTTATATCAGACAAATTAGATTCAAAACAAAGACTGTAATAAGAGATGAAGAAGGACACTATATCTTACTTAAAGGGTCTATCCACCAAGAAGATCTAACAATTGTAAATATCTATGCCCCGAACATGGGAGCGGCCACTTTTATAAGGCAATTAATAACAAAAGCAAAGAAACACATTGACAACAAAATAATAATAGTGGGGGACTTTAACACCCCCTGACTGAAGTGGACAGATCATCTAAGCAAAAGATCAACAAGGAAATAAAGACTTTAAATTAAACACTGGATCAAATGGACTTTACAGACATATTCAGAACATTCCATCCGAAAGCAATGGAATACACATTCTTCCCTAGTGCCCATGGGACATTCTCCAGAATTGATCACATCCTAGGTCTCAAATCAGGTCTCAATCGGTACCAAAAGATTGGGATCATTCCCTGCA
>NW_027397118.1:6709285-6710851 GCF_003265705.2 Callorhinus ursinus
AACATGGGAGCGGCCACTTTTATAAGGCAATTAATAACAAAAGCAAAGAAACACATTGACAACAAAATAATAATAGTGGGGGACTTTAACACCCCCTGACTGAAGTGGACAGATCATCTAAGCAAAAGATCAACAAGGAAATAAAGACTTTAAATTAAACACTGGATCAAATGGACTTTACAGACATATTCAGAACATTCCATCCAAAAGCAATGGAATACACATTCTTCTCTAGTGCCCATGGGACATTCTCCAGAATTGATCACATCCTAGGTCACAAGTCAGGTCTCAACCGGTACCAAAAGATTGGGATCATTCCCTGCATATTTTCAGACCACAATGCTTTGAAACTAGAACTCAATCACAAGAGGAAAGTCAGAAAGAACTCAAATACATGGAGGCTAAAGAGTATCCTACTAAAGAATGAATGGGTCAACCAGGAAATTAAAGAAGAATTAAAAAAATTCATGGAAACCAATGAAAATGAAAACACAACTGTCCAAAATCTTTGGGATACAGCAAAGGCAGTCCTGAGAGGAAAGTATAGAGCAATACAAGCTTTTCTCAAGAAGCAAGAAAGGTCTCAAATACACAACCTAAACCTACACCGAAAGGAGCTGGAGAAAGAACAGCAAATAAAGCCTAAACCCAGCAGGAGAAGAGAAATAATAAAGATCAGAGCAGAAATCAATGAAATAGAAACCAAAAGAAGAGTAGAACAGATGAACGAAACGAGGAGCTGGTTCTTTGAAAGAATTAACAAGATTGATAAACCCCTGGCCAGACTTATCAAAAAGAAAAGAGAAATGACCCAAATCAACAAAATCATGAATGAAAGAGGAGAGATCACAACCAACACCAAAGAAATACAAACAATTATAAGAACATATTATGAGACACTCTATGCCAGCAAATTAGATAACCTGGAAGAAATGGGTACATTCCTAGAGATGTATCAACTACCAAAATTGAACCAGGAAGAAATAGAAAACCTGAACAGACCTATAACCACGAAGGAAATTGAAGCAGTCATCAAAAATCTCCCAACAAACAAAAGCCCAGGGCCAGATGGCTTCCCAGGGGAATTCTATCAGACATTTAAAGAGGCATTAATACCTATTCTCCTGAAACTGTTCCAAAAAATAAAAATGGAAGGAAAACTTCCAAACTCATTTTATGAGGGCAGCATTCCCTTGATCCCAAAACCAGACAAAGACCCCATCAAAAAGGAGAATTACAGACCAATATCCTTGATGAACGTGGATGCAAAAATTCTCACCAAAATACTAGCCAATACGATCCAACAGTACATTAAAAGGATTATTCACCATGACCAAGTGGGATTTATCCCTGGGCTGCAAGGCTGGTTCAACATCTGCAAATCAATCAACGTGATACAATACATTAACAAAAGAAAGAACAAGAATCATATGATCCTCTCAAAAGATACAGAAAAAGCACTTGACAAAGTACAGCATCCTTTCTTGATCAAAACTCTTCAGAGTATAGGGATAGAGGCTACATACCTCAATATCATAAAAGCCATCTATGAAAAACCTACAGCGA
>NW_027397118.1:6710951-6719978 GCF_003265705.2 Callorhinus ursinus
GAACATGGATGCAAAAATTCTCACCAAAATACTAGCCAATAGGATCCGACAGTACATTAAAAGGATTATTCACCATGACCAAGTGGAATTTATCCCTGGGCTACAAGGTTGGTTCAACATCCGCAAATCAATCAACGTGATACAATACATTAACAAAAGAAAGAACAAGAATCATATGATCCTCTCAAAAGATACAGAAAAAGCACTTGACAAAGTACAGCATCCTTTCTTGATCAAAACTCTTCAGAGTATAGGGATAGAGGCTACATACCTCAATATCATAAAAGCCATCTATGAAAAACCTACAGCGAATATCATTCTCAATGGGGAAAAGCTGAGAGCTTTTCCCCTAAGGTCAGGAACGTGGCAGGGATGTCCACTCTCACCACTGCTATTCAACATAGTATTAGAAGTCCTAGCCACAGCAATCAGACACCAAAAAGAAATCAAAGGCATCCAAATCAGCAAAGAGGAAGTCAAACTCTCACTCTTTGCAGATGATATGATACTGTATGTGGAAAACCCAAAAGACTCCACCCCAAAACTGCTAGAACTCATACAGGAATTCAGTCAAGTAGCAGGATATAAAATCAATGCACAGAAATCAGTGGCATTCCTATACACCAACAACAAGACAGAAGAGAGACAAATCAAGGAGTCGATCCCATTTACAATGGCACCCAAAACCATAAGATACCTAGGAATAAATTTAACCAAAGAGGCAAAGGATCTGTACTCAGAAAACTATAAAATCCTCATGAAAGAAATTGAAGGAGACACAAAGAAATGGAAAAATGTTCCATGCTCATGGATTGGAAGAACAAACATTGTGAAGATGTCCATGCTACCTAGAGCAATCTACACATTCAATGCAATCCCCATCAAAATACCATCTACCTTTTTCAAAGAAATGGAACAAATAATCCTAAAATTCGTATGGAACCAGAAGAGACCCCGAATAGCCAGAGGAATCTTGAAAAAGCAAAGCAAAGCTGGCGGCATCACAATTCCAGACTTCCAGCTCTATTACAAAGCTGTCATCATCAAGACAGTATGGTACTGCCACAAACACAGACACATAGATCAATGGAACAGAATAGAGAGCCCAGAAATGGACCCTCAACTCTATGGTCAACTAATCTTTGACAAATCAGGAAAGAATGTCCAATGGAAAAAAGACAGTCTTTTCAACAAATGGTGTTGGGAAAATTGGACAGCCACATGCAGAAGAATGAAACTGGACCATTTCCTTACACCACACACAAAAATAGACTCCAAATGGTTGAAAGACCTAAACGTGAGACAGGAGTCTATTAAAATCCTAAAGGAGAACACAGGTAGCAACCTCTTCGACCTCAGCTGCAGCAACTTCTTCCTAGAAACATCGCCAAAGGCAAGGGAAGCAAGGGCAAAAATGAACTATTGGGAATTCATCAAGATAAAAAGCTTTTGCACAGCCAAAGAAACAGTCCACAAAACCAAAAGACAACCGACAGAATGAGAGAAAATATTTGCCAATGACATATCAGATAAAGGGCTAGTATCCAAAATCTATCAAGAACTTATCAAACTCAACACCCAAAGAACAAATAATCCAATCAAGAAATGGGCAGAAGACATGAAGAGACATTTTTCCAAAGAAGACATCCAAATGGCCAACAGACACATGAAAAAGTGCTCAACATCGCTCGGCATCAGGGAAATCCAAATCAAAACCTCAATGAGATACCACCTCACACCCGTCAGAAGGGTAAAATGAACAAGTCAGGAAACGACAGATGTTGGCGGGGATGTGGAGAAAGGGGAACCCTCCTCCACTGTTGGTGGGAATGCAAGCTGGTGCAACCCCTCTGGAAAACAGTGTGGAGGTTCCTCAAACAGTTGAAAATAGAGCTACCATACGATCCAGCAATTGCACTACTGGGTATTTACCACAAAGATACAAATGTAGGGATTCGAAGGGGTACGTGCACCCCAATGTTTATAGCAGCAATGTCCACAATAGCCAAACTGTGGAAAGAGCCAAGATGTCCATCGACAGATGAATGGATAAAGAAGAGGTGGTATATATACACAATGGAATATTATGCAGCCATCAAAAGGAATGAGATCTTGCCATTTGCAACGATGTGGATGGAACTGGAGGGTGTTATGCTGAGTGAAATAAGTCAATCAGAGAAAGACATGTATCATATGACCTCACTGATATGAGGAATTTTTAATCTCTGGAAAGCAACTGAGGGTTGCTGGTGTGGTGGGAGGTGGGAGGGATTGGGTGACTGGGTGTTAGACACTGGGGAGGCTATGTGCTATGGTGAGCACTGTGAATTGTACAAGACTGTTGAATCACAGATCTGTACTTCTGAAACAAATAATGGAATTTATGTTAAGAAAAAAAAAAGAAGAAGATAGCAGGAGGGGAAGAATGAAGGGGAGTATGTTGGAGGGGGAGACGAACCATGAGAGATGATGGACTCTGAAAAACAAACTAAGGTTTCAGAGCGGAGGGGGATGGGGGGATGTGTTAGCCTGGTGATGGGTATTAAAGAAGGCACATTCTGCCTGGAGCACTGGGTGTTATGCACAATCATGGAACACTACATCAAAAACTAATGATGTAATATATGGAGATTAACATAAGAATAAAAAATTATTAAAAATAAAAAAAGAATAAGTAACATGTGCTTGACTTCCCCTCAATCCACCCTGACCTAGCCCTTCACTCCCCACTGGTGGACTGTCTCCAAATTCCTACTGGCAAACAGCTCAGTATAGTGGTTAAGAGGGAGGTACTACAGGGTCCAAAGGACTTGGGTTTGAATCCCATGTGTGATCTGGGGCAAGTTCCTTCTCTGAGCCCATTTCCTCATCTGGAAAATGGGAATTACAATATCACTAGTGTTTTGGGAGGAATCACCTGAGATAAGACACACAGACTGTGTAGCAGTGCCCAACTCACTGCACATTTTCAATATGGACTAGTTGTTAATGTCACTGAATTATTATTTTATAAATTATTATCATGGGGCGCCTGGGTGGCTCAGTCAGGTAAGCGTCCAACTCTTGATTTTGGCTCAGGTCATGGTCTCAGATCAAGCCCTGTGTCAGGCTCCACGCTTATTGCGGAATCTGCTTGAGATTCTCTCTCTCCCTCTCCCCCTCCCCCCACCATGCTCTCTCTCTTTCTAAAATAAATAAATAAATCTTTTTATAAATTACTATCATAATTCATAACAGAGTGAATTCATAATAAGAGCAGTGAAACTGAGAACAAAGTAGGGGCTGAGGCCAGATACTCAGCTTGTCGCAGGTCCCCGAATGTTAGATCATCAAAGACAGAAAGAAAAGCGGAGAGACCTGGTGAGCCTCAGGCTGGCTGGGAGGGAGGAAGCAGCAAGGCAAAGGTGTCTCGGCAGTGTCTGGGAAGAATCGCAGGTACCTCCCATAGTTTGGGGGGGCTACCGCCCTACTGTGTTCTCCTTAGTCTCAGGCATGGCTCAGTAGCTGGAGGGCACATTCCAGAAGCCTGGTCTCCTGTGTGAACTGACCGCATGGCTGTGAGGCTGCCATTTCTCTGTAGCTTCCCTCTGTCCACACCTCAGCTCTCTCAAACAAGAGGGCCTTTATACAATCAAGCTGGACATGTCCACTACACATAAGAAATGAATTTTGGGGCTGTCCAAAAATTGGAAAGTTAGGGAATTCATAGATTTCCATAGGATAAATAATGTTGGCAAAGGTCTGTGCACCAGACTTTGTTCCAAGTACTTGATATGAATAAACTGGTTAATTTTCATGCAGCCCTCTGAGGCCGGGTTCTATCAGTATCCCTATGTTACAGATGAGAGGACTGGGCTTGGAGACACCTGCCCCCAGTCACTCAGCTGATACATGCAAGGCAGATCTGCTCGGCTGAAACTCGTAACTTTACCTACCACACTGGAGAGACAGCATACCGTAGGGTGTTGCCTCTGTGCCAGCCCAGTTGGGCTTGGTGCCACCACACTCAGACCCAGGCATGCTCGGCTGGCACAGTCAGGATGTCCACGCAACCAGCTTGGCTCCAAACCGCACACATGGTGCCATGCTGCCTCTCAAAGGAGCCCACATGACTAGAAACAAATGTTCCTTGAAATTTCTTCTGATTCAAGAGTCAGGGAATCTCAGCCAGAACCGAGGTCTCCTGGGGGTGTATTTCAGAGCATGGGCTTTGCAAATGCACAGAGCTGAGTTCCAGTCCTGTCTCCTCCACCTCCTGAGACAAGTCACTCAGCCTACTTTGCAGTAATAGCACCTACTTCCTATTACTTAACCAGTGCCTAACACACAGTAAGTGCTCAGAGCTCTGCCCATTGTGAGTAAAGCCAGGAGCAGCATCCTCTTCACCCAAGCCTGAGCCACAGGCAGCTTTACAGAAGTGACCTCCAATAGATTTCCTGGGTAACGTGGCCACACTATCCCAACTCATTAGCCATATATGACCTTTCAACTTGTGGCCGGTAAGCTCAGACCTATGTCCTGAAGACATCCACTGTTTTTGTTTTGATTGATTGAAATGCATTTATTTGAGCCACATCCAGGCCAGAAGTCTCTCCCAACAACTGAAGGAAACAGAAAGGATTCACCCAAGAGCCACAACCAGGGCCCGAGGGCAAGCAGCTTGACCTTCAAGTAAGGAACAAGACCCTCTCCTTCCCTTCTCTCTTCAGAAGTGTTTTAAGTGCATCAATAACTGAAAAAAAGGTCGATTTGTGGCTCAGGTAAAAGCAAAGCCTGAGCAAATCCTCAAATTATCTGAGTGGCATGGGGCATTCTGCTGGCTCAAGCCACGTGTCTCTTTTGTTCTGGACTCCACACTGTCTTGGGTAGAGGTAGGGCCTATCCCGTTATACTTAACTTACAGTTAGCATTAGCTTAGCTACTAAAGTCTCTTTCAGAGTGTCAAGGTTGTGAACTCCTGACAGGGGAGTAAGGAAAGCCTCTCCTCATATGAAGAAAGATTGGAAATCGTCTTCTTAGGATGGCTCACATAGAACAATGGGAGCAGCAGAAAGGAAGAGTGATAATGAGCACCCACCATCCTTCAGACTGAAAATTCTCCCAGACATGACACAGGGACAGTGCCTTATTGAGACCACTTGTTTTAAAAAGCATCTTTAATGAGGTATTATAATTGTTGTACCAACAGCCATGCATCTTTAATATGTGCAATTTGATGAGTTTGGAAATACGAAAACATTCATATTACCACCAGCACAATCAAGGTAACAGACGTATCCAACACCTCAAAAGTTTCCTAATGTCCTTTTGTGAGTTAATTTTTGTTTTTGTTTTGTGGTAAGAACATTTAACCTAAGATCTACTCTCTTAAATTTTGAAGTGCATCATGCTATATTGTTAACTATAAGCACTGTGCTATACAGCAGATCTCTAGAACTTGTTCATCTTGCTTAACTGAAACTCTATAGCCACTGAATATCTCCCCATTTCCCATTGTCTGCAGCCTCTGGCAGCCAACATTCTGTTCTCTGCTTCTATGAATTTGACTATGTTACATACTACTGGTATATAAGTGGAACCATGCAGGATTTGTCCTTCTGTAACTAGCTTATTTCACTGCCACCTTTGAAAGGTCCAGCAAGATAATGACAGCCATACAAATAAAATAATTTAATAGTCTTTTTTTTTAAGTCTTCTACAGAAGAATACTGAGATTACCTTT
The DNA here is from genome assembly GCF_003265705.2 of Callorhinus ursinus. Lineage (NCBI taxonomy): Eukaryota > Metazoa > Chordata > Mammalia > Carnivora > Otariidae > Callorhinus > Callorhinus ursinus. The sequence continues at coordinate 6,716,674 of NW_027397118.1, forward strand.
TCAAAGTTCTTTGGGGACTGTCAAGACGCCCACTGACTCTCTCAGGCAAATCCCTTCCTTTGTATTCCTCCGGTCCTTCTGTTCTGCCACTTTCAGCATTTACGGCATCACATCTCAGCTGCTCATGTGTGTCCTTTCTCTCCACTAGAGCAGAGCTAAGACCAGAGGCCGTGTTTTCTTGCAGATGGTGCCAGGCACATCATAGGTGCTCAAAAAATGTTTGAAGGGGGCAGGGATAAACTACAACCACCGGTTGCATACTGCTTCTATGAACATTATCTCCTGCACACAAGAGGCCCACAGTTGGTATGATAGTTAGCCAGTTTACAGGAAAGCAAACAGGGAGGGAGAGACTAAGTGGCTCTGCAGGGACACAAAACTGAAATGTGGGTTTGGGGCTGGAACAGAGGTGTGTCTGAGCTCCTGCTTTATATTCCCTCCAGGATACCCATCTGTTCTCATACTGAAGTCAAAGGACGCCTGCTATCTTCAAGTGTGTCCACTTAGCAGGTGAATAAATAGAGGCCCAGAGAGATGCAAATTAATAGCTAATAAGGAATGTGATCAAGAAATGGCCCCCAAGATAATGATACCTTCTTGTGCTGGCCACACCAGGACTCTACAGGCCCCTCCTTTCTTCCCAGCAGCCATTCACCTGCTCTTCCCTCTGCCCAGACCTCACTCACTAGCACTTCACCTGGCCCTAGCTGCATCCTTATGGTCTGCTATGGGCTGAATGTTTGTGACTGCCCAAAATCTGTATGTTGAAACTTTCATTTCCAGGCTGATGGATTTTAGAGATGAGGTTTGAGGAAAGTAATTAGGTCATGAGATGGAGCCCCCCTATGAGATTAGTGCCCTTATAAAAGACACATGAGAAATCTTGTTCTCTCTCTCTCTCTCTGTGCCATGTGAGGATACAACAAGAAGAGAGATGGCCATCTGCCAACCAGGAAGGGGGTCCTTCCCAGGAACCTGAACATGCTGGCACCTTGACCTCAGACTTCCAGCCTCCAGAAACGTGTGAGAGAGTGATGTTTCTTGTTTAAGAAATGCTTAAGCCACACATGCTATGGTATTCTGTCATAGTAGTCTCAACTGACCAAGACATGATCAAGAGTTATCTTAAGCCTCCCCTCTGATTCCCTACTGGGTCCCTGAGCTCACCTCAATCATACTTGAACAACTTAGGCCTGCCCTACAATGTTGGAGCACTGTCTGCCTCCCCATCCTGCCACGAGCCAGAGGACAGAGCCTATGCCAGACATGTCTTTGGAGTCCCACAGATGACCAACCTTACTGTTGCAGATGACTGACCCAGAGTATGTTGTTCCTTCAGTAGGTCTACCTGCTCACTCCCTACTTGACCCTTGGCTTAACAGAACCAGCCTATTCAATTGAACCACTGGTCGATTGTTTTTTTATAGCTCAGCCCAACCTTAAGGGAACCCAGCATTCTCATCCACCAATGGTAGGAATGAATGCTGGCCTGACCTTTCTGAAGGAGAATCCAGTGCTTTAGCCACACCTGTCAAAAGCCTTGGAAATGTGCCTTTGACTACGACTCCTCTTCTAGAAATGTAGCTATGTATTAACCCATGCTGTCCCCCATGGTTTTTGTTTGAGGACATTCAAGGTAGTATTGTTTCCAATTAAAAAAAAAAGAGTTGGACTCACCAAAATTGTCCAACAATAGTAGAATTAATTAGAGCAATTGTGGTTCATCCAAATAAGGAAACTCTCTATGTGTAGCCATGCATGCTGTGTGATAGAGGAATACCTATGGATGTGGGAAAAATTCTCATTATACACTGAACCGTTCTTACAAGGATATCATAGTGCATAATATGTATTTAAAGCAAATACATATGTGCATATAAAGAAAAAGATCAAGTTAAAATATACCAAACTTGTAGCAATGCTAATCTCCGAACTATGGCAGTATTGGGCATTTTGATGTCTTTTTCTTTCTACTTTTCTGTATACTCTAAATTTTCTATAAGGAAATATTTGGGGATGAGTGGGAAATAACCTCTATTCTACATTATTACCTAATGAGAGGTTTTCCTTTGAAAAATTTTTGGATAATCTGTCTTTATAAAGATATGTAACTGATTCATTTAATAGAATACAAAATGGCACAAAGATAGAAACAAAAGCAGCCATGATCCCCTTGCCCAGATAAGCTCTATTGACTATAGTAAACTTTTAGATTCAGAAATCAAAAAGTCACTTTAAAAAAAATCAGTTAAAATTGAGGTTGACCAGGGTGGAGCAAGATGGCGGAGGAATAGGAGACCTGGATTTCGTCTGGTCTCAGGAATTCAGCTGAATAGGGATCAGACCATTCTGAACACCTACGAAGTCAACAGGAGATCGAAGAGGAGAGTAGCAACAACTCTCTGAACAGAGAAGCGACCACTTACTAGAAGGTAGGACGTGCGGAGAAGTGAATCCGAGGCGATATTCGGGAGGATAGATGGTGGGGGAGGGGGCCTCCGTCGGCCGCTTCTGGCAAGTGCTAGAGCCGCGGAGCACAAAATCGGAACTTTTAGAAGTCGGCTCCGCTGAGGGATGTCACTCCAGTGGCTAAGCGGGAGGTGGAAACCTCGCGGTACAGTGTGGACAGGACCCTCGGGGTCACAGAAAGACTGGGGGTGCCTGAGTGCAGCAGAGCTCCCAATTATCGGAGCGGGGAAGCCGGCTGCAGAGACGGAGCCGAGGCGCGGGCTTGCAGCTCGGGGTGGCCATAAACTGTGATCCCCGGCCCACTCGGGCCACTGCGCCTCCAGCAGGGACCCAACAAGCAGCAGAGCCAGGGAGACACCCCTCCCTCCCCCAGGAGGAGCGGCGCGGGAGCGCAGTGCAGGGATCTGCTGGGATTGGAGACAACACACGGGGTCAGGTGCCAGAGATACAAACGCTCGATCACAGGCCGGGTAAGCGCAGAGTGCGGCCGGAGACGGGGGAGACGGGAGTGATTGACTGCTTTTCTCTGGGGGCGCACTGAGGAGCCGGGCCCCGAGTTCTCAGCTCCTCCCAGTGGAGATTGGGAGGCCACCATTTTCACCCTGGTCCTCCAAAGCTGTGCCGAGAGCTTGCAGGGAACAAAAGCTCCTGAGAGCAAACCCAAGGAGCTTGCTTAGCCCGGACCGACAAGGGCAGGGCAATTCTGCATCGGACAAAGACATTTGGGAACCACGGCAACAGGCCCCTCCCCCAGAAGATCAGCACGAACAGCCAGCAAGCCAAGACCAAGTTCACCGATCAAGGAGAACAGGAGAACTCCAGCGCTAGGGGAATAC
>NW_027397118.1:6720078-6722955 GCF_003265705.2 Callorhinus ursinus
TCTCTCTTTAAAATTTTGATATACAGTTTCTTCTAACAGATCAAAATATACCCTAAATCACTAGTGTATGGCTTTGTTCTAGTCTCCTGCCTGATCACAGTCTCTCCCATTTTTTTTCTTTTTTCTTTTTTTTCAATCTTCTTCTTTCTTCTTTCAAACAACTTATCAATTCCGTTTATAAAACCTTTTATAAGTTTCATCTTTACAGTCATCTTCCATCCCTTCATTGTATCAACCCTTATTTTGTACATATATGTCCTTCTTCCTTTAAAATTTTAGGAGGCACTTTCTTCTAACAGACCAAAATATGCCCAAAATCTAGTGTGTGGCACTGATCTATGCACTAGCCTGATCATATTTGATCATATTCTGCTTTTGTTTGTTTTTATCTTTTTCTTTTTCTTTTTTTTCTCTTTCTTTTTTCTTTCTTTCCCTTTCTTTCCCCTGATTTCAGGTCTTTTCTGATTTATATACAGTGTATTTGCTGGGGACATCATAAACCTGTTAGCATTTTGTTCTCTCATTCATCTATTCTCCTCTGGACAAAATGACAAGACGAAAAAAATCGCCTCAGCAAAAAGAACAAGAGGTAGTACCATCTGCCAGGGACCTACTCAGTACTGACATTAGTACGATGTCGGACTTAGAGTTCAGAATCATGACTTTAAAGATACTAGCTGGGCTTGAAAAAAGCATGGAAGTTATTAGAGAAACCCTTTCTGGAGAAATAAAAGAACTAAAATCTAACTGAGTCGAAATCAAAAAGACTATTAATGAGGTGCAATCAAAAATGGGGGCACTAACTGCTAGGATAAATGAGGCAGAAGAGAGAATCAGCGATATAGAAGACCAAATAATGGAAAATAAAGAGGCTGAGAAAAAGAGAGAGAAACAACTAAGGATCACGAGGGCAGAATTCGAGAGATAAGCGCTACGATAAGACGAAACAACATTAGAAAAATTGGGATCCCAGAAGAAGAAGAAAGAGAGAGAGGGGCAGAAGGAATATTGGAGCAAATAATAGCAGAGAACTTCCCTAATGTGGGGAAGGAAACAGGCATCCAAATCCAGGAGGCAGAGAGAACCCCTCTCAAAATCAATAAAAATAGGTCAACACCCCGACATCTAATAGTAAAACTTACGAGTCTCAGAGACAAAGAGAAAATCCTGAAAGCAGCTCGGGAGAAGAGATATGTAACCTACAATGGTAGAAATATTAGATTGGCAACAGACCTATCCACAGAGACCTGGCAGGCCAGAAAGGACTGGCATGATATCTTTAGCGCACTAGACGAGAGAAATATGCAGCCAAGAATACTATATCCAGCAAGGCTGTTATTGAAAATAGAAGGAGAGATAAAAAACTTCCAGGACAAACAAAAACTAAAGGAATTTGCAAACACAAAACCAGCCCTAAAAGAAATATTGAGACGGGTCCTCTAAGCAAAGAGAAAGCCTAAAAGCAGCATAGATCAGAAAGGAACACAGACAATATACAGTCACAGTCACTTTACAGGCAATACAATGGCCCTAAATTCATATCTTTCAATAGTTACCCTGAATGTAAATGGGCTAAATTGCCCCAATCAAAAGACACAGGCTATCAGATTGGATTTAAAAACAAGACCCATCAATATGCTGTCTGCAAGAGACTCATTTTAGACCCAAAGACACCCCCGATTGAAAGTGAGGGGGTGGAAAACCATTTACCATGCTAATGGACACCAAAAGAAAGCTGGGGTGGCAATCCTTATATCAGACAAATTAGATTTTAAACCAAAGACTGTAATAAGAGATGAAGAAGGACACTATATCCTACTTAAAGGGTCTATCCACCAAGAAGATCTAACAATTGTAAATATCTATGCCCCTAACATGGGAGCGGCCACTTTTATAAGGCAATTAATAACAAAACCAAAGAAACACATTGACAAAAACAATAATAGTGGGGGACTTTAACACCCCCCTGACTGAAATGGACAGATCATCTAAGCAAAAGATCAACAAGGAAATAAAGACTTTAAATGAAACACTGGACCAAATGGACGTCACAGACATATTCAGAACATTCCATCCCAAAGCAACGGAATATACATTCTTCTCTAGTGCCCATGGAACATTCTCCAGAATTGATCACATCCTAGGTCACAAATCAGGTCTCAACTGATACCAAAAGATTGGGATTATTCCTTGCATATTTTCAGACCACAATGCTTTGACACTAGAACTCAATCACAAGAGGAAAGTCAGAAAGAACTCAAATACATGGAGGCTAAAGAGCATCCGACTGAAGAATGAATGGGTCAACCAGGAAATTGAAGAAGAATTAAAAAAAATTCATGGAAACCAATGAAAATGAAAACACAACTGTCCAAAATCTTTGGGATAAAGCAAAGGCAGTCCTGAGAGGAAAGTATATAGCAATACAAGCCTTTCTCAAGAAACAAGAAAGGTCTCAAATACACAACCTAACCCTACACCTAAATGAGCTGGAGAAAGAACAGCAAATAAAGCCTAAACCCAGCAGGAGAAGAGGAATAATAAAGATCAGAGCAGAATCAATGAAATAGAAACCAAAAGAACAGTAGAACAGATCAACGAAACGAGGAGCTGGTTCTTTGAAAGAATTAACAAGATTGATAAACCCCTGGCCAGACTGATCAAAACGAAAAGAGAAATGACCCAAATCAACAAAATCATGAATGAAAGAGGAGAGATCACAACCAACACCAAAGAAATACAAACAATTATAAGAACATACTATGAGCAACTCTATGCCAGCTAATTAGATAACCTGGAAGAAATGGGTGCATTCCTAGAGATGTATCAACTACCAAAACTGAACCAGGAAGAAATAGAAAACCTGAACAGACCTAT
>NW_027397118.1:6723355-6825629 GCF_003265705.2 Callorhinus ursinus
TACTTAAAGGGTCTATCCACCAAGAAGATCTAACAATTGTAAATATCTATGCCCCTAACATGGGAGCGGCCACTTTTATAAGGCAATTAATAACAAAACCAAAGAAACACATTGACAAAAACAATAATAGTGGGGGACTTTAACACCCCCCTGACTGAAATGGACAGATCATCTAAGCAAAAGATCAACAAGGAAATAAAGACTTTAAATGACACACTGGACCAAATGGACTTCACAGACATATTCAGAACATTCCATCCCAAAGCAACAGAATACACATTCTTCTCTAGTGCCCATGGAACATTCTCCAGAATTGATCACATCCTAGGTCACAAATCAGGTCTCAACTGATACCAAAAGATTGGGATTATTCCTTGCATATTTTCAGACCACAATGCTTTGACACTAGAACTCAATCACAAGAGGAAAGTCAGAAAGAACTCAAATACATGGAGGCTAAAGAGCATCCGACTGAAGAATGAATGGGTCAACCAGGAAATTGAAGAAGAATTAAAAAAAATTCATGGAAACCAATGAAAATGAAAACACAACTGTCCAAAATCTTTGGGATAAAGCAAAGGCAGTCCTGAGAGGAAAGTATATAGCAATACAAGCCTTTCTCAAGAAACAAGAAAGGTCTCAAATACACAACCTAACCCTACACCTAAATGAGCTGGAGAAAGAACAGCAAATAAAGCCTAAACCCAGCAGGAGAAGAGGAATAATAAAGATCAGAGCAGAATCAATGAAATAGAAACCAAAAGAACAGTAGAACAGATCAACGAAACGAGGAGCTGGTTCTTTGAAAGAATTAACAAGATTGATAAACCCCTGGCCAGACTGATCAAAACGAAAAGAGAAATGACCCAAATCAACAAAATCATGAATGAAAGAGGAGAGATCACAACCAACACCAAAGAAATACAAACAATTATAAGAACATACTATGAGCAACTCTATGCCAGCTAATTAGATAACCTGGAAGAAATGGGTGCATTCCTAGAGATGTATCAACTACCAAAACTGAACCAGGAAGAAATAGAAAACCTGAACAGACCTATAACCACGAAGGAAATTGAAGCAGTCATCAAAAATCTCCCAACAAACAAAAGCCCAGGGCCAGATGGCTTCCCAGGGGAATTCTATCAGACATTTAAGAAGAATTAATACCTATTCTCCTGAAACTGTTCCAAAAAATAGAAATAGAAGGAAAACTTCCAAACTTATTTTATGAGGCCAGCATTACCTTGATCCCAAAACCAGACAAAGACCCCATCAAAAAGGAGAATTACAGACCAATATCCTTGATGAACGTGGATGCAAAAATTCTCACCAAAATACTAGCCAATACGATCCAACAGTACATTAAAAGGATTATTCACCATGACCAAGTGGGATTTATCCCTGGGCTACAAGGCTGGTTCAACATCCGCAAATCAATCAATGTGATACAATACATTAACAAAAGAAAGAACAAGAGTGATATGATCCTCTCAATAGATACAGAAAAAGCACTTGACAAAGTACAGCATCCTTTCTTGATCAAAACTCTTCAGAGTATAGGGATAGAGGGTACATAGCTCAATATCATAAAAGCCATCTATGAAAAACCTACAGCGAATATCATTCTGAATGGGGAAAAGCTGAGAGCTTTTCCCCTAAGGTCAGGAACGCAGCAGGGATGTCCACTCTCACCACTGCTATTCAACATAGTATTAGAAGTCCTGGCCACAGCAATCAGACAACAAAAAGAAATCAAAGGCATCCAAATCGGCAAAGAAGAAGTCAAACTCTCAGTCTTTGCAGATGATATGATACTGTATGTGGAAAACCCAAAAGACTTCACCCCAAAATTGCTAGAACTCATACAGGAATTCAGTAAAGTAGCAGGATATAAAATCAATGCACAGAAATCAGTGGCATTCCTATACACCAACAACAAGACAGAAGAGAGACAAGTTAAGGAGTCGATCCCATTTACAACTGCACCCAAAACCATAAGATACCCAGGAGTAAATCTAACCAAAGAGGCAAAGGATCTGTACTCAGAAAACTATAAAATACTCATGAGGAATTTGAAGGAGACACAAAGAAATGGAAAAACGTTCCATGCTCATGGATTGGAAGAACAAACATTGTGAAGATGTCCATGCTACCTAGAGCAATCTACACATTCAATGCAATCCCCATCAAAGTGCCATCCACTTTTTTCAAAGAAATAGAACAAATAATCCTAAAATTTGTATGGAACCAGAAGAGACCCCAAATAGCCAGAGGAATCTTGAAAAAGAAAAGCAAAACTGGGAGCATCACAATTCCGGACTTCCGGCTCTATTACAAAGCTGTCATCATCAAGACAGTATGGTACTGGCACAAAAACAGACACATAGATAATGGAACAGAATCGAGAGCCCAGAAATGGACCCTCAACTCTATGGTCAACTTATCTTTGACAAAGCAGGAAAGAACGTCCAATGGAAAAAAGACAGTCTCTTCAACAAATGGTGTTGGGAAAATTGGACAGCCACACGCAGAAGAATGAAACTGGACCATTTCCTTACACCACACACAAAAATAGACTCCAAATGGTTGAAAGACCTGAACGTGAGACAGGAGTCCATCAAAATCCTAAAGGAGAACACAGGTAGCAACCTCTTCGAACTCAGCCGCAGCAACTTCTTCCTAGAAACATCGCCAAAGGCAAGGGAAGCCAGGGCAAAAATGAACTATTGGGAATTCATCAAGATAAAAAGCTTTTGCACAGCAAAAGAAACAGTCCACAAAACCAAAAGACAACCGACAGAATGAGAGAAAATATTTGCCAATGACATATCCGATAAAGGGCTAGTATCCAAAATCTATCAAGAACTTATCAAACTCAACACCCAAAAAACAAATAATCCAATCAAGAAATGGGCAGAAGACATGAAGAGACATTTTTCCAAAGAAGACATCCAAATGGCCAACAGACACATGAAAAAGTGCTCAACATCGCTCGGCATCAGGGAAATCCAAATCAAAACCTCAATGAGATACCACCTCACACCCGTCAAAATGGCTAAAATGAACAAGTCAGGAAACAACAGATGTTGGCGGGGATGTGGAGAAAGGGGAACCCTCCTACACGGTTGGTGGGAATGCAAGCTGTTGCAACTACTCTGGAAAACAGTTTGGAGGTTCCTCAAACAGTTGAAAATAGAGCTACCATATCATCCAGCAATTGCACTCCTGGGTTTTTACCACAAAGATACAAATTTAGTGATACGAAGGGGTATGTGCACCCCAATGTTTATAGCAGCAATGTCCACAATAGCCAAACTGTGGACAGAGCCAAGATGTCCATCAACAGATGAATGGATAAAGAAGAGGTGGTATATATACACAATGGAATATTATGCAGCCATCAAAAGGAATGAGATCTTGCCATTTGCAAGGACGTGGATAGAACTTGAGGGTGTTATACTGAGTGAAATAAGTCAATCAGAGAAAGACATGTATCATATGACCTCGCTGATATGAGGAATTTTTAACCTCGGGAAACAAACTGAGGGTTACTGGAGTGGTGGGGGGTGCGAGGGATGGGGTGGCTGGGTGCCAGACATTGGGGAGGGTATGTGCTACGGTGAGCACTGTGAATTGTGCAAGACTGTTGAATCACAGATCAGTATTTCTGAAACAAATAATGCAATATATGTTAAGAAAAAAAGAAAAAGAAGATAGCAGGAGGGGAAGAATGAAGGGGAGTAAGTTGGAGGGGGAGACGAACCATGAGAGACGATGGACTCTGAAAAACAAACTGAGGTTTCTAGAGGGGAGGGGGTTGAGGGGATGGGTTAGCCTGGTGATGGGTATTAAAAAGGGCACGTTCTGTGTGGAGCACTGGGTGTTATGCACAAACAATGAATCATGGAACACTACATCAAAAACTAATGATGTATGGTGATCAACATAACAATAAAAAAATTGAGGTTGACCAAAACTTCTTGTGTATTTGTGCCACATAGCTGCAAGTGGACTCCCAGAAATCAGGGCCCCAAGTTGGCTCACAGCTTTCTGCCTGGGTTCTGCGGAGTTTGAGCATTTCTCAATTCTGCTCCAGCTCAATGTCTCCTTCTTTCTTTGTAACTATTGGGGGCATATACTCTCTTTTTCCAGAGTCTCCTGGAGTGAAGTCCTCTCTCTCTCTGCAAGCAGCACCCCACTTCTGCAAAATGTTTCTAAACTACCCTTGAGAAGATCAGGGCATTTGGGAGAACATACAATACAGGGAAGAGAAGCATCAGGGTGCTCCAAGGGTCTGTTTATGTGCTACTGTATGTGAGTACATAGAGGTGCTCCTCATTAGTTGTTGCATAGCATAGTATTCTCCAGTTTGGACATGCCACAGTTCACTTGGCCGTTCTTTCTAATTTATCATAGTCACAGGCACGGCTGAGTGCTGTAAGGGTCCAGCGCATGGGACCCTGTGCCTTCATAGGTTACCACCATGATGAAGCTTCTCCTTGTACTTTGTGTCCTCACATACTCAACCCCCTGGGCAGGACCTGCCAGCTCAGGGCAGGTCCAGCCACCCTCCTGTCCTAAACTCCTGCCTCCATGTGGTCAGCTGACCTAGGTAGGAGCTGGTCTGGGTTGTGGCAGAGATGGCCAGTTGCCCACCCAGTATCTATTCTCCCTTCTGCCTTAGTAGGAGACTCCAATTATATTCTGAAGTCAACGTGCCCAGCCAGCAGGCACTTCATTTACCAGCTTTCCTTGAAGATTGCGATGGCCAGTGGGCTGTATGCAGATATGTCAGGTAGGATGTAGAGGCACCACCCCCTTGAGGAGGTGATAGCTGATACATGCCTTTTTGCCACTTCTGCTTCCTGGTGGGAATGCAGCTGTGATAGTGGGGGCTTCTGGACCAAGGGCAACCTTGATGCTACAAAGGATGGTGGAAGAGAAAGAGCCCAGAGCTTGGCGCCCCAGTAATGGTGTAGCCCCCATACTAGCTCTAGACTGCCCACATCCAGACTCCTTTCATAAAAGAGGAAAACAAACTCCTGCCTTGATGCAGAGCTGTTACGTCTGTGCCCTGTTTTAATAGTTCTTTCCAGTTATAAGTCTCAGAAAGTGCCCTTCAGAAGCTCGCTCAGCTGTTAATGAAATGAGACCACACCGTCGATCCAGCATTGTTCCTGTGTGCACAGCTCTTTCCTGCAGGAACCCAGGAAGCAGGAGGGTGGTTTGGGGGCGAGGGCACCTCCAGCTCTCCAGCACTGTCCAGGAAGTATAGTTACAGGAGGCAGAATCTTGCCCGAAGGGGAGGAGGGGATGGGATGACAGCTTCCAGGGGGAGTCAAATACACATACACATCTTCATATTCCTCTGTGGTCTGCTTGCCATTTTAATAATATTTTCAAATGCTAACGTGGTGTAAGTCTTGCTGGCACATAAGCTCACAGATACCGACCAATTAATCTAGACAGACAGGAGGTTGAGTATTTAAGAGGGGACTTGTCAGACCCTGTGCATGCAACCTCACAGCAACCAGAAGTGCCAAGAGACCCCACCCTCGGGGGCCAAGCCCAGCACAGTTGACAGAGCTGCCCCTCTCAGCCAGTGACTTTGTAAAGCTCTGGAGCTCTGAATGCAGCCCAGATGGTGGTTTCCAGGGAATCACAGGGCATTGAAAACTTGTCACAGAAATGCTGTCGCATGGTGCACACTGCCTTTCTGAGATCTGGCACCTCATATGTCCTGCCCTGTGGTGTTTCAAATCTCCACTCCATGAGTACCATAGTCCCTCGCACCCAGCTCTGGGGGAATGCACACACAGAATCCCGCAATCCCAGGGTTTGGGAAATGACCTTCTTGTGTATATTAGTTTGCTAGAGCTGCCACAACAGAGGACCACGGAATGGGTGGCTCACACAACAGAAATGTATTGCTCACAGTTCTGGAGGCTTTGGAAGTCTGAGGTCAAGGTGTTGGCAGGGTTGAGTGCCGCAAGAGAAGGGTCTGCTCCTGGCCTCTGTCCTTGGCTTGTAGATGGCCTTCTCTTCCCTGTGTCTCTTCACAAGGTCTTCCCTCTGTGCATTTCTGTCTCCAAGTTTCCCCTTTTTATAAGGTCACCAGTCATGTTTGATTAGGGCCCACCCTAATGATGTCATCTTAACTTAGTTGTCACAATAAAGACCCTATCCCCAATTAAGGTCACATTCTGAGAGGATTAAGGTATATGAATTCTGGAGGTGGGGAAGTAATTCAACCTATAACACCATTTATCAATTTTGGGGGTCACAATAGGAACTATGAAGGTAACATAAATGAGTGACCCCCACACGGGTGGTAACTTGTTTCAAAAACATCAGACAAGCACAGTCTCAGCCCCAGTCAAGGGTAATTGTTGGGCACCCTCTGTTTGTCCCTTCAGCCCCCTCCCCACCCCTCTCCACTCTATTCTGTGCCCAGCAGGCCAGTTTTTATGGACTGCATCGGGCTCCTGGGCCCTGTTGTTCTCAGACGGTTCATCTGTGCCATACAACATAGCAGCCACAAACCACATGTTGAATATTAGAGTTCTCCAGAGAAAAAGAACCAGCTGGATATATACAGATATACATAAGAAGAGATGTATTATAGTAATTGGCTCACACAGTTATGGAGACCAAGAAGTCCTACGATCTGCCATCTGCAAGCTGGAGGCCCAGGAAAGACGGTGGTGGAATTCAGTCCAAGTCTGAAGGCCCAAGAACGAGGGAAGCTAGTGGTATAAGTTCCAGGTGAGTCCAAAAGCCAGGCACACGAGTATTCAAGAGCAGAAGAGGGATGCCCCATCATAGCCAGAGAGCAAATTCACTTTTCTTCAGCTTTTAGTTGTATTCAAGCCCACAGTGGATTGGATGATACCCACCTGCCCTGGGTGGAAAGTGATGTCCTCTACTCAGTTTTCTGATTCAAATGTTAATTCTTTTGGAAACACTCTCACTGATACACCCAGAAATAATGTTTTACCAGCTATCCGGGCATGTCTTAGCCCAGTCAAGTTGACTCAAAATTAACCATTGCATGTAGCTATTTGAATTTAATTTCAAATTACTTGAAATTAAATAAAATTTACATTTTAGTTGGTCTGTTACACTAGTCACATTTCAAGTGCTTGACAGCCACAAGTGATTGGTTGCTACCGTTTTGAACAGTGCAACTATGCACTATGTAGTATAATTGGGCATTGCCATCATCACAGAAAGTTCTACTGGGTGGCACTGGTTCAGCCATGAGAGGCGCCAGGAGCTGATGTAGAAGGTGGAAGGGGAGTAGACAAGATGTCTGTTCCCCAACTTCTTTCCTGCCAGGTTGCTTGGGGTTGGCTGTGACTCTGTTGAGGCCACATCCCCTATCAGGGAGGCTTCTTCCACAGCCACTCTCTCTGGCTTGCTTGCTGCTCCCTCCCTTTGTGCCTTCAGGCTCCCCACTGTTTCCAGCCCAGGGGTGCAAGTACCATCCCTTGCTGGTTTCCCTAACACTAGACCCGTGCCTTTATCTGAATTTTTCCATACATCCTCTATGACCAGTTACCTGTTCCTATAACAAGACCCTATCCTGTTGGAATGTCAGGATAGTGTTGCCAGATCTTCTCATTTTGCAAGAAAAGCTGGAAATCTAGACTTTTATATGAATTCTAGAACTTGAAGATAGCAATCATCTCAAAAACAATTTTTAAACATTATGTAGGAAAAAAACAAAAACAAAAAAACCTCATCTACTGCTGAGTGTGGCCCATAATTGGTAATCTAAGCTGGTGGTCACCCACTGTGTTTGAGCAAGCCCCCCTCCGCAATGGCTTTAGGATGTCTCATGATGTCCATTGGGTAACTACAGACTTTCGTACGTCTCCCTCTCCGAGGGACTGAAAAGGATGTTACTTTCCAATTTCCAACTGTGACTTGTTCTCTCTGTCTTTCCTCGATGTGGTAGTTACCTATTATCTCAGCGGCTTCAAACACAGACATTTCTTATCCCATGGTCTCTATAAGTCAGGAATCCCACATAGCTTAGCTAAGTCCAGCTCAGCATTTCTCATGAGCTAACATCCAGCTATCAGTCCAGGGCCATGGTCATCTCAAGGTTCTGTTTGGAAAGATTCTCTTCCAGGCTCACTCAGGTGGTTATTGGCAGGATTCTCCCAGATCACTGGACCGGGAGCTTTGGTTTCTTCCTGGCTGTCGAACAGCATGTGGGCCTCTACACAGGGCAGCTTACAACATAGCAGCTGGTTTTGCCAGAACAGTGATCAAGAAGAGCTGGGCAGAGAGTGAGAGCGTGGCATCAACCCTAACCTTGGAAGTCACGCTCAATCACATTTGCTGTATTCTATTCATTAGGGGAAGCCCCTAGGTCCAGCCCACATGCTAGAGTGGAGGATGGCACAAGATTGTAAAATACAGGAGGTAGGGATCACTGGGCACCCTCTCGGAAGGGTGCCTACTCTACTTGGGGTGTGTATTCTGTGGGTGGAGGAATAAAACTAGGTTATAATTTAAAAGTGAACTGGGGTGAGATAGGACTGCCAGAAACTGGGGAGCCCCAAGATATCTCTAAGCCAGGCCTGAAAGAAAATAATTTCCAGGATCTTCGTAAAATTTCTCTTTTTTCTTGTCAAATACCCTGTCTCTTTGTTCAATCTGTTCTCTGCCTAAAATTAATTTCTGCTTCTCAACATGTTCTTTTTCAAGACCCAGCTCAGATGCCTCCTTCTCTGAAAGCCTTCTTTGACCGCCCCCCCAGCCAGAAATGTCAACTCACCTGGTCTCCCCCGATATCATTGGCATCAAGCATTTTCACATCCATCTTTTCCTCTCACCTCATTTGAACCTTACAACAACCTAGTAAATAGCTAATTTACGTCAGGGGAGACTGAAGCACAGAGAGGTCAAGACACAAGATAAAGACCACACAGGTAGTAAGTAGAAGATTTAGGACTTGAACTAATGTCCTCAGACTCTAAGGTCTGTTTTCTCTGTTCCCACTACAGCATTTCACATTTCTGTACTTTTGTTCATTTGTTTATTCAAAAAATATTTACTGAGGTCATCCGGGGTGCCCTGCACAGAACACTGGCTGGGTCCTCACTCTCCCTCCACTGTACCCAGATGCCTTCCCTCTGTTCATTCATCTGCTTAGCCAAACCCTGGCCATCCTTTAGGCCCAGTTCAGGTCACTCCTCCTTCATGAAGCCTTCTCTGACTCCCTTAGCCCTTAAAGCACTGAACTTGGAAGTAACTTCAGACCAACACTTTCATTTTATCTTGGGAAAGCTATGGTCCCCAAAAGGAATACAGCATGTCACACAGAAGGCCCTTTGTATACTGTAGCACATTCTGGGTGCCCAGCTCAGATCCCATCTTTGGAGCAGACACATACAACCCTCAACCACTGGGAATCCCAGCTACTGCAGGCTCCTGGTGTACCCTTCTGGGAATCATCCTCAGCTGCAGAGAACTGCCTTTCCCAGGGTTAGGTCTTTCATGACCAAGCCTGGCTGATGCAGGGATACAAAGGCACCAACTTGTCTGTAACTGGGACAACTCTGAAGGATCACCCTGCTGCAGAGCTCCCTATAGGACCAGCTTTACTCCCTGTCCACACCTGTCTTCCTCACCTCCTTACAGGTGTTGCCTCCTAAGGGCACTGCCCAACAAACCTTCCACACACATTTCTCCAACTCTGTAGGAGGCCAGTCTAAGACATACAATTATAATTACTCATCTAAATAAGTATGGCAAAAAGGGATAACAGTTATCTAGCACTACTGTAAAAAGAGCTGACATTTGTTGAGAGTATTTGCTAGGACCTGTGCTTCTTCCTCACATCATAATAAAAAAATGATTTTATTATTACATTCATTTTCTAGATAGAGAGGTGAAGCTTTTTGTTATGGTTTTCACAGCTCATCAGTAAATGGTGGGGTTGGGATTCTGATTCAGGGTTTTGTGGTCTGGAGCCAAACTCTTAATCACCTCATTGTCAATTGGTGATTATTCCATATACACATCACCTTTCTTAGTCGGCTGTAAGCTCTTTGAAGATACATATCAGGGCTGTGTCACCAGGCAGACAGCAGACAGCTGGTTGGTAAGTGTCCATTGGCGGATGAATGAATAAAATTGTGGTATATACAGTGGAATATTACTCAGCCATAAGGAAGAAGGAAACTGCCATTTGCCACAATATGATAGGACCTTGAGGGCATTATGCTAAATAAGTCAAACAGAGAAAGACAAGTACTGTATAATCTCACTTACATAAAGAATCTAAAAAAAGAAAAAAACAAACCCATAGAAAAGAGATCAAATTTATGGTTACCAGAGGTGGGGGTTTGGGGGAGGAAGAATAGGAGGAATGTGGTCAAAAGTTACAAACTTCCAGTTATAAGATAAATAAGTACTGGGGATGTCACGTACAACATGATGACTATCGTTATCACTGCTTTATGGCAAAATGAACATTGTTAGGACAGTAAATCCTAAGAGTTCTTATCACAAGGAATATTTTTCTGTTTTTGCTTTTTCTTTTTATTATGTCTATAGGAGGTGATGGATGCTAATTAAACTTACTATGGTAATCATTTAACAACCTATGTAAGTCAAACCATTATACTGTATGCCTTAAACTTATACAATGAAATATGTTAACTATATCTCAATAACACTGGAGAAAATAAAATTTTTTAAATGCTGATTGGTTAACTGGCTGGTAAGTTGTCTTATAGAAGGGCTTTCTGAACATGCCAAATCAGGTCAGTAGCACAACCTGCAGGGCCAGTCCTCAGGACTTCAAAATTCTGGCTGAGGGTTCCCACTCCCACACCTGGCTCTCTGCTATTTACCTGCAGACATTTAAAGGTCAGGGTGGTAATGTTCAGCTGTGAACTTATCACTTCTACTAGGATTACAGGTATTAAAGAGACAGGTGTGTGCATATGCGGGCATGTGTGTGTGTGTGTGTGTGTGGAGAGGGAGGCCAGCTCTGGGTGAGGCAGCTGCTATCGGGCCCTCTCCTGAGTTTACTCCAGAGTGTCTGTTCTTGCCCAGCAGGTTTGGCAGGACTAGAGTGTATTTGAAGGATCTTCTATCAAGGGAGTTAACCTGCTTCGGGTCTCTGCAGGAACTCTGAATCCATGTCTGCCACATCACCAGGTCTCTGAGCTCCGAGAGCTCTTAGCTGCCTATCAGCCATCCAATCTAACAGCGAATTTTGATCTTGCTTTAATTATTTCAGGCAAGTCTTAACTTCATAACTAGACCAACCTCCTTCTAGGAGGTGGGCAGAGACCTCATCATCTACTCCTGGATGCCCACAGCCTCCAGCTGGGTGCTGGACACATGAGAGCTGCTCAAGGAACAGTTCATGACTGAGGGAGGAGTCAGATTCCTACATGCTCAGGAGAGCTCGCAAGACACAGTCCTGACCATAGCCCATGATCCTCTACCTCTGAACCATGGCATGGGGTGGTGAATGGAAGGAGGGGGCACAGGAGAAAGGCTGCTCCCCAAGAGCATTTTCTATTAGTGGTGCATTTTTAACAAATTTAAGGTCCTGGGTTGTCATGACTAATTGTTAAGAATGTGACAGAAGGAGCAGCATGAACGTCATAGTCTGGCCCATCAGATACCTGAATTTCCTGCCTATTATCCCTCCAGAGCATTCCCATCACAACGCTAGAGTCTAAACCCTCACTCTGGCCTAAAAAGGGTGGTGTTTCTGATCCTTTACGTGCTACCTACCTCTCCTTCCAAAAGCAAAACACTTTGAAAAAAGAAGTAAAAATGAGAAAACTCAAAATCAGGTAGAGAAGACAGACTAGTAATCATACATTAGTGAACAACAGAGTAAATGCAAGGATAAAATGTACACGCAGCTCTTTGGGCTCTTGAAGAAGGGTACATAACTTGGGTGGAGAAGTCGGGACAAACTTCCTGGAGGGAGAGATACCTTGCCTGATTCTTAAAAGTAGGGTAGAATTGAGGGCTGCTGCCCTCTATATGATTTACCTGTCCAAAAAGTTTCAGAGGCTCTCTGGAAAGTCTTCATAGGTCTATTGTGGCCTCTTGGGACAGTTAAAGGCAGATGCCAGATGCTCACAGCAGAAATGGCACATCTCCATATACCCCAAGGGTGCTTAGTTGTTTGGGGAAACAGCAGGACAGTTACCAAGTTAGCCCAAGCTGGGTGCAGTTAAAGGGAACATTGGCAGAAATCATGTCTGAATTAGCATCATGGCCTTCCTGCCCATTTCAGATCTCCAGCAATGTGCAAAGCTGGGTAAGGCCTCCCTGGCTTTGATTCTTCAGGGTTATCTTTTAAGCCCCTCATTTGTTTTGGGTGAGATGAAATCTCTAAATTCCAACTTCACAGAGACAGACCCACCAATCCCCTCCCCACCCCCATTCCTTAGCAACCTCTCAGAACGAGTGTTCTTTTAAAAGAGACAAGGTCCTTGCTGACATCTCTCTTTAGAGAGCTCCATCAAAATCCTGCACTTGTCCAGTGTCCTTTCCTTGGCCACTGGTAACCAAGGAAACGAGATACTATGGTAACACTGGGAGGAGAGAAAGGGAGGCATCCAGAGCCCTTGCTTGCTCTCTCTTCTCTCTCCTGAAATCAAGGCAGCTACCGAGGAAGAGAGAACATCTGTTCTCAGCTTCTAGGGGGAGAGCACAGTGACGCCCACATGGGTGGCTTAATGGCTGACACCCAGAGCTTCCCATTCCCCAATGTGAAGACTGGTGCCCCAGGGCCCCCCAAAACTATGTACTTTCCCAGGCCCAAGGCCCAGCCCACTCTAGAACTTATAATATAATGCCCAAAATACCAGATGTAAGGGATGCATAGATGTTTATTCAAGTGCGTGAACAAGATACAGATTGGGATCATGTATAAGCAAAGCCCTAAACATAATTGAAATTATGATGTATGACAAAATTACCAAGTGTTTGCACAATCTTTAGCAGTGTTGAATTTATCTCTTGGTTTTGCCCTGCTTTTCTGCTTCCAACCTTCTGCTTCCTTGTTCAGCGCCCCTCACCCCACCCTCTCTCTCTCCGCTTCTTAGATGCTCTGTATTTTTCTCTGCTTACCTGCCTCTCCCTCTGAGGCTGCCTTCCTGCTTCTTTCTCTCACTCTCCCCCCTTCCCTCGTCCGGAACTGCAGTGCACCTGTCACTCTCAGGATGGAGTGGCTTAAAGAGAAATACTTCCCATGTTCTCTCCATGTAGCATGCTGTGTTTACTGCCAGTGACCTCACCTCGGATAGGCGTGATGCCAGGCACCTTGGGGGTGAGGCTTGAAGGCGGTCCAAACATTACAAACCAAACCGTGACATGCACGATGATGTCATAAACAATCCCAGTGCAGTGCCAGGGGCAATAGAGAAACCTATCCTTTTGTCTCCAGTCCTTTGTTGGTTGAATCTTCTTTTACAACCTTAAGAATTCTCAATAGAGTTTTAAAATCTTTTCTTCTGATTCTTACGTTAAATCCTGCTCCACAGGAACTGCCTTTTCTAATATTTTAGCACTGACTCCCTCCCTTTGAACCGTGGTGTCTGAGCTGCTTTGATCACACACCCCTATCGATCAAAACATTTTGAACATGGACCTCCCAGTATAAGTGCACATATGTATTTATAAAGCACATGCGGGTATTACTATACTCATATTTTGTACATGAAAAATATACACAAAAATGGGAATTTAAAAGGAAAAGATGTTATATCTTCTTGGGCCACCCTAACGGATTATCTGTGCACGCTGTATTACCTACTTGGTCCCTTTAAATGTCTGAGAACCTTGCTTTGTCTCTCATTTCAGTGGGTTAGGATTCCCGGAGAACCCAGAGAAGATTGCTGGAGGACCAGAATATGATAGAATTTCTTTGTCAGGGAGTGTATTAATTTCCTAGGGCTGCCGCGACAAAGGACCACAGACGGGGCAGCTTGAACAACAGAAATGCATCGTCTCACAGTTCTGGAGGCTGGAACTCTGAGATCAAGTTGTCGGCAGGGTTGGTTCCCTTTGAGGGCTGGGAGGGAGAACCTGTTCCAGGCCTCTTTCCCAGCTTCTGGTGGTTTGCTAGACTACTTTGGCATGCCCTGGCTTGTGGGTGCATCACCCTGAGGTCTGCCTCCCATCTTCACATGGCATTCTCCCTGGGTACATGCCTGTCTGTATGTCCCAATTCCCCCTTTTTATAAGGATGCAGTTACACTGGAGTAGGGCCCACCTTAACGATCTCCTCCTAACTTGATGATCTTGACTTACTCATCTTATGTCTAAATAAGCTTACTATTGTAGACTAAATTGTGTTCTTCCAAAAGTCTGCAGGTTGAAGCCCTAATTCCCAATGTGACTCTATCGGAGATATGGCCTTTAAATAGGTAAGTAAAGTAAGTAAGGTTAAGTGGGGTCATGACTAGTTGGGTACTCATCCAATATGACCGGTGTCCTCACAGGAAGAGGGGGAGATGCTAGGAGTGCACAGAGAAAATGCTAGGTGAGGACACAGGGAGAAAATGATCATCTGCAAGCCAAAGAGAGAGGCCTCAGAAGGAACCAGCCCTGCTCACACCTTGGTCTTGGACTTCCAGCCTCCAGAAATGAGAGGATACATTTCTCTTGCATAACCCTTCCGGTCTGTGGTATTTTGTTATATCAACTCTAGCCGACTAACACAAGCACAGTGTGGGGGACACAGTTTAATCCATAACAAGGGACTAATGGTAAGTGGGACAACAAGCTTGGGTCTTTAGGCTGAGATGTGGGCATGAAGCTTCTCCAGGGTGGGCAAGTTGGGACAACCAGGAGAAGCAGTAAAGAGCCCTCTTTGCCAAACTGCTTTCTACCAGTGGGTAGGATGGCCTCTTTCTGGGGGCTGAGATCACCAGACCATGGGTCTACACGAAGGTGTGGGGCTCTTGTCAGCCACTAGTTCTACCAAAGTATCTCCATTCACCCAAGTTGTCTCATGCTGTCTTCTATTCTGAAGTTCCCAAAATAGTCTGCAACTATTATTTGCAGATGAAACTATGCTCCAGAAATCTGTAATGTCTGCATTTGAAACAGCGACACGACCAGGCTGCTCCTAGAAGAACAAGGACACACCCTCCCAACTCCTGATTGAAAGGAAGCCAGATCGTGGTGTTTGTTCTAAACAAGAATTGAACGTTTGTCACTTGTTCTATTTAATTATGACCCAAGAGGTTTGTTAACATTGCACATTCTGTCTGCTGTGCCCATTTAATTTTGGCATTAAAGACACAGTCTCTATTAGTTACCAAGTAACAAGTGTTTAAACCTCAATAAATAACATTTTTAATAATAAGATTCTGAAATGCATAGATCACATCTCCCTGTTCATTCTCTAAGAAAAACATTTTAATTATCTATTGACACATATTGCACATGGAACAACCTTCTTTTTAAAAGATAAATAGGTTTATAGGCGAGTCGTGTTAATTAAAAGCCAGTGGAGTATTACAAGTGTATTTACTGGGGAATATTCACTGTAGGAGAGGAACGGTTCCTACACAGTTGTCAGAATTCTGTAAATGTATTGTTTAATAACCACTTGGCACTTAATTATAGTGAGATGGTGAAAGCTTAAATCTAAGCGAAGTGCACATTCCAGTTATCTCTTCTAAATGGCTTCTCCTCCTTGTCATGGATTCTCCAGGTCAGACCACACCGAGGCATGAGCTGATGATCTGGGTAATTGAAAACCCGAAGCTTCCCCAGGACCACAGGCCTGTCATGAACAAGTGACTGTTGTGATCCTGGATACCAAGAGGAAAAGTTCAGATTCAGCTCCCAAGGCAAAGCCAGTTCTGAGGAAGGTCTATAAGTTGAAGTGCAAAGTCCTTATCATGGCACGCAGGGGCTTTCACAATCAAGCCCATACTAGCTTTTCACCCCCAAACCATTCACCTCTAACTGTGAACCCCAGTGTGTGTCTTGCCAGCTCCATTTTTCCCTGCCATGGAGAACAGCAGTTCTCTTAGCTTGATCCCACCAGAAGGATAAGAAGGCTGACCTACAATGACCACACAGTATGAACAAGAAAAAGCCTTTGTTATTTAAGTCATGGAAATTTAGGGAGTATTTGTTATTCCAGCATAATGTAGCCCATCCTGAATCATACACTCCCCTTCACCACTCCCAGAACCTGGCATGGAGGAGACACTCTAAATGCTGGACAGTGAATAAATACATAGGTCTGTCAATAGATTTTCCCTTTCTTCTCCTGAATGTTCTCTGGTCCCGGGAAATCACCTCTTCTGAGAGACTGTAAGGATCTCTCCCTCTGTGGTGTGAGCAAGAAGACCCAGCACTGAGCTGAGAAGCTTGAGTTCTGTACTGTACTCATAACCTACTAAAATGCACTGATCCATGATTATTACTGTAAGCAAACTGGCAAGTGAAGGGATTGGGGAAAAAGTCACAGGGAGCAATGTACCACTGAAGTAAGTGTCTGTGTGTATGCGTGTGTGTGTGCATGTGTGTTGGCCTTCTCATCATCCATCCTCTTGTCTCTGGTAGTGGCACTCCAATTTTTAATTTGGGGGATCAGCTTCCATCCCCACATCCCCATCTCATGTGTTGTGGTTTGGGGGGCATCGACCATACCCCAAGTTCCAGAAGTGGCTATAATGGGTCAAGATCACAAAACAAGGTAATAATAGAGCCAAACTCAGACAAAATCTCATCTTGGACCTGATTCACTCATTTTGTATCTATCTGGCGACTCCTGCTCTGAACCAGGGCTAGGTTCTGAGAACACAGCAGGGAGAAAACTAGATGGACGCTCTGCTGTCAGAGTGCTCAGATGCCATCCAATGCTCTCTCTACCATGGTGCTGTCCCTCTTTCTCCACGCAGCTGCCCCCCCTCTTCCTAAAAGCCTCTGCTGACTGCCCCAACCATCACTGACCCTCCTCTCTGTACTGAATTTCTTCTGCCACAGACCCTGGCACATGAACAGAGGTTGAACAAGTCACCCATGGGAGCGGCCAGCCAGGGGCAAGGGCTCCATGGCCCAAAGAGGAGGGACAAGGGGATGACTGGAATGATGCTCCTTCACGGCGCCCCACAATTCCCGCTGATGCTGGAGCTGCCTGGCTCACGGAGGGCCTAGGGCAGTCGATGAACTGTCCACTTCTCACCCCAGATTGTGGAGTTCCTAGCTGGCTCCCTCCAACCATTCCACCTCTGACCGGATCCTAACATCTGGGCTCCCCACCTTCAGGGCAGGAAAACAGAAAGATCTAGAAGTGACAGAGCCCCAACCACTCAGTTGGAAACAAAGTCATTGGGAGCCACAGGGAGAAGGAATGAGCCCAGAAGCTGATTGCATTGCCCCTGGCAACCACACGTCTCAGCAGGTTGAACTAATACCACAGAGCTCACAAGGATGTGGTTTCCTGAGGCTCACAAAAGAAATCTATATCATTCTCAAGAGCAACCAACCTTTCTGCAGGCAGCACATCCCCTCCAGTCTGTGGGCAGCTTAAAGGGGCACAGAAACCCAGCCCAGAAGGTGGCTAAGCCCCAGTCCCCGGACCATTAGCCTAAAAGGAAATGGCATTTCACCTGCACGCTGTCCCTCTCCCTCACCCCCACCATCAACACTTCTCAGCCTCACAGCTGCAATGGCCTCCCAACTGAGATGTGATATTTGTTTTAGCCTCTCTCCTTTCTAATCCAATCTAATGATAGTAACTGATGTTTATGGGGCCCTCATCATATGATAGACTATCTATAAGATACTTTACAAGTATTAACCTATTTTAACCTCAGAAAACCCAGTCCTATGGGATAGATATTATTAGTATCCCTATTTTTAAGCTGAGGAATCTGAATGACAGAGCAGTTAAGTAACTCACCCTAAGCCACACAGCTCATTGGCAATGGAAGCAGGCAGTCTAGCCACCATGTTTACCACCCTTCACAGAGAACTCTTCCCATAGTTAAGTGTTAAAGATAAGGACTTTGGAAATAGACAAATCAAGATCAAATTTTCAGTTCTTGCTCTGTGTCTTGGACAATCTACCCAGCCTCTCTGATCCCCTTTTTCCTCATCTGTCATCCAGAGATGATGACAATAGTGCCTATCTTATAAGGGACTCGAGGTTTCATTAGATGATCCATTATGCTTTCAATCCTCAGTGCCCATCCTGCTCTGAGTTCCAGCACCACCAAGTTTTCCTCAGTTTCCTACATGTACTTTGTCTATCTCTGTTCCCTCTGACTGGCATGTTCTTGACACTCCTTCCTCAAACTGGCCAGCTCCTTTTCACCTCTCAAGCCTCAGCTGAGTGCTGCCTCCTCTAAGAAGCCTTCCCAGCTTTCCCATTCTGCACTGCCTCTTTAGTGTTCTCCCATAGCCTGTACCTTCCTACCATGCTCCCTATCATACTTGACTCTAACTGTCCATGGACATGTCCTGTACTGGGCTGGGTGCTCTTCAAGGGCCGTGATAGTAAGCTCATCCCATCCTAAATGCACAGTGTCTAGCAACGTGCCCAGAATAAGTCAGAAATAAGAAATGAAAATTTCTTTTTATTGATGCTCATATTCTTGCTTTTTCCCTTTCAATAGATGGCAAGTGTCTTGAAGGCAACAGTCATGCCTTACTATTTGTCTCTGAATTCCCCATTATGCTTGGCCCATAAAAGCAGACCTGGGACTAGGGTGAGCCAAGTGAGGTGTCTAGGGTGCAAGATGTAAGGAGGCTTCAACTCAGCTTGGTGCAAGTGCAGGGTGAGTTCAGAAGGTCCTCCATTCATGGTAACTAATATAAATTAATGGATGATCCTATAGTTGGGTTATAAATCTCTATCTCTGTCCTCAAGGAATTCTCAGACTCATGATGATTTATATTCCTCATCAAGGACCGACAGAGCCACAACTACCCCAGCTTCCTTTGGGCTCCTCTCTGGAACCACCCCCATCATCTGACACTATGACATCTGGCCACCAATGGGCCAGACTATGGGAGAAAAGGATGTTCATTAAGACCAAGGAAATGTTATGGGAAACCCATCAGGGATGGCTTGAAGTCAGACAGGCAGGGAGGGAGACAAGAACATTTCAGGCAGAGAAGTGAATAAGGAAAACCAGAAGAATGCCCATTTCACAGGGCACCTTACAGAAACTCATCTGATTGGAACTCAGCCTACATGCCAATGAGCACAACCAAAGAGGAAACAACAACCCCTTGTCTTTGCAAAAAGCCTGCAAAGTATTTTCCCATCCTTGTTTCACTTGTCCCCTACAGGAAAAAAAAAACAAAAAAACAAAAAAACTTGTTACTCCCCTTTTAACAATGAGGAAAGTGAGGCTAAGAAATCAAGTAGCTTGCTCAAGGCACACAACTAGTAAGGTTGGGTTTGAAGCCTTGCTCAGCTACTTGGCATTCCCCACCCTCACAACCTGGTAGTGATATCCACTGTTCAAGTATCCTATGTCTTGTGTCGTATTACATCTCTGGTCACATTACACCTCCCAAGGAGTGTCCATGGGACTAGAGTTTCTTGTGACCTGGATTTGAGAGTGGCTTAAAGCATCTGGGATTGCAAACCTTCTCTCAAGCAACTGGACAGAGGTCTAGGGGGACCAGGAGGAAAGTGGCTTCTTCCATTACTCTTGGCTTCTTGCCCAGCCCGGCAAGTAGAGTAACTAAGGCCTCCAAGGCAGCGCTTTGGCTTAAGTGAAAACAGCAATTCAAGGACTCTCTGGCAAACAATGCAGCTAGCATGTCACTGGTCTCTGATGTGTCATCCAGACCTCCATCCATTCAGCCCAGGGAGGACTGTGCCTGCTGCCTTTGTTGGTGTGGATGGAAGAACAAAACAGGATGCATTAGCTAATCCCCTGCTGGCAGTGAGATGGGAGGCTGAAATTCAGCTCTGTGGACTCCTTGACTCTGGGGTTCAAGAAGTTCACAGTGTCCAGAGCCAGCCCTGCATGGCTCCCCCCACTGACAGCTAGCCGAATGACCCACTGGGCTGGTGGGAGGCCACAGCAGGGGAGTTTCCATTTTAACCCCATTGTTTAGCCAAATGAAGCCAAGATGTTCCTGCTCCCCACTGGAGAAGTCAGCCCAGCTTCAATAATTTCTGAGTGCTGACAGATAATTCAGAGATATTGGATATTTCACCACCTGGGGACTGCCCTTCGCTACTACAACAATCAGTTACTGCCTGCCAACCAGGGGCCATGTGGAGGCCCTGGGCCCCCTCACGCCTTTATGATCAGGCTCCAGCGTCTTGGAAAATATTGCTTGAATTTATTTATATAATCATGTTAGGAAGGCGGTGAGTTATTGTGAAGTCAGCATTCTTCCATCTTCCTTCTCACTAATCCTTTGAGATTCTGCTTGAAGGACTCCGATTACTAATGCAATTACACGCTACCTGGTAAAGGGTAATCCAAAAAAAATTAAACCCCTTCACATATTGTATTTTTCACTCAGAGCCACCCTTCTCCTAAAACTGAGTGCTGACATAAATCAATTAGCTACTGATTTTATGACTACTTGCATTTAAGAACACATGGGCTTTTGACACCGCCCTTCCAAGTAGTTAAGTCATCTTAAAGGTAAATGCTGCCTGTCATTTGGAGCACCAGCCCCTCAGCAGTTTCTCAGTAAAAGCAAAACACTCTGAACCAGGATGGTCCTAATAACAACAGAACACAGAACTGCCACCAATGCGGACACCGTGTGTGTTTTATGTTAGTATTGCTAAAACCAAAGGCTTTAGCCTGTTTCTTTGACATTCATAGGCCCCTAATATCATGCCCCTCCTCTCCCATTCATCATGGAATAAATGTGCAAGTAAGTAAAATGGTGCTGCAGAGTCTGGAAATATTCTTCTTAAGGTGGTTCAGGAGACATGACATTGAACATGTGGAGAAGGATTCTGATCCTAGGGCACCAAGTGATTCTACAATAAACAATATAAAAATCACCTAAATACTATTTATTGGGTTTCAAATTTCCCATCAATCTATAGACAATCACACAGGCTTTACTATGGTTACAGAACAAGTAAATAACTATGGTTACAGAATAAATATTACCCAACTTAATAATATAAAAGTAAATACAACACACCTGGCTGAGTGGAGGATCTTAGGAGGGAATGGAGAAAAATGGAATGAGGCCAAAGTTGCATAGATGACCAGTAAGTGAAGGAAAATAGTGATTTAATTATACGTAGGGGACTGGTATAGGGAAATTAAATCTTTTATTGTGGGAGGAAGTTAAAAGTCGGTGTCTAGAATTGACCAATCAAAAAACACTTCATAATTATATTATTTAGACATATGGAAGAAACGGCCAGAAGAACTAAAAATAGAAACGATTAAAGTATTTCCTTCAATTTATTCTGTGGTGTTAGAAGTCAAGGTAGTGACTAAACTTGGGGAGAGGTGGGTAAGTGGCTTTTGGTGTGCTGGTCATTTTCTATTTCTTGATCTGGATGCTGGTTACAAGAGTGTTCACTTCATGAAAAACTTTATCTACATGCTTATTATATGTGTGATTTTTTGGTTTGTAGGGTGTATTTCAACTAAAAGTTTCCTTAATAAAAGTGGCTGCCTCTGGGGAGCAGGACTAAGTGAAATGAGCAGAGAGACAGGGTATTATTGGTTCTCATGATCAATTATTTTTAGCCATGCAGATATTGCTTGGATGAAAATTAATTATTTTTATGCTGTTTCATTCTAGACTCTCAGGTGACTTCTCACATATAAAAAGCATGGCCCCTAAAGGCAAAACTCTGAACAATGTGCATAAACTCCTGGGGGATGAATATCAGCAGATTTGGTGAAGTGTTTTCTAAACATCAGAGCCCCTAGTAATCTGTGTAGTGAGGTCACTGTCACTGGGGTGCTCAAGTCAAACAGATCAAGAAGGAGCTTTTCCCAGGTGACCATGTAGGCAATTTGGTCATTGCTGAGACTCTGCAACTCTGGGGTGCATTCTGGGGGTGCTGCATACATTTTGGTATGAGGTGTCTGCATTTCCCCCCCCTTTTTTTAAACCTTTTTGGTTCTGAATAGAATTCAAAAGGTCAAGAATTCCAATGAAAAAATACTCCTTATAAATTAGGACAAGATCAGAACTGGAAAGAGCAGGGTCAGAGAAAGCTCTCTTCTGCCTATTGACATCGAAGAGGAGCCACCAGTGGGGTAATCCTGGGGAAGAGAATACACCAGCGGAACAAGGAGAGTATAGATGGTTTACCACCTGGGGACTGCCCTTTACTCCACAACAATCTGCCCACCAAACAGGGGCCATGTGAATGGCCAATGGCATCAGGCTTCCAAGGGCTGAGAATTTAGGATATCTTCTGCTCTGACTGAGACTTCTACACCAAGGGTCAGCTTGGCCAATTGTGGCCCACGGGCCACATATGGCTCACTGCCTCTTTTTGCACTCCCTGCAAACCAAGAATAGTGTGACATTTTCAAATAGTTGAAAAGTATCAAGAGAAAAATAAAACATGTCATGACACATAAAAATTATCTGAAATTTAAATTTTAGTGTCTACAAAGTTTAATAAAACAGCAGTAACATAGTATTGCTCATCACTTACACATTGCCTGTATCTGCTTTTATTACAACAGCAGGGTTGAGTGGTTTCAACACAAAACCTAAAATATTTATTATCTGGCCCTTTACAGAAAAAAAGTTTGCCAAGCCTTGCTCAACACCATGGCTAATATAAATAGCATAGGTTTACCCAGTGCTTTTAGCTCCCAAAATATTTGTCTCACTTTGTAATTGTTTTCTTGCTTAACATGCTGTAGAAGAAATTTGGAGTCACAGAACTGGAATCAAAGAATTAACAATCATAGAATGTAGGCAGGCTCTCATTTACAGGACCTCCCCCTTTCCCAGTTTTAGATCTGAAAAAAAGTGGAGTCTGGAGAAAGTGCCCCTTTCACTCTGGTCATTGCTTTGGGGTTCCTGCTGTGCACGACAAAATCCCTCTTAAGCTTCCTCCCAGCAGGAGGTTCAGAAGGGGAACTCCTAGGCCAGAGCTCAAGCACAAGAGCTTTGGGCCACACTGCAGATAAGACAAAATGGTCTACCTCAACTCATCAAACTGCCAATTTACTGAATTCAATGAGGCTTTGTTGAGGGGAAATTATAATTGGCTCCTAATCCTCCTATTTCTGTAAACAAGTGGGTTTTCCCTTAAGCACATTGGGTCTTTCTTCTCCGTTGTCCAAAAAAAAAAAAAATGTGCCCCATTTTGATTTTTGGTGGAAAAACAGTGAAGGAAGAGCTGGAGTCCTCAGGCCTGTCCATCACTGGAGCCCTAAGGGATGGTGATGATGAACCAGAGGGGTCAGTAGGCAGGTTATTTGTTTGGTCAGTCCAAATGACTTATTATACCAGCCCCTGGCAAGGGAATAGAAAGGAAGAAGATAAAAAATCATAGCATTGATTTTTCCAGCACGTGAAACCAGCGATGTTATTTCCAGATCCATCCTTTCTGAAATTAAATTAAATAAAGTTTAGCTCAGTTTGTCAATTTGCTGAAAACCATCTCCATCTGACTTTCTTCTTTGTAGTGAAGGGGCTCATGGAGGATGTTTTTTCCAGGGAAGTGTTATTGCATTAGGAGAAGCGAGAGCTTTTGATGATGTTCCAGAATTTTAAGAGCTTTTCAACCCAATGAGGCATCAATTTGCAAGTGCGTTTTCCATAACCATTAGGTGGACATTTTAACAGACGGGGGCTGTGGTGTGAGTTTTCCAGGAGTGAGTTATAGCTGCAGGACTCTACATTCTTATTCAGAAATATAGTCTCTGAGGTGGGAGAATCGTCTACCTGCCTCATAGATACGCTTTTAAAAAACCCAAAGCATATTCCTCTTTTGCTTCAATTATGAGATTTTTCTTTCCTTCAAAAATAATAACTGTGCCAGTTATTTCAAGTGAGAAAACATAATCTTGAGACTGCCTCAAGGAGAGGTATTTTCCAAGCCCAAACTCACCCAGGTAGGGGGCTAATAAAAGCCTCCTGGAGGGCCAGGCAGGGGCAGACAGGAGTAATAAGTGGCCTGTCAGTCATCCTAACCGGCCAGAACCAATCAGACGGACTTGGAGAAAGATCACACACAGTTAACAGGCTGGGAATGCAGAGGGGTTAATAAAAACCTGTTCTATATCCCCTGGTTCACTGTGAGGAAGGTTTAATAATTACCTCCATGTTGCTTGGGGTTTCAATTTCCCCCAAGATCCTTGTTCACTGAAA
This sequence comes from Callorhinus ursinus, assembly GCF_003265705.2. NCBI lineage: Eukaryota > Metazoa > Chordata > Mammalia > Carnivora > Otariidae > Callorhinus > Callorhinus ursinus. The sequence continues at coordinate 6,747,668 of NW_027397118.1, forward strand.
GGTCAGGATCATGGTTTCCAGAAAAAGGTAAAGATGGCCAAGGGACAAGTCTTTTATCAAAAGTCATGGTCCAAGCACTTGAATCCTTCCACATGGTATGAGTTGCTCAAGAGTTTGGTCATAGGTTTGGTAGGATGTCCAGAGTGGCTTCAACAGGGCCAACAGCTGAATTCAGTCTTCAAAAGTGGGTTCCCACTTATTCTTCAAAACTGAATTGAGTGCCCCTGACTATGTGGAACCCTCCTCAACCTTTTTGAGACAGAATTAGCCAGTATTCCCTCCCTGCTCCCAGAACATTTCACATATACTTCAGTGAATACCCACCAGCACCCAGTGCTGTAAATTATCTGTGTATCTACAACAATGTCTGGCACAAAAAGAGATGTTTCAGTAAATGTTAGTCAATTGTATGAAGAAAGGGATCCCAGAGAAACCACTTCAGGAGATAATGACAATGCTATGTCAGAAATTTTGGCTTGAGTTCATTATAATGTGGTTTGTAGTTGGGGACATTTTGGAAAAATATAAAGGACTGCTTAAGTAAATCATGGCATATCCATTCACTAGACTATCATGTAGCCATTAGCACTGATACAGCCGTTGTATATTTCTTGCTTTGAAAAAATGTTTGTGACTGAAGGCATCATGATTCCAGACTTCAAGCTATATTACAAAGCTGTAGTCATCAATACAGTATGGTACTGGCACAAAAACAGACACATAGATCAATGGACCCACAACTATATGGTCAACCAATCTTTGGCAAAGCAGGAAAAAATATCCAATGGAAAAAAGACAGTCTCTTCAACAAATGGTGCTGGGAAAACTGGACAGTAATATGCAGAAGAATGAACATGACAAGATAATCTTCAAAGAGAAGAGGGTGACTAAAAATGGGGAAAGACCTAAAACCATGTTATTTGAACTGCCAGAACTGAGTTTCCCTAATTGGAATTAAAACAAAACCCCTCAGATTTGGGCTGAAGGATACAGAGCCAATGATAGCACTTACAGTGTGAGCTAAGTGTTCTTAAGGCACAGAGAAAGAGATGGCTAATGCTTCAGGGAAAGATATAAGGGAAAGCTTCATAAACGAGGTGCCATTTGAACTTGGCTCTAAACCCAAAAGCTGAAGGCAGTGCTCCCCTACCTTCAGCTGTCAGCTTCCCAAGTTCACAATTATGGCATTTCCTTGTACTACCTGTGTGATTATCTACTTAGTATTTTCTGTTAAGTGGTCTTGTTTTAAATAAATTTGTTTCCAAAGGTAACTTTATCTCACGTATTACATGGAAAAACGAACATTGCAGGCCACAAACAAAAGAAGGCAGTCATAAAAATGCATTTTATTTATTTATTTATTTATTTTTTGCAGGTATTGAAGAATTTTATTGTTCAATTTCATTTATTAAAATTTTATTTTAAATTTTGTATATTTTTATATACCATGTAAACCATGTGTAGTTTGTAGATGGAACATTTTGGAAGGAACTTTTTTTTTATTATGTTATGTTAATCACCACACATTACCATCATTAGTTTTTGATGTAGTGTTCTATGATTCATTGTTTGTGTATAACACCCAGTGCTCCATTCAGTACGTGCCCTCTTTAATACCCATCACCGGGCTAACCCATCCCCCCACCCCCGTCCCCTCTAGAACCCTCAGTTTGTTTCTCAGCGTCCATAGTGTCTCATGGTTTTTAAACATTCCAAAGTTGTTAAATTCTAGTTAAATGTTGGTGGCCAAAATCTCTCCACCCGTTTCTTCTTTGTAATAAAGGAGAGATTAACAAATATTATAAAGGTGTTAAAGACATGATCGTTCCCCAAGGAACTCTGTCCTGACCAGAGAAACATGAGAAGGGGCAAGCTTTTCACCCCACTGGGACTTGAGGCCTCCAGGACCGGAGGACAGCATAGCAAAGGGGGTCCAGGGGCACAGCCTTGCTGGAAGCTACAGGGAGTCAGTGGGGATGGAGTTGGAGAGGCTGGTTAGCACCACTGGCACAGGTATGTCCAGGAACAATACACACATTTTTCATTGCAATCTTGTTATACTGTTTTCATGGTTGTGCCATGTGAATATATTACCCATTCAAACAAAAGATTATATATTTAATTATCATGCATACTCACACACATACACTCACAATCCCTTGGACAACAATATTCAAAACAACCAAGTGGTCCAGACCTGGTACAGAGCAAAGGCCTTGGAGTTGAGCTGCCTAGGGTTAGATCACAGCCCTTCCACTTCTTAACACTACAGTCTTGAGTAGACATCTTAACCTTTCCAAGCCCCATTGTCCCAATCTGTACAAGGGGGAATATGAACAGTGCCTGCCTCTGGGTCAGGGGACACGTTAACAAGGTGATGGGTGTAAAGCCCTTTGCCCTCCACAAGCATTGTGTTACTACAGCCACACCTGTCTCTGGGGTCCTTTGCTTATTTTAAGTGCATCTCCATGTGTATCTTTTCCTATCCATCTCTGTCACCCTTATTTGCTTCAGTTCTAAAATAAAACTGAAGCATATTTTGTGTCATTTATTATGTGTAGTTAATAGACTGTTCTTTTCCCTGCTCTTAATTTTAATAAGCTAACAAGGAGAATGTTCCCATTTCTAGAAGCAAATACACTGGCTACATTAAATTGCTTTTTACTTCCTTAGGCTTCCAAATGATTTCAGGGATGCAGGTCAGTGATTTTGATAGCAAAACTGTTCAGCAGTCCTGGTGCAGACTGTAGGTCTGTATGTTCGTGTGTGGGACCAAGGATGTGGGCACATGCGCGCATATGCGCGCACACACACACAAAATATGTACTGGCAAGAATGGGCCTTTCCCATCAAGCATCCTCCAAAACCACGATAGCAGGTGAAGAGCCCCAGAGAGATTGAAATGTTTCTGTTGAGTTCCATTTCTTTGAATATTGCTGCTGCAACTCTTTATAGAAGTCAGTAAATCTCAGTTTAACTGCCGCTATTGATTGGGAAGGGCACAAACGAAGGTGCAAACGAGTTTTGGCTGGCTCCTGAAGTGTCCATTACAGTCGGTGTTGAAGACATGATGTATTTGTTTTTCAGTTTTCAGACACGCTCATAGCTCCATCACCTTCCACCCCTCCATCATCCAGGGCTGCTTTCTAAAGATAGACAGAAGGTTCCTGCAGGACCCTGGTTCCTCACTCATTAACAGTGATCAGTAAACCCTGTGGTATTCATTAAAATGTTTCTCTGCTGCTCAGCAACAACATTTTTTTCTTTACAAGCCAACTTTAGCTGCTGTGAGGTCAAAGAAATATATAACAATTATGATGAAGGTAATGTCCACCGTAGTTTCTTGTTTTGAGTACATCGTGGAGGCAGGCAAGCAGTTGTGATTTATTTCTGCTCAGACCCATGAGCCTCATTTGAATATTTACTGGGGTTGTGCTCACCTCCAATGGGGCCATGCAAATGTGCAGAAGGGTGAAGAGCCAAAAAGTGACAGCCCTCTACCCAGAGAAGCCGGTGACTTCTGACCCTACCTGAGCTTGTTTTTATGACTTTCATATCCTTGAAGTTATTTAAAAGAAGATGAAATATGACAGGTGCTGGGGTTAGCAAAAGCAGCAAGTTGATTGCATTCCAGGCTGCCAGTGGGAACTCCCTCCCAGAATGTCGTCAGCACATTTAAAAGTGTGCAGTTCATTGCTGTCCTTTGCACTTCTCCCCTGACCTGCAGAGCAAACCTGGCATATAGACAGACAGCTGGAGCTAGACATTTGTTTTTTTTCTGGCCAACTTCTCTTTTAGGTACGTCTCCATCCCCCAACCTCAGGGCATGAGGTCAGGCGAGCCTGACTCCTTCCCACTCCTCAGCATCCAGGGATAGGCATGTGGCCAAGTCCAGCCAATCAGAGCTCTCTCCTGGCCAGAGTGATTGCTTCAGGGATAGGTATGTGACTTACACTGGGCCAGGGAGAACCTGCCCTAGGACTTCTGAAAGAACTATGAGAAAAATGTTCTCTCTTTCCTCTGTGGTTATAATCTGGCATGATGTAAGCCTGGAGCCAAAATGTGGGGAGAGCCCTCATTGCGGGAGAATAGGACATAACAACAGCCAAGATCAGAAATGGAAACAGAACTCTGAGGACATTGTTTGATGACTGGATGCAGCCTTGCCTGAAGCTACTCTTGATATTTCGTTAAATGGAGGCAATAAATTCCTCTGGATTAAGCTATATTGACTTGGGTCTCTGATACAATCAAAAGATGCCTGACTAATCGAGATGTCTTTTTACTATAACCTGAAAAGCATAGAGGATATTGCTTGCCTATAATACTTTCCCCACCAGCTCCCTAAAGCCAAATTTTACCCCAGAGTTTACCACTCTCTTACTGCCTCTTCTGAAAGCAGTTTCCTAAAATATCACTTGCACATGAATCCTCATCTCAGGGTCTGCTTCTTGGGACCTCAAACTAAGAGTGTGAGGCTTAAATGAAATGATTTGAAGAAAGTATTTAACACAATGCTTGACTCATTTTACATCCTTGATAAATGTTGAATATTATTCTTATTCTTATTGTTGTTTTGTTATATTGATAGAGGACCTTGAAGCAGGATACAATTTTTTGACATCCAATCCTGTACTTTTCCAACTATGCTGGTGTTCCCTAAAATGCCAGACATATACCACAGTTGTCCACAAAATGATTTTTATTGTTAAGCATTTTAACAATTTTTCAAGTTAAATAGTTAATGGCAAGTGAGTGCTGTTTATGATAGTGGTTATAAAGTTTCTTTATAAAATGAATGTCTTTAAGTTCTAAATATGAATCAATTTTTAAGTAAACAAAGGATACGCCAAGCTCTATGAAGATAAGGCAAAAATTGTGGGGCTGATATACTAACAAAATTCAGGACTACCCCTTACTGCCCACTAGCCCAAATTTTCTATGCCAATGACTTTACAATCACAGCTAAGGTCTTGGAGGGCTCTGGTGGAAATGAGCAGTGAGCCAGGGATCCCACTGTAGCCATTATCATGCACCTTACATGCTGACGCTGGGCTCTGCAGTTGCTGGAGGAAGGGAGGGGGATGAGCAATGGGCTGAGAAGAGAAATGTGGCATCTGTGGGAGCTGGAAAGAAATGTAATTTGGGTGCCTCAGCCTGAGAGGAAGATGAATAAGAACACGGTAAGTGAAAAACTGCAGCCTGAAATGTTTTCCAGGTAGGACGGAGATGCCCCAACACGAAGCTGGTCCCTCTCACTAAGTGAGACCACTCTTCCTTCTCACCTTTCCCCAGCCCCACTCCTATAGACACAGTCATCATCCAGATCCAGAGTCCATCAAATCCAAGTTCTGGTTCTCCCACCAACTAACTGATTGTGTGACTTGAAGCCAGCCACGTGACCTCTCTGAGTCTGTGTTACCCCATCTATAAAATGGGGAGAATGATTCTCACATTATAGCAGGCTGGCTGGCAACACAAACGAAGTCACTTGCAGAATCTTTAGCCTAGGTTGTGGCCCAGAAGGGCACCTTCAGATGGTCCACTTTCTTCATTCCAGTGCTAACCAGCACAGAAAGCTCAGTGTTGCCAACAGCTCACCAACAGGTGGAGTCCAGAGATTGGCTGGTCTCTGCAGTGAGGGTCTGGACTGTCTTTTCTGGGTCTTTGGCCCAGCCTCAACCCTCTCTCTAAGGAAATATGCCATGCCCTTTATATAAGTGCTGTTTGTGTCCCACCAAAATTCCCATCACCAGTTACAAATCATGTACATTGCATGTTTGGGTGGCTAAGGGCTCACAGCTGCACTCTCATTCAGAGAATTGTCCTTGGCTAATGAGAGCCAACTTGCCCAGGGAAGCCTGGGGGCCTTCAGGCAGTAACTGGCACAGGGGTATGTGTATAAAAGCCTGGTTACCTTGCCTCAAGATGATTCAACTTCTTTGGGGCCATTCATGCTCTGAGAACTTTTGAGGGATCTGGCTGAGGCTACATGTCAACTGAAACCACATCTTTCCTTCTTGGTCCATCCTACACTTGCCTTCCTCACTCTGTTTCAAGTTTCTTCGGAGTATCTTCCCTCAATAGATCACTCAAACAAGAATTCCCTTCACAGTCTCTGGTTTTAGGAAAGCTGACCAAAGATACCTTTATGCATTAGACAAGATGCTTTGAGCAGGGGGAAGGATAAGCTGGCTCTAGTAGGAGCCAGCTCTGGCTGACATTTTCCCTAAATGAAGATAGTGTGACAGAGGATGTTGAGAAGAAGGTAAGGGGCCTGGTTCACTCTGTCAGGCAGTGCTGAGGAGCAAACCTCTGGGAGGGCAGGGACGGTGGCTAGCTCCAGGTAATCTCAGCACAGAGGGAGCCCTTCTATTTATAGGTCTCTGGCCTTAAAAGGCAACATAGTATGTCAATTAAAAAGGGTGAGGGGCACCTGGGCGACTCTTGATTTCGGCTCAGGTCATGATCTCGGGGTCCTGGGATCGAGGCCCACATCGGGCTCCACACTCAGCACAGAGTCTGCTTGGGATTCTCTCCCTCGGCCCCTCCCCCTGCTCATACTCTCTCTTTCCCTAAAATAAATAAAATAAATCTTTAAAACAAAGGGGGGGGGTACTCAGCTCCAACTGTTTAGAGCATGTAGGATAAAAGCCAAGCCCCTTACTATAGCCACCAAGGCCTCACATGACTCAGCCCCTGTCTACTCTCCAGACTCATTTCACATCACTCTCCCCCTCATTCACCATCCTCCAAGCCACACTGGCCTTCCTTCCGACCCTACACAATGCCTAATTTTTCTCTCTCAGGGTATTTTCTGTCCTCCTAGGAATCCCCTCCCCACCTCTTCCCATAAATAAGTTCTCATTCGGGACTTAGCTTCAGTGACCCTTCTCAGAGAAGCTTTCCCTAACTACCTGGTCATTATTTGTCACATTTCTCTGTTTAATTTTCTTTATAGGAGTTATCATTTGAAATTAGCTATCTATCTATCTATCATCTACCTAGATAGATAGATAGATCTAATTTGTATGCTTGTAAATTTATGTTGTAAAATCTATGTTGACATAGAATGATCTGAATCCTCAGTACTTAGGACATATCAGGCATTTAGTAGGTGCTCTTATAAAATCTTATAAGTAAAAGAATGACAATGCCCAGGCTTCTGAGACTCTGTCCCAAGTGTTGTATTACCAGGAGAGAAAAACTGATTGTCTCAGCTTGACCACATATCCCCTTCCCCAGACCACTTAGGGTAATGTCATACAGACATGCCCCCTGAAGGCTCCCCCATGAAGACTGAGCACCAGTTCTGGAGAAGGAAGATCCTAAGCTGAGGAGCTCCCCAACTGGTGTTTGCCACACAAAGGAGGCATGACTCAAACTCACAGCTGCTGCCACACCCTCACTGCCATGCCTCCTGCTATAAGCTCACTCCATGGGTGCTGGTTCCTGCCTCTCTGGCTGGAATGAAATAGTCCCTTTGGGTTTTGTGTGCTGAGACCTCAGCTCTGATCTCTGCAGCTGGGCCTCTCCTCAGTGTCATTAATCCTTCTTCTCTCCAATGAAAGGGGAAGCTTTAACATCTCATCAGCTAACATGACCACCGAAAACACTGATGTTTACATTTCCATTTTCTCCATGATCACATTCACACACGTCATTTTATCCAGTTATTAAAACCTCCCTGTGAGCTAAAAACACCTCCCCACTGTGGGACTAAACTGGAGGGTGAAGTGTTTGCTCCCCTAAAGCAGGAGCCTGCCTAAGATTGAAGCCAACACAGATGAAAGGAGTATGAAGTGATGGGGAGGCAGAGTCCTGAAGAATTGTCTGGGCCTCTAATTCTTGAGCCAATTCTACCCATAGACTATTTAGACATATGCACCTGCCTGCCACAAATGTGTGTGTGTGCATGTATATAGGTGTATATATATGAATATGTATATATCTATCTATCTATCTTCAATTTGCATTGAGTTTCTATCACGTTCCACTTGAAAAGCCCGGATGATTATGAAGTTCCTGTCAACCTGACATTCTGCAGCCCTACTCCCAAAGACACTCAAAATTTTAAAAAGACTTTTTGATTCTGCCCCTTAAGTTCCAACTCAAGTAGGTCTGGCATATACCAGAATGGGAAAAACAGGCAAACTCTGAAGCTGAAATATCTGGGTTCAAATCCTGGTTCTTGCACTTATTAACTGTATGACCTTGAGAAACTGACTTAATCTCTCTGCCCGTGTCAGTGAGGATAATATAGGTTATATTATGATAACAAACAATCCTAGAATCACAGTGGTTAAAAATAATAAAATTTATTTTGCACTTATAATTCTTGTCCATCATAGATTTTCTGAGGCTTTTCCTACATATTATCTTCACTTTAGGCCCCCAGTTGAGAGAGTACCCAACATATGGAGCATTGTCAGTCTCTGTGACAGCCAGAAAGGAACCAATCACATGCTGGCTCTTAAAACTTCTATTTGGAAGAGATGCATGAAACTTAGGCTCACAGTTTTTTTAATCAAAGCAGTTCACATGGCTATACCTAACTTCAAAGTAGGCAGGCAAATGCAAACTCATCATATATTCAAAAGGGAAACCAAAAAAAAAATCTGAACACTGCCAATAACCACTATAGTTCCCTCATATGTAAAATATGAATAATAATTGTACCTACGCTAGGTTTGTCCTAGGAATTAAATAGGTTAAATCACAGAAAGTGCTTAAAATAGTGTCAGCACACAATAAGCATTCAATAAATGTGACCTGTAGTTAATAATATGTGCTGTGCCCCCTGCCCCTGGGTCTCACACATACTCGCAGACCCTCTATGAGAAGACATTTATACGACTGTTGCTGAGTGACCTGTCTACCAAAGAACTAGTAAAAATATGTCCTGGTCACATCTTACTGCCAGACATCAGCAACGAGAGGCACAAAGGCCAATTCGTAACTTGATTACAAACCACGGGATGGGTTTATAATTCAGCCACCACCAGCATGTAGATCCTTCCAAGTCTAGAGTAAAGGAGCAGAAATCAACAGACTCCCTAAAAATGGTCAACTCTTTGGGCTGACCACACCATCTCTGCTCCTGAATCCCCACTGCAATATAGCGATAGGACGCAGCAAGCATTTCCTCATAACACAGATATGACCTAAACACTTGGTCCACCCCCTCAACAGGACCATTTTGGGGTTTTTTTGTTTTGTTTTTTGGGGGTTTTATTGTTTTTTGTTGTTGTTCTTTATAAGATTTTATTTATTTCTTTGACAGAGAGATAGAGAGCATAGGTAGGCAGAGCAGCAGGCAGAAGGAGAGGGAAAAGCAGGCTCCCCACTGAGCAGGGAATGCGATGCAGGGCTCAATCCCAAGACCCTGGGACCATGACCTCAGCTGAAGGCAGACGCTTAACTGACTGAGCCACCCAGGCACCCCCTCAACAGGGCCATTTTGATCATCTCCAACAAAACACTTTCTGATCTTGAGGGTAAACATAGAAGCATATGACAAAGGAAATTTGTTTTTTAAAATCCCCATATGGAACTTTAAAATAAGATTATATCTAGGATTACATACTAAGGGTAAACTCTCAAAGATTTATGTTCAAAAATGTTCAATGTCATCACAACATTGTTTGTGCAGCCAAAAGCTGGAACTGACGTCAAGAGCTATATGGTTAAATAAGACATGGTGAATACATTTAAAAAGAACTAGAATTAAATGGAAAAATTTAAGTGAATTCAAAATTAATGGTAGCCCTTACAATAATTAGTATTAATATTATGTCCATCAAAATAGATCAAGTAGCTCTATGTGTACTAACATGTTGCCTCTATCAAATATTATTAAATGAAAGGACACAAGGCAGAGCTGTACCTATATTATAACCCCATTTGTATAAATTTTAAGAATGTATGTATATAGGGTGCCTGGGTGGCTCAATTGGTTAAGAATGTATGTATATGTAGGCTGGTACAGACCTTAAGAAATTAACAATTTCCCTGGGGAACCTACTTCTGAAGGTGGGGAGGTTGTGTGGTAAGGGAAGGAAGGAGAAGAGAGGTATGTTGCTTGCATGATTCACCTTCTCATGCCATCTGCATTTTTATCATATGTCTAGGTTGCATTTATATTTAGAATTTATTTTAAAATTTTAGGGAGTAGTAATTATTTGACCACATAGGAACAGCTCTTAACATCTCTGGAGAGTCTAGGTGAAATTTACTGGTCAAGGAACTGGATCTCAAGCATCTTCCTGGGCTAGAGAGAGGGGACACACCTGGCCAGGGAGGACCTCCAACCCTGCCAAGGCTGGTTTCTCCTGGGGTGTGAGGGAGACCCCCAGAGACAAAAGGCAGCCAGAGGCCTTACATGTGAGCACATGAGGGCTTTTAACCAAGTGGTATGGCGATGCATGAGTAGCTCTGCTCAGAGATTAAAGAGGCTCTGGTTGGCAGAACATCTGGGCTCCCCAGGGGAAGCTGTAGTCCCTGGGGATGGGATACATTCCTCATAGGCCTGGTCACCACAAGCACCACCAGTGGGAGTACACTTCTAAGTGTTCAGGGGTGTTTTCAGGGCTGAATGAGGTAAAGTGCATGAATGTGGATTAGAAAGGAAATAGAAGGTGAGCACTGCTACCATCATCCCATTTTTACAGATAAGGAAAATGAGGCAGGGTTGGGGAGCGTGCCCCTGTTCTCATGGTCTCATGATGGGGGGGGAGCCAGGATTCAAACCTAGGCTGTCTGGCCCCCAAGCCTAAGCTCTGAGGCCATACATTTCACTGCCTCTCTAGGATGCCCTACAAAACTCTAGCTCCATGTGGACAAGGACCTCCTCATCTGCCTCATTCACTGCTGCGTTCCCAGTGCCACAGGAAATATTTGTCAGTAAACTAAGGATCAAATTGTTCATTGACCTCTCCTGTGCTGTTCCCCGTTTCTTGAGGAAGCTCCTGTGGGATTGGCAGGCAGCCTGCTATCAGTGCCCATGGCTGAGGGTATCAGAACTTGTGCTTCCTGGGTGGGCTCTTTTCCCTCATTCCTTCCAGCTGGCTCACCAGAGGCCAGCAGAGACCTCAATGCCACCTGAAGGAAGTCCTGCTCTCTGCCTCAGACCCCCAGGGCATAGGCCAGCTTCCCCAGCTTCCTTGGCCCTATACCCTGACTCTTTTGGACAGAATTCTCAGGCTATGCCTCAGGCAGAGTGATGCAATAGACAGTTTGGGTGTCTGGCACCTGGCTTCTTGTCCGGGGCTGCTTAAATAAATGTATTCTCTGGCTTTGTGACCTGGAAGAAGCTATATATGTGCTCTCTAACTCAGTTTCACCATCTATAAAATGGGTCCTGTTCAACATGCCCTCACTCGTAGCTTTGTTGCCAGGCACATGTGCATTATTATAGGTTTAGTAGATGCTTTGATGCACTTCCCAGAACCCTCTTTTAGGACAAAGGCACTACTTCCCTCAGCTGCTGGAGCATTGGCTACTGATGGCTCAGATCTGAGGCCCTCCCCAGGAGCTTCCTGCAGCTGAGGGAATCTTCCTCTCCCAAGATAGCACCTTCTCCATTGGAGCAGCCCCCATCCAACTCCTGTCCTAGTGAGGGAACAGAGGCTGGTCCCCTTATCTCAATTCTGGACATCCTGAAGCCCATCCCAGCTGCAGAGCTGGGATCAGCTCAGAACTTTATTGTGACTGCACTGCAGCCCAGCCTCCCCCTCTGCCCAATCTTGCATCCCTTGCTCTGCACAGATTTTGATCCTGAGGTCTCTTCCCATCAAACTTCTGTGTGTAAGTTTCTCATTCAAAGTCTGTTTCAAAGGAAAACTGACCTAAGATAATAGGAGAAACCACTTGTCCAAAATTGAAGTTTATTAATTAAAAAACAACATTAGCACATTACAAAACATTCGGGGGGAACCAAGTCAAGAGAAAGAAGTATGTGTCATGGTCCCACTGCAATAAAGCACACTCAATCACGTATTATTGAATACATGGGAAATCAGTGACAAGCCTTCATGTGGCAATTTGCTCTTTCTTCCAGTCTTTTTTTCTATACATATATTTTTCATAAAACTGTAACCAAACAACCTTATATACACCATTTTCACCTGCCATTTTTGCTCAGCATAGTTAGCATTATCTATGTTATTTGAGTCCTTTAAACCACTTTTGGCATAATAACCCTTTGAGTAATGGGTTACTGTGAATGGACTGTTTCCTTAATGGTATATGTGCACCCTCATTCAGGATTTAAAATTATGAATTATACTGTGATGAACATTTCAGGGCATGGCTTTTTCCATATTTAGAATTACTTTCTTGGACTAGACTTCCAGAGGTGGAATGATTTATGATGGGTGGGCACCTTGATGTACAATCAGGAAAGCTGAGTTAGTAGGTTCCCTGCTTTTTAGCTTTGTGCTCTTGGACAGCTCACACAACTTCTCTGGGTCCCAGTTACCCCATGTGGAAAGCATGGACGGACAGGGAGGGAGTGGGACAAGATCTCCTCTAAGTGGGCTCTGTGCTGGCATTCTGCTTTTGAGAATGACCTTTGGAGAGACCGAGGGGCCTGTGGCCCCAGAGTCTCACCTGCTGGTATGTGAGAGGAAGGATTTGCCGCTTAGAGGTGAGTTGTAATGAATTCTCCTCTCTCCTCTCAAGTCGTTGGAAGGTTTATGGTTGGATTAATAGTGTTATGAATTGAGTTAAACAAAGCTTTCCTTCCCCTAGGACTTCAAATAGCGGAAATCAGATGAACCCATAATCCTCTTTCACATGGAGCAACTTTATTAAAATCTTAGTATAAAGAGAGGAGCAGAGCTGAGGGGGTGGAGGACAGAGGCAGGGGTGGCAGTGGGCTGGAAGGAGCTTCTGGGGTCCAAAGGAAAACATGAAGCAAGGTGGGGTATCATATGTTTACAATTGTCTAAGAAACAATTAGTTTATTTATTTTTACTTATTTTATTTTATTTATTTTTTGTTATGTTATGTTAGTCACCATACAGTACTTCGTTTTTTTTTAAAGATTATTTATTTATTTATTTGAGAGAGAGAGAGAGAGAGAGTGAGAAACAGCATGAGAGGGGACAGGGTCAGAGGGAGAAGCAGGCTCCCTGCTGAGCTGGGATCCCTATGTGGGACTTAATCCCAGGACTCCGGGATCCTGACCTGAACTGAAGGCAGACGCTTAACCAACTGAGCCACCCAGGCGCCCCAGTACTTCATTAGTTTTGATGTAGTGTTCCATGTGTTTTGTGTGTTCCATGACTCATTGTTTGCATATAACACCCAAGTGTTCATTGTAATACGTGCCCTCCTTAATACCCATCACCGGGACCAACCCATCCTCCCACCCCCCCCTCCCCTCTGAAACCCTCAGTCTGTTTCCCAGAATCCATGGTCTCTCATGGGTCATCTTCCCTTCTGATTCCCCCCCTTCACTTTTCCCTTCCTTCTCCTGATGTCCTTCATGCTATTCCTGATGTTCCACAAATAAGTGAAACCATATGACAATTGTCTTTCTCTGCTTGACTTATTTCACTTAGCATAATCCCCTCCAGTTCCATCTATGTTGATGCAAATAATGGGTATTCAACCTTTCTAATGGCTGAGTAATATTCCATTGTATATATGAACCACATCTTCTTTATCCATTCGTCTGTTGAAGGGCATCTTTGCTCCTCCACAGTTTGGCTATTGTGGACATTGCTGCTATGAACATTGGAGTGCATCAAGAAAAAGAGCTTCTGCACAGCAAAGGAAACAGTCAACAAAACAAAGAGGCAACCCACAGAATGGGAGAAGATATTTGCAAATGACACTACAGATAAAGGGCTGGTATCCAAGATCTATAACGAACTTCTCAAATTCAACACCCAAAAAACAAATAATCAAGTCAAAAAATGGGAAGAAGACATGAACAGACACTTCTCCAAGAAGACACACGAATGGCTAACAGACACATGAAAAAATGTTCAACATCATTAGCCATCAGGGAAATTCAAATCAAAACCACATTGAGATACCACCTTACACCAGTTAGAATGGTAAAAATTAACAAGGCAGGAAACAACAAATGTTGGAGAAGATGTGGAGAAAGGGGAACCCTCTTGCACTGTTGGTGGGAATGCAAGTTGGTACAGCCACTTGGGAAAACAGTATGGAAGTTCCTCAAAAAGTTAAAAAAAGAGCTACCCTATGACCCAACAATTAGTTTAATTAGAACATTCAGATGAAGTTAAAGTCTCCTCTGTCATCCTTCCAAGTGCAGGTCCTGCTATCCATGGAAGTAATCAAATAGTTGGGATCAGAGAGTGAAGTGGCCAAAGGGACTTTTTTAAAAAATTTTTTATTGTTATGTTAATCACCATACATTACATCATTAGTTTTTGATGTAGTGTTCCATGATTCATTGTTTGTGCATAACACCCAGTGCTCCATGCAGAATGTGCCCTTTTAATACCCATCACCAGACTAACCCATCCCCCCATCCCCCCTCCCCTCTAGAACCCTTAGTTTGTTTTTCAGAGTCCGTCGCCTCTCATGGTTCGTCTCCCCCTCTGACTTACTCCCCTTTATTCTTCCCCTCCTGCTATCTTCTTCTTTTTCTTTTTTCTTAACATATGTTGCATTATTTGTTTCAGAAGTACAGATCTGTGATTCAACAGTCTTGCACAATTCACAGCGCTCACCATAGCACATACCCTACCCACTGTCGATCACCCAGCCACCCCATCCCTCGCACCCCCCACCACTCCAGCAACCCTCAGTTTGTTTCCTGAGATTAAGAATTCCTCATATCAGTGAGGTCATATGATACATGTCTTTTTCTGATTGACTTATTTCAGGCAGCATAACACCCTCCAGTTCCATCCACATCATTGCAAATGGCAAGATCTCATTCCTTTTGATGGCTGCATAATATTCCATTATGTATATATACCACTTCTTCTTTATCCATTCATCTGTCGCTGGACATCTTGGCTCTTTCCACAGTTTGGCTATTATGGATATTGCTGCTATAAACATTGCGGTGCACATACCCCTTCGGATCCCTACGTTTGTATCTTTGGGGTAAATACCCAGTAGTGCAATTGCTGGATCGTATGGTAGCTCTATTTATAACTGTTTGAGAAACCTCCATACTGTTTTCCAGAGGGGTTGCACCAGCTTGCATTCCCATCAACAGTGTAGGAAGGTTCCCCTTTCTCCACATCCCCGCCAACACCTGTCGTTTCCTGACTTGTTCATTTTAGCCATTCTGACGGGTGTGAGGTGGTATCTCATTGAGGTTTTGATTTGGATTTCCCTGATGCCGAGCGATGTTGAGCACTTTTTCATGTGTCTGTTGGCCATTTGGATGTCTTCTTTGGAAAAATGTCTCTTCATGTCTTCTGCCCATTTCTTGATTGGATTATTTGTTCTTTGGGTGTTGAGTTTGATAAGTTCTTTATAGATTTTGGATACTAACCCTTTATCTGATATGTCATTTGCAAATATTTTCTCCCATTCTGTCGGTTGTCTTTTGGTTTTGTGGACTGTTTCTTTTGCTGTGCAAAAGCTTTTTATCTTGATGAAATCCCAATAGTTCATTTTTGCCCTGGCTTCCCGTGCCTTTGGCGATGTTTCTAGGAAGAAGTTGCTGCGGCTAAGGTCGAAAAGGTTGCTACCTGTGTTCTCCTTTAGGATTTGGATGGACTCCTGTCTCACGTTTAGGTCTTTCAACCATTTGGAGTCTATTTTTGTGTGTGGTGTAAGGAAATGGTCCAGTTTCATTCTTCTGCATGTGGCTGTCCAATTTTCCCAACACCATTTGTTGAAGAGACTGTCTTTTTTCCATTGGACATTCTTTCCTGCTTTGTCGAAGATTACTTGACCATAGAGTTGAGGGTCCATTTCTGGGCTTTCGATTCTGTTCCATTGATCGATGTGTCTGTTTTTGTGCCAGTACCATACTGTCTTGATGATGACAGCTTTGTAATAGAGCTGGAAGTCCGGAATTGTGATGCCGCCAGCTTTGCTTTTCTTTTTCAATATTCCTCTGGCTATTCGGGGTCTCTTCTGGTTCCATACAAATTTTAGGATTATTTGTTCCATTTCTTTGAAAAAGGTGGATGGTATTTTGATGGGGATTGCATTGAATGTGTAGATTGCTCTAGGTAGCATGGACATCTTCACAATGTTTGTTCTTCCAATCCATGAGCATGGAACGTTTTTCCATTTCTTTGTGTCTTCTTCAATTTCTTTCATGAGGATTTTATAGTTTTCTGAGTACAGATCCTTTGCCTCTTTGGTTAAATTTATTCCTAGGTATCTTATGGTTTTGGGTGCCATTGTAAATGGGATCGACTCCTTGATTTGTCTCTCTTCGGTCTTGTTGTTGGTGTATAGGAATGCCACTGATTTCTGTGCATTGATTTTATAGCCTGCTACTTGACTGAATTCCTGTATGAGTTCTAGCAGTTTTGGGGCGGAGCCTTTTGGGTTTTCCACGTACAGTATCATATCATCTGCAAAGAGTGAGAGTTTGACTTCCTCTTTGCCGATTTGGATGCCTTTGATTTCTTTTTGGTGTCTGATTGCTGTGGCTAGGACTTCTAATACTATGTTGAATAGCAGTGGTGAGAGTGGACATCCCTGCCGCATTCCTGGCCTTATGGGAAAAGCTCTCAGCTTTTCCCCATTGAGAATGATATTCGCTGTAGGTTTTTCGTAGATGGCTTTTATGATATTGAGCTATGTACCCTCTATCCCTATACCCTGAAGAGTTTTGATTAAGAAAGGATGCCATACTTTGTCAAATGCTTTTTCTGCATCTATTGAGAGGATCATATGATTCTTGCTCTTTCTTTTGTTAATGTATTGTATCACGTTGATTGATTTGCAGATGTTGAACCAGCCTTGCAGCCCAGGGATAAATCCCACTTGGTAATGGTGAATAATCCTTTTAATGTACTGTCGGATCCTATTGGCTAGTATTTTGGTGAGAATTTTTGCATCCATGTTCATCAAGGATATTGGTCTGCAATTCTCCTTTTTGATGGGGTCTTTGTCTGGTTTTGGGATCAAGGGAATGGTGGCCTCATAAAATGAGTTTGGAAGTTTTCCTTCTATTTCTATTTTTTGGAACAGTTTCAGGAGAATAGGTATTAATTCTTCTTGAAATGTCTGATAGAATTCCCCTGGGAAGCCATCTGGCCCTGGGCTTTTGTTTCTTGGGAGATTTTTGATGACTGCTTCAATATCCTTAGTGGTTATAGGTCTGTTCAGGTTTTCTATTTCTTCCTGGTTCAATTTTGGTAGTTGGTCCATCTCTAGAAAGGCACCCATTTCTTCCAGGTTATCTAAGTTGCTGGCATAGAGTTGCTCATAATATGTTCTTATAATTGTTTGTATTTCTTTGGTGTTGGTTGTGATCTCTCCTCTTTCATTCATGATTTTTTTGATTTGGGTCATTTCTCTTTTCTCTTTGATAAGTCTGGCCAGCGGTTTCTCAATCTTTTTAATTCTTTCAAAGAACCAGCTCCTCGTTTCGTTGATCTGTTTTACTGCTCTTTTGGTTTTTAGTTCATTGATTTCTGCTCTGATCTTTATTCTTTCTCTTCTCTTGCTGGGTTTAGGCTTTATTTGCTGTTCTTTCTCCAGCTCCTATAGGTGTAGGATTAGGTTGTGTATTTGAGACCTTTCTTGTTTCTTGAGAAAGGCTTGTATTGCTATATACTTTCCTCTCAGGACTGCCTTTGCTGTATCCCAAAGATTTTGAACAGTTGTGTTTTCATTTTCATTGGTTTCCATGAATTTTTTTAATTCTTCTTTAATTTCTTGGTTGACCCATTCATTCTTTAGTAGGATGCTCTTTAGCCTCCATGTATTTGAGTTCTTTCCGACTTTCCTCTTGTGGTTGAGTTCTAGTTTCAAAGCATTGTGGTCTGAAAATATGCAGGGAATGATCCCAATCTTTTGGTACCGGTTGAGACCTGATTTGTGACCTAGGATGTGATCAATTCTGGAGAATGTTCCATGGGCACTAGAGAAGAATGTGTATTCCGTTGCTTTGGGATGGAATGTTCTGAATATGTCTGTGAAGTCCATTTGGTCCAGTGTGTCATTTAAAGTCTTTATTTCCTTGTTGATCTTTTGCTTAGATGATCTGTCCATTTCAGTCAGGGGGGTGTTAAAGTCCCCCACTATTATTGTATTGTTGTCAATGTGTTTCTTTGCTTTTGTTATTAATTGCCTTATATAATTGGCTGCTCCCATGTTCGGGGCATAGATATTTACAATTGTTAGATCTTCTTGTTGGATAGACCCTTTAAGTAGGATATAGTGTCCTTTTTCATCTCTTATTACAGTCTTTGTTTTGAATCTAATTTGTCTGATATAAGGATTGCCACCCCAGCTTTCTTTTGGTGTCCATTAGCATGGTAAATGGTTTTCCACCCCCTCACTTTCAATCTGGGGGTGTCTTTGGGTCTAAAATGAGTCCCTTGCAGACAGCATATCGATGGGTCTTGGTTTTTAATCCAATCTGACAGCCTGTGTCTTTTGATTGGGGCATTGAGCCCATTTACATTCAGGGTAACTATTGAAAGCTATGAATTTAGTGCCATTGTATTGCCTGTAGGTGACTGTTACTGTATATTGTCTGTGTTCCTTTCTGATCTATGCTGCTTTTAGGCTCTCTCTTTGCATAGAGGACCCCTTTCAATATTTCTTGGAGGGCTGGTTTCGTGTTTGCAAATTCCTTTAGTTTTTGTTTGTCCTGGAAGCTTTTTATCTCTCCTTCTATTTTCAATGACAGCCTAGCTGGATATAGTGTTCTTGGCTGCATATTTTTCTCGTTTGGTGCTCTGAAGATATCATGCCAGTCCTTTCTGGCCTGCCACGTCTCTGTGGATAGGTCTGTTGCCAATCTAATATTTATACCATTGTAGGTTACATATCTCTTCTCCCGAGCTGCTTTCAGGATTTTCTCTTTGTCTCTGAGACTCGTAAGTTTTACTCTTAGATGTCGGGGTGTTGACCTATTTTTATTGATTTTGAGAGGGGTTCTCTGTGCCTCCTGAATTTGGATGCCTGTTTCCTTCCCCACATTAGGGAAGTTCTCTGCTCTTATTTGCTCCAATATACCTTCTGCCTCTCTCTCTCTTTCTTCTTCTTCTGGGATCCCAATTATTCTAATGTTGTTTCGTCTTATCGTATCGCTTATCTCTCGAATTCTGCCCTCGTGATCCTGTAGTTGTTTCTCTCTCTTTTTCTCAGCCTCTTTATTTTCCATCATTTGGTCTTGTATATCGCTGATTCTGTCTTCTGCCTCATTTATCTTAGCAGTTAGTGCCCCCATTTTTTATTTCACCTCATTAATAGCCTTTTTGATTTTGACTTGGTTAGATTTTAGTTCTTCTATTTCTCCAGAAAGGGTTTCTCTAATAACTTCCACGCTTTTTTCAAGCCCAGCTAGTATCTTTAAAGTCATGATTCTGAACTCGAGGTCCGACATCGTACTAATGTCCGTATTGAGTAGGTCCCTGGCTGACGGTACTACCTCTTGTTCTTTTTGCTGAGGTGATTTTTTTCGTCTTGTCATTTTGTCCAGAGGAGAATAGATGAATGAGAGAAGAAAATGCTAACAGGTTAACAACATCCCCAGCAAATATACTCTATACAAATCAGAAAAGTCCTGAAACCAGGGGAAAAGAAAGGGAAAGAAAGAAAAAAGAGAGAGGAAGAAAAAAAAAAGAAAAAGAAAAAGAAAAAAACAAAAACAGAACAATACAAAAAAACAGAATATGATCAAATATGATCAGGCTAGTGCATAGATCAGTGCCACTCACTAGATTTTGGGCGTATTTTGGTCTGTTAGAAGAAAGTGCCTCCTAAAATTTTAAAGGAAGAAAGACATATATGTACAAAATAAGGGTTGATACAATGAAGAGATGGACGATGACTGTAAAGATGAAAATTATAAAAGATTTTATAAAAGGAATTGATAAGAATTAGTGTGAAAAAAGAAAGAAGAAGATTTTTAAAAAAAAGGAAAAAAAAAGGGAGAGAATGTGATCAGGCAGGAGACTAGAACCAAGCCATACACTACTGATTAAGGTATATTTTGGTATGTTAGAAGAAACTGTATCTCAAAATTTTAAAGAGAAAACAATGTATATATATATATATATATATATATGCCAAAAATAAGGGTAACTACTATGAAGGGATAAAATATGACTCTAAAAATGAAAAATAAAAAA
This sequence comes from Callorhinus ursinus, assembly GCF_003265705.2. Lineage (NCBI taxonomy): Eukaryota > Metazoa > Chordata > Mammalia > Carnivora > Otariidae > Callorhinus > Callorhinus ursinus. The sequence continues at coordinate 6,767,935 of NW_027397118.1, forward strand.
TGTTTTTTTTAAAAAGGGATTGATAAGATTTTGGTTGAAAGAGGGAAAAAGAAAAATAAAAAAAACAGTTAAAAAATTAACTTTGAAAAACTAATGAATCATAGTAAAAAAAAGCCATGAATTCTATGTGCAGTATTCCCCTAGCGCTGGAGTTCTCCCGTTGTCCTTGATTGGTAAACTTGGTCTTGGCTTGCTGGCTGTTCATGCTGATCTTCTGGGGGAGGGGCCTTTTGCTGTGGTACCCAAATGTCTTTGCCGGGGGCGGAATTGCCCTGCCCTTGATGGTCCAGGCTAAGCAAGCTGCTCGGATTTGCTCTCAGGAGCTTTTGTTCCCTGCAAGCTCTCGGTACAGCTTTGGAGGACCAGGGTGAAAAGGGTGGCCTCCCAGTTTCCACCCGGAGGAGCTGAGAACTCGGGGCCCCACTCCTCAGTGCGCCCCCAGAGAAAAGCAGTCACTCCCGTCTCCCTGGTCTCTGGCCGCACTCCGTGCTCACCTGGCCTGTGACCGAGCGTTCCTATCTCTGGCACCCGACCCCGAGTGGAGTCTCCAAACCCAGCAGATCCCTGCCATGCGCTCCTGTGCCGCTCCTCCCTGGGGAGGAAGGGGAGTCTCCCCAGCTCTGCTGCTTGTTGGGTCCCTGCTGAAGGAGCAGTGGCCCAACTGTGCCGTGGATCACGGTTTATGGCAACCCCGAGCTGAGAGCCCGCGCCTCGGCTCCGTCTCTGCAGCCGGCTTCCCCGCTCCGATACCTGGGAGCTCTGCTGCACTCAGGTACCCCCGGCCTTTCTGTGACTCCGAGGGTCCTGAGTCCACACTGTCCCGCGAGGGTTCCACCCCCCGCTTAGCCACTGGAGCGACGTCCCTCCGCGGAGCCGACTTCTAAAAGTTCCGATTTTGTGCTCCGCGGCTCTATCACTTGCCAGAAGCGGCCAATGGAGGCCCCCTCCCCCGCCGTCTATCCTCCCGAATATCGCCTCGGATTCACTTCTCCACACGTCCTATCTTCCAGAAAGTGGTCACTTTTCTGCTCAGAGAGTTTTTGCTACTCTCTTCTTCGATCTCCTGTTGAGTTCGTAGGTGTTCAGAATGGTTTGATCCCTTATGCAGCTGAATTCCTGAGACCAGACGAAATCCAGGTCTCCTACTCCTCTGCCATCTTGTTCCGCCGACCTGGCCAAAGGGACTTTTTAATAGTTCTGTTATTTTTAAGCTATTAATTTGATGTATTTTTCTGGACCTGTTTATCCTTTACCAGAATACAAATGTGTAGATGATTGATTGACTGATATAGGTATATAGATATAAATACCTTTCCACAGAAAATGTGTAACATTATTTTGTATTGACTTCTTAGCATAAATGAGATCTTATTGAATATATTGTTTAGTCATTTGCCACTATCCATACTGACATACAGAGATCTAGTTCAGTCCTTGTAACTGCTTGGTAGTATTCCATCATTTGAATATACCACATTTTATTTCATTGTTCCCCTGTTCTTGGGCACTGAGGTGTCTGTTGCTCTTTGCTGATAAGTGCCACGATGCAAAGAGCATCCTGGACCCTGTATCTGTGTGCACACATGCAGTGCATCTCTGCAGTGAGTACGAAGCAGTGGAGTTGCTAGATTCTAAGGGCTGGCATCTCCCCAACCCTCTCAGGGGTCAGGAGCAAACCAAACAGCCAGTGGTTCCAAATTCCTGGTCTAAAGTTCCAGGCATCCAGTCGGCCTCTTTCATGGGAGCAGGAAGAGTAGATGATTCCATTTTACAGATCAGGTCCAGAGAAGTAAGGTGATTTGCCCACATCTAGAGCCTGTAAGAGATGAAGGGCAAATAAATCAGAAAGTGATGTAGTCAGAGGAAGTCAGGGGAGGAGTTTGGACAGAACTGGCTTGCTAGCTGGGCAGGAGCAGGGGGAAATGGCATACCTCCTCCCCAAAGGTATCCTGGCCTCGATAGCACCCGTGTTGTCTAAACATACTCAGAACCCCGACAGAAAGAACTCCAACAAGCCCTCGCTAATTGCTATCATCTAAATGAAGTGATTCATACTCCTTTTCCCGTGCATAATTAGCTAATAAATTACAAATGAGTCATCATCTCTCAAGAGGCAGTAGGGAGGAGAGGAGACATCATACACTAGTTTTCCTTTGGGACTATCACTAAATCATGGTTCCCTTGGAATCTCAAGCAATTTTTTCCGTTTATTATTACAAGGCTATTCTTGGCTTTGACAAATCAGAATTTCTGAAATCACCAAGCCAAGCACTTGTTCCCCCAACTACCTCTTTCAACAGGGAAGAACTCCATCTTATATGACACATATCTGGTTTATGACATGACCTTCAACAGCCCTTCTATAAGGAAAAGACAAGAAAATGCAATGGGAATAGTACACCGGGTGCTCTCAAAGCAGCCCTTTTCCTAGCCTGTGAACTCTATGAGGGGTACCAGCAGTTGCTGTCTTGAAGGCAAACATTTGCTTCTGCGTCTGAATTTGGGAATTGTTTACCTGGACCTGAGGCATATCCTCCTGAAGAATCTCCCATCCTGAGGAAAGAAGCAAGGCCCTGGCATTAACATTTTGAACAAGTGCCCAGGGGTTGCTAAATTTGAAGTCATTCGGCTAAGAATGAACATTTGTTTTTGTAAGGCAAAAACACAGTTCTCCGTGACTGCCAGGGAGCAGAGGTCTGGGTATGTGACCTATCCTCCTTATCTGAGCACACTGGATTATCATCCTCCTCCCACAGAGAACCTCAAAGTGTCTTCCACAAGCTCTCAGGAAGCATTGCTACCCCATCTCAGAAACTCCACGGCACTGATTTCTCCTGCCATCCCAACATCCACCTGTTGGTACAAACCAACAATGGTCTGACATGTTGACGCACCAGGGAACTGGGGTGCACCATACTGGGGGTGTATAAATTAGGGCTTTTTCACTTTTTCAAGCAATAGAAATCAACCCAAATGGTTTTAAGTCCTTTGCAAGATGAAAAAGTTCTGGAGATTGTTTGCACAACAATGTGAATATACTTAGCACTACTGAACTATATACTCAAAAATAGTTAAGATGAGGTAAGGATATGAAGAAATTGGAACCCCTGTGCACTGTTGGTGGGAATATAAAATGGTACAGATGCTGCATAAAACAGCATCAAGTTTCATCAAACAAATAAAAAAATAGAACCACCTGATGATTCTGCAATCCCACTTCTGGGAATATATCCAAAATAATTGAAAACAGGATCTCAAAGAGATATTTGCACCCTCATGTTCATCGAAACATTATTCACAGTAGCCAAGAGGTGGAAGCAACCTAAATGTCCATCAGTGGATGAATGGATAAAGAAAATGTGATAGACACATACAATGGAATATTATCCAGGCTTAAAAAAGAAGGAAATCCTGTCATCTGCTACCACATGGGTAAATCTTAAGGACATTATGCTAAGTGAAATAAGTCAGTTACAAAAAGACAAATACTGTAGGATTCCATTTATATGAGGTAGTTAAAGTAGTCAAACTCATAGAGCAGAAAGCAGGATGGTAATTGCCAGGGGCTGGGGGAGAGAAAGGTGGGGACATATTCTTCAGCCGGTAAACAGTTCCAGTCATGCAAGATGGGTGGGAGGTGTCCTGAGCGGTCTGTTGTACCACAATGCCCGTGGTTGACAATATTATACTGTATACTTGGAAATTGTTGGGAGGGTAAATTTTATGTTATTTGTTTTATTTGCCACGATAAAAAAGAATATATTGTGCAAATATTTCCATGTCAATAAATACTACATCATCCCTCCAAATGATTAAGATGGTAAATTTTATGTTATGCTTATTTTATCACAATTAAACATTTTTTTTGTTTAAGCAAAAAGAAGAATTGAAAGGCTCATGCAGTTAAAAGGAATTATCTTGAGTAATAGATTTGGAGAACTGATCATGTAAACCACCACCTGCTAAGAAATTATTTGATTGTTAGAAGAATCTAGAAATGCAAAGCCATAGATTGCTACCCTGTTGTATCAGGGAATCCCAAGAGGAACCAAGAGGAAACTCAGGAACCAAAGATCATGCTTCTCCAGGGGACTGTGCTAGACCCTTGGCTTTTCCTTCCACATTTGTTTGGATTTGAACATGCCCCTTTGACTCTCTGTGCCTCAGTTTCTCCATCTGGGCCAGGTGGGGACTGTAGCAGTTTGTTGATATTTGTGATTCTTTAATCATTAACCTTGTATGATCCCATCTTTAACTTTTCTTTTCCTGTCTCCTGTTTTCTTTTTTACTTCTTTTGTTTTGGTGAACTCTTGAAAAAAAATTAAAACCTCACACACTTTCCATATGGTGCCCTTCCTGGAGGCCAGCCAAGTCCCCAGCTCCCTAGGGCTGGCATGATGCATATGCATGGGCCAGGAAGGCTGTCCAGCCACCCGCAGTGTGATCACAGCCTGTCGCCAAAAGCATCCGTGCCAGCCTGCCCCAACACCACTCTCCCTTCCCGTCAGTCCCAGATCTCCCCTGCACTGTCAGGCCTCTGGATTAGTGGCACTCAAGGCATCTCCACAAGCCCAATCCCCACACCGCTGATCTTGGCGGGTGTGGATGGGAAAGGAAGGGGGTGGCCGCAGAGTCACAGAAGACCTCAAACTTAGGTTCCACATTGTCACCAAATGATGTTATAAATAAGATCACATCAATGCACAAGAGCATTGATCCTCCAACTTTAAACATGGGTCCCCTCACCGGACCCCACCACCTGATGGGAGCTGTGAATTAAGTTCTTAAAAATAAATCCTGTAATTATCTTGTGAATAGCAAATTGCCTTGTAGGACATTGCCACCTGTGGTAGAACACTGAAGACCAGAATTTAGTCCGGGATCTTAGTGACGTGTAGCTATCATTCAGACCATGATTGGTATAACACTACCATGTATATCAAAACTTCTGGTGTCATTATTTTCCCATAAATGTTTTGACATTTTACATTAGTCAAAATTATTCAGTCATGTGTTTTATGGGAGCAGAGTAGTAAATTATTCTGTTGCATCTGCTTTAGTGTAATTTGTTCAAAGAAAACATTTAAAAATACAATTTTCTTTACCCCATTTTGGCATTTCTTCATTTTTTAATATGGAGGAGGAATCAAAATATGGATATTATCCCAATGTCTCTTTATTCCTAAAAGTCTTGTGAGCACCTATTGTGTGTGAGTTGACCGATTCCTACAATATCCCATGAGAAAGACACACAGGACAGTAAAACCTCCATCAGCCAGATTTGTCCTCCAAAGGGCCTGGTGGCCAGAGCTCTTTGTATCTGTCTCCCAGCACCAGTCTGGGGTTCACTTGGGGCAAAGGAAGCCAGGTGATGTGAGTATACAGCCAGTGTAGGAGCCACTGGGCCGTGTGAGAGCCCTTTCAAGGGGAGCTGTCTATAGACCCCTTTCTGTCTCCTTTCAAGGTCTTTTTCTGCTCCTCCTAATCTTTGGTGTTTCCAGTGGCTAAAACCACAGAACTGAAAACTTCTGCTCGAACTAATCAAAAGCAGGTGGAAAGCACAAAGCATAACAGACTGTTGAAGGCCAACCTTCAAGAAAAACTTCCAAACAGTCCACAGCCCCACAGATTGAATGTCATAAGAGCTCAACTCTGCAAAGAAATGAGTTCGTCTGAAACACCTGGCAGGCAGGGAAGAACAAAGAGTTTTGTAAATTACAAGATCCAAAAGCTGCCAGCCAGTAGGCAGGGCCCAAAGTTCACCTGAAACAAGGCTGGCTGAAAAAACGTTGGCAGGGTCCTGCGTGCTGAGAGGTGACACCTTTCCAGTGATGCCTCCCAGGACTATGTTTACTCAAGGTGCGAGGGCCCCAGGGCTTAGCTGGTACAGGAAGACATGAAGTGAGCTTGAGCATGCAGGAGGATTAATGAGAAATACAGGGGGCTAGGGAGCCATGCAAATTCATGGGGACATCACAGAGCACCCAGCCTGTCCAAAACAAGTAAGCATGCACAGTGAGGGAAGCAAGGATCAGGAAAAGGGATGAGATGAAGCCTTGGGGCCATCTGTTTTAGGAATGGAGGGGCCATGGCAGGGGCGGAGAGTCTCTGAAAGGCCTCATAACCTCAGCAGCATGGGGAGTAGTCCCTCTCTGCCCTCTTCCCTGAAAACCAGCATTTGCCAACTGACATGGTCCCTCCTTGGGCAGGCGGGGCAGTGCCCAGACTCATAGGAAGGGCCAGAGATATGCTTCCCATCACTCCTGCTTCCTGAAGAGCTGGGCTACCTCAAGAGTACTAGCTGTGCCTTGAAACTCATATGCTGTATGTGGTCTCTCAGCCAGGACCCAGCCACATGGCCTTCATAGGCCCTGGTTCAAGTGCAATATGACTACTGCTTTGGCCTGATTTTACCCGCGTACTAAACCTAGGGAAAGTGGGGAGTCCTAGAGATCCAGAGAATCATGGTGGGAGAAAGCCTAGGCCTTGTTTTCCAAATCAGGGGGTCAGCTGGCTGGGCATTCTGCACCCTGTTCTATCACCCAGGGCATTCCCCACAAACAGGGGCAGTCCTCCCAAACCTTAGGCACTCCTCCACCACCTGGGCATTTCTCTACCACATGGGAGAGTCCTCTACCAACTGGGGCAATCCTCCATCACTACGGCAGTCTTCCACCACCTGGGATAGTCCTCCACTACCCAGTGCAGTCATGTACCATCTGGGGCAATCCTCCACCAACAGGGACGTCTTCCACTACCAGGGACACTTCTCCAACATCCGGGGCACTCCTCTACCACCTGGGCAGTCATCCACCACCTGCAGCAATCCTCCACCACCCAGGACACTCCTCCACCACCCAGGTCACTCCTCCATCATCGGGGCAGACCTTGACTACTTGGGGCACTTCACCACCAGAGGCAATCTTCCAGCACTTAGAGCAGTCCTCTACCTCCAAGGGCAGTCCTCCACCAGCCAGGGGTACTTCTCCCCACCTGGGGCAATCCTCCACCACTTGGGCAGTCCTCTACCACCTAGACAAGTCCTCCACCACCTAGGCACTTCTCTACCACCCAGGGAGGTCCTCCATTAAGTCATTCCTCCATAGTTTGGAGGAACACCTTGGAGCAGTCATGTTACTGACTGTGGGTCTATCTGAATCAAACCTCATCCCCAGCCCCAAAATTATGGACTTCCAGATGAGAAGTACTCACAAAGGATATGCTCAATCTGTGGCCGTCATTGAGCATTAGGAAGAAGTACTCCCTCCCCTTCTTAGCACCAAGGGGCTGCCCCTAAACATCCATGGCAAGCACTTGATGTTTGGAGCAAGTTAGTGATGATCGTGCACTTTGGAATCAGACTCAAATTCTGCCAGACTTTGTCCAAGCCCTGCACAGCCACTTGTGAGCTGCACCACTTCAGTCAAGCCATTTAACCTAGGGCTAACTATCCTCCCCTATCAAGTGGGGATTCTTGAGATGATAGTGGTATGTACCTCAGAGCATTAAACATCAAGAGCTCAGCATGATGCAGATGGTCAATACATGTTTGGCGCTAGCATCCTTCTTTTCCAGGAGAACCCTTTAAGGCAGGTCTTAATATTTACCCCCATCTTACAGATGAGAACACTGAAGCTCAGAGAGATGAAATCACTTGCCCACGCTGAAAAATAGCAGAGCCATGACTTGAAGCCAGGTCTGTCTGGCTTCCTAATCACTGCCCTCCCTGGCATCTGCCATAGCCTGTTCTGCTGTGCCCGGCACATGGAAGGGATTCAGGGAAGGGCGCTAAACTGTTTTGAGGGTAAGTGCAAGGTACTGGGAGGTCAAGATGTTAGAAGGCCTAAAAAAAAAGATATTAGAAAGCCTGAGGAGATGAGTTAGAACACCTACAAATGGAATTTAGGAAGATGAAGAGATGCCACAACATGGTCCAGAGTCGGGCAGTTTCTGCAATGCCCATAGCTTCCCGGCAGAGTCAGTGAGTTGGCCAGTCACCCTTGGGTGGCATTAATGAGGAGCAGTGGGGTTGGAGTTGGTGGATTGTTTCATTTATTCATCGATCCACCCAACACACATTTATCTACAATGTGCCAGGCACAAAGCAGCAGTGTGAGGGTGATGAAGCAGAGATGTAAGAGTGGCTATGGGGGCCCCAAGGGTGCCCAGACTTTCTTCTCACTGCAGGAAGGAAGTGGAGAGAGGGCAAGACCACCCCTACAAAGGGTTCCTGGGGCATATCCTTAGAACCCATTATTGCTCTCACTCCCCCAGCCTCCTCACTGGTGTACAGCTTTAGAGCACCAGACAGTACTTCAAGACCTTCACAATCACTCACCTGTTTGGACGTTCCCAGGTCAACCTGAAATCAGCCCCACTCCCCCAAGTTTTGGCCAGTGCCCACAGCCTTCTGGCAGAATTGCTGTGCCAGCTGGCCATCTGTGACTAGCACGGATGGTGTTGGGGGGGAAATGGGAGTTGATGGTTGGCTCTTACCCACTCATGACACCTGCTATGTGCCTGACACAGCGATGCAGTCATAGGCAAAGGGGAATAGGCTGTGGAAGCCCCAGTCCAGGATGGGTCAGGGAGAACAAGTGGTGTCCTCTGGGAAGGACTGAGGCAGACTCCCAGGCTCCTCCACACCTCACACCCTTGCACCTCTGACTGCCCCAGGCTCCTCACTGAAGTCCCAGGGCAGGCGAGCAGCAGAGGGTACTTCATGCCTGAAGTAGCATCTATCTGTTGGGACGTTCCCAGGTAGAACGTGAAATAGGTGCCCTCCCAAATCTCTAGAAATATTTATAGCCTTGAGGTCTGTAATGCTGGCTGCCATCCTAGGCTGGCCCTGGAGACAGAGGCCCCTCTTTAACAACGTGCTTCAACAACCCTCAGGTCATTCCCAGTGCCAGCATCCTGCCGCACTGTGGCCCCTGCCTTCCTCATGGCACCATTCTCTGTGGGTGTTCCTTTGGCCGTGAGGTGATGAAGGACTGGCCTGGAGGTCTTGCCCTGTTGGGTGGGCTCCAAAGAACATTAGGACCAGAGGTGTTGGGGTGGGAGGTACAGTCCAATCCTGTCATTTGACTGATGGAAAAACTGAGACCCAGAGTCCTAATCTGCTCGGCAACCCCCCATCCCTACATCCAGCACCCATAAACGGGTCTCCTACAAACCAACCACAGCCCTGCCTACAGCCTCTGGTGTCAGAACCTCCCTGAATGGAAGCAGGAATGCCTTTTCAGGAGTTGATGTACTCCTTGGTGTTGCTATTGATTGACAAGTAAACACAGCCCAGCTCGCTGAGTAATGTCCTCAGGCCACCTTCAGAAGGCAACAAACCTGCCCACTCCAGCATTCTCCAGCCCTTCCACCTTCCTCCAAAAACCTGGGTGAGAAATTGAGACCTAGTCCCTGGCAGACCAAATTAACCCTGCAAATTAGCCACGCAGGTCCTCCCTCCTCACTCTTCCTGGAACTAGCAACAGAGCAAGGAGGAAGCACAGGGCTCAGCCAGACAGGCGGCTCAGTGCAGACAAGCACCTACAGGGCTTGCTCATATTTAAAACTTCCTTTCATATATTTTTAATAAAACAACTGATACAAATTCAAAACCAACTTCATAAATCAAACATTATTCAATGTTGGCGGCTTCAAGGTTTCCCTGGTGCTTGGCTGGGAGCGTGCAGCTCTTCCAGACGAGGGCTTTGCACTCCAGCGCTTGAGGTTTTGTGAAAGGTTTATTGGATTTCATAGTCCCTTAAGGGGAAACCCTTTAAATGTCTTTGCAATTATAAGTCTAATAACACTTTCAGCCCTTGGACACAGCCTTGACTTGACAGAGATAAGGAACTCGAAGTTGCTCAGTCAATACCAAGCTATTAATCTCTGTCACCTCGCTGTCACCGCGGCTCAGGAAAACAATGTCGTTTCTTGACCTAGGTGAAGGCATGGAGTGATTTTATTCAGAACGTCAGCATTCATCAACCCAGATTTTGTCACCCCCTCACTCCCTAGAAGAACTCCCAGTTCTTCATCCTGCCTGTGTTGACACCCTCCCAGTGAAAAGAGTTTCTTTCAGTCTTGGCCTATTATTATTATTTAGCACTTATTCAAGTGTAAAAAGCCTTTAAGAATAAAGTTTTTCCTTCCATGAAGAGACCTGGCAGATGAATCACTTTATGCTGCTCCTCAGCGACCCAAGCCAAGGACGGCTGGAAGTTACCAAGCACTGTGTTTGTTTACATATTCAAATGAAGGTTAATTTTTATCCTGTCTCCACTCAAATTTGATTAGGGTGGGACTCTCCCCCCTTCCTTCAGTGGCATCCTCCTTCTCGACCTTGAAAGAAACCCAAGAAGTTGTTTAAAAGAAAAGGCAACAAAAATCTTAATGAAAAACCAACAAGGAAGAGTCCAGTGGTGCCCACCACCTGCACCCCCTACCACAGGAAATACCCACTTTTGCCCGGCCGGGACCTGGCCTCTCAAGCACAGGATGGGATGAAGCAATGCTGGTGGGTACCCACCCTAAAGCTCAGGGTGCCATCAAGTCCAGAGAAGGGCCATGAAAGCTTCCAAAGGCCTGGGTCTGTCTTCTGGCAGGACCCAGAGAAGAGAATTCAGTCCAAAGTCTTTGTGGCCCTATGGAAAGCCTCAGGCAGTGAGGGTTGGAGGGAAAGGATCTGGCAGGGCTCCAGGCCCCTAAACCCACAGTTGTATCTGGGCTATAAGGTGCACCTCTGCATCAGAGTTTATTGGGATTTTGTTTGAGCCCTCAAAGGACTTCAAACCTGGACCACCTTCACTCGGCCACTTTCTGGGTCACTCTCTTTAGTTGTGCTATAGGAAGATGCCCTGGCTTGTATGAAGGGCTGTGATGGATACATGCTTATACCTTCACAGGAAGCTCGCACTAAGCACCTTCTCCTGGTAAATAGTCTCTATCTAAAGATCTTGAATAGATAATAATTCAGTCAAGAAAAAAGCAAAAACAAAACAAAAAACAAATTAAAAAAAAAAAAACTATCTCCCCTGAGAGAACTCTGAAGGCTTTCCTTTTTTGCAGTAGGTACCAGGAAGCTCAAGCCCAAGTTATCTATTAAAGCTGGAGTATGTGTTAAACTTTGGTCTTGATTATCTTCTGCTTTTTGTATTTTGGCAACTTGTCATCATGCCTCTTCCTATAGGTCACTTTGAATCCCTTTCCCGTAGAGATGGGGTTTGAATGAATAGAGAAATATCCAGGAACCCATGGACTGAGCAGAGGCTAGGACATGGTCAACCAAGGTGGGGTCCCAGCTCCTTGTCTGGCTTCCTTGAGTTGTGGACGAGAATTAGCCAGGCCTCACCTTTCTCATCTATAGAATGAGGGGATGGGGACAAAGCTAACTTTGATTCACTAGTCCCCTTCCACAACTGAGCAGAAAGCATGAAGATTGAGAACCAGAACTTTGGAGCCAAACTTCCCCAGGGTACATAAGATGGCCAAAAATCTCAGTTTACCTTTGACTTTCCTGGTTTTGTCACTGAAAATCCCATGACCCAGGCAACCCCTCAGTTCCAGGATGGTTGGTCACCTTAGAGATTCGCCTGCCAGCTTGCCACTTCCTAGCTATGTCACCTTGGGCAAGTTACTTATGTATGCCTCAGCTTGATCAGTGTTTAAAATGGGGTTATAAACAGAGCTGCCTCCTAGCACTGTTATAAATTTTAATCACGTTCATATTTGTAATGCACATCGAACAATCTTGGCACATAGAAAGCACCAAGAGTGTTTATTAAAGAAATGCTACTGCTGTTTGCTTCCTGCTCAAGTAGAGAAAATTTCTCAAAATAATTACTTACCTAAAAAAAAAAAAAAAATCTACCATGACATTCTTTAAGCAAGAGGCATTGTCCTGAGAGAGGAGATGATCTCCGAGCTATTTTGGGTGAAAGCGGAGGACAGCTCCCAGGGACAAGCAGGGCTGTGTGTGACTCAGGGAAACCACTCCTTCCAGACAAACAGAACCCACCTGCCCTGCCCAGAAAGGCCAGCGAGCCAGCTGTCCTCAATGTTTTCAGTGAGTTCAGCTGTCAGGTAAGGAGGCTGGGGTGTACCCCTGGTCTCTGCCTGCAATTTCGACTAGATCATCCTTCCAGAAAGTCATGGAAAGCAACTAAGTTTGGATGTCACTGGTCATTCCTCATGAGAACCAGGACTGGTGCTGCTGGGTGGGATGGAGGGAGAAGCTCTGGGGTTTTTCTGAGGATTAGCCAGTATCTCTGCAGGGCTCTGTCTCCTCCCCTAAGGCAGGACCAAGGAATTCCTACCTTCCACACACCCCCAGCCATGCCAAGCTGCCCAGACTGTGCTGAGCAACTGACTAAAGAATGTGTCTCTTGGCACAACTGGCGGTACAACCACTGTGCACCCAGCCCTGGCTGAGCCGGGAACTTCCTCTCCTTGGTGGATAAGACTAACGGCATCTGCAGATCCTTTGCCCAGCACTTGCTTCTGCCTTCAAGTTTTTCACCTCTATCTCTCCTCCCAAGTGAGAAGTGAAAATTTCCAAGGCTAAGTTCTCTCTTCTCCCGTGTGCCCCACAGAGCCTGGCACAGGGGCTGGCACCTCAGAGGTCCTCAAGTAATTCCTCCTGGGCACATAATTCCTCCATAAAATAAAGGAGAGACGGTAGAGAGCTGTGCCATCCAATATGGCAGCCACCAGCCACGGTGTGGCTATTTAAATGGTTACAAATTAAATTAAAAATTCAGTTCCTCCAGTCACATGAACCAGGTGTGCTCAATAGCCTCTTGGGACTAATGGTTACTATATTGCACAGCACCGATATGAAACATTTCCATCATCACAGGAAGTTTTATTGGGCTGTTCCAATCTAGAACATATAAAAATAAAGGAGGTAATTAGACCCCCTTCAAAAGGACCTATCTCCTTGAAGCTGTAACCACAGGACCTTAGGTTTCTGAGCCTGTAACATAGGGCACAATTGGCCTGGGGGAATCTCAGGAATGATATTGATCCAGAATGCCTTCTATGCCTTAGGAGTTACCTAATATCACAGGTAAGGACTGATTCAAAGACCTAGGCATTTGCAAAGATGTTATGAGCTGAACTTCCCAAACTAGTTCCCTGCCCCCCCTCCCCCGAGTGTGATAAGTTAGGATGTGAGGTAGGAGGAAGAGGCAGAAGAAAGGAACTCCATTAGGAGGGTCAGTATAAGTGTGACTCTCCACTGTATTCCTCCCCCTGCCCCCATAATCTTTGCCTACTGTCCTGGGAGCTCAAGGCACAGTACACTCATCAGCATCCCTCACAAAACTGAAGATACAGAATTTACTAGCCTCCTGGCTCTTTAGATTTCTCCTTGGGCCTAGCCTCATTCACTCAGTAACCAAACACTAAAACAAAGCCTAGATATCGGCTGGGAGAAAATCCAGGAGACCACAGAAGGGAAATAAAGTAAAAGGCTCACCTTGTCCTAATCTTGGAGCAGCCAAGACTCCAGACTCCGACCACTAAGTGCAGGATTCTGATAGGCCCCTAAAATATGCTGAAGTCATCTGAACCAAGGAGACCCCCAGACTCCTCTCCTACAGAATCCATTTTGGGGAAACATCCAGGCAGAGGAGGAGACTCATTCTGTCCCTCTCACCCAAAGGATCCAAGCATCTGGAGGAGAGGTAACAAAATCCTGTGTGATGTTAGGTGGCAGGAGGCCCATGTGTGTCTCTACTCCTAAATAGATCTGCCCAAAAAACAAATATAGACCTTGTTTATAAAATGATGGCAATACCCACCCTTTATTCAGGGACTTAGCTTTTACAAGAAACTGCTACATACAGTGTTTCATTTCTTTCAAGAGCCCTGGGGAAATAGTTGCTATCCCTATTTCATGGTTATAAAATATGAGGATCAGTTTGAGTAAAACACCCATCTTAAATCACATGGGTAGAAACTTAGCTGGCCTGCAGATTCCAAATTAACAGAGGAAATCTAGCTTTGAAAGACAATAACATCTTAAATGATACTATTAATAGGCAACATTTCTTGAACATTCATTATACACCCAGTACTGAGCTAAGCAGTCCCTATGCATTACCTCCTTTAATCCTCACCGTGGTTCTACGAGACAGACACAAAAAGCCAGAGTATTTTACAGATGTGGAAACTAAGGCTCAGAGAATTTCAACAACTTGCCCATAGTCACACAGCAAGTAAGGAGGAAAGATAAAGATTTGGTCCAACTGTAGTTATAATGTGGGTTTACAGGCTTCATTATGGGGTCATAATCTTTTTCAAGTTTGAATGAGGGAACTGAAAATTCAATAGAAAATGTCAAAGAAGAAATTAGCTTCTATAACAACTTCTAAATGGCCCAACTCAGCAGCTCTCTAAAAATTCAGATGATTAAAGACGTAGTCGAAAGTTTCCTTTGGCAGTAGGAAATTGCTTTTGCTTGAGAAACATTTTCTGTCCCTCCTGTTCACTGGGGTGAGATCAGGGTTGGAGGCCTGGTGGGAGAGACACCATGCAGGTATGAGATAGGAATGGATGGGGCATCTTTGACCAGGTAACATGTCAGCACCTATCACCTCTGTCCCTGAATGGCAGCCCACAGGGAGTCAGGCCAGACAGCGTCACGTTCTGCCAGCTGCAGCTATGGCAGGGGCATCAGCTTGGCTCCTGTGGCACACAGCCCATAAATCAGCACCCGAGCCTGCTGCACAATTGCCATGCATCTCTTTCAAGCAGCTCTGAGGAAAAATGGCTCCATCTGCTCACTGCTAGGTAATAAATAAAACGGAATTGGAGCAAAATGGATGGAAAGCAATTTTTGGAAGATGAATTTCTGAAAGAATTGGCCACCATTTGTGCACCTCTCCTAGTGCTGGAAATTGCTGCCTGAGACCCTGCTAGGCCCAGGGGCTGCAGGAGGCACTAATGGGCAAAAAAGAGAAAAGCGTACCTCCTGGTGATGAGCTGGTTAGGAAAGGGTTTTTTACAAAGGACTTCCATTGTTGACTCCTCCCCTTTCTTCTCTTTGTCCTTCTCCTTTTTCTTCTCCATCATCATCATCCCCATCCTCACCCCATCATCACCATCATTGTCACTATCATCATCATCATCATTATGATTATCACCATCACCAGCATCTTTATCACCACCACCATCATTATCACTATCACCATCATCATTATGATTATCACCATCATCATCATTATGCTTATCACCATCACCATCATTATCACTATCACCATCATTATCATCATGATTATCACCATCACCATCATCATTATCACCATCACCATCATCATCATTATGATTATCACCATCACCATCATCATTATCACTATCACCATCATTGCCATCATCACAACCATCACCATCATTGCCATCATCACAACCATCATCATCATTGTTAATTGGCTAATTGGCTTATCGAGGCCTCACTCTGTAACAATGCTGAGCTAAAATCTATATATCTTTACAGGAATTACCTCCTTTCAGGTCTCACTGAGGCCTGTGCTGGCCCCACACTACATTAGACTGCAAAACTTCTCCCCATGGCATTCTCCATGCTCTCTCCTTTGTTTTATTTCTCTCCATAGCTTTTATCACCTTCTAACATACTCAATAATTTACTTATTCTGGTTATTGTTTTATCATCTCTCTTCTCCATCTAGAAGAGACCCTCTTTTTTTTCTAGTGTTATTGAGATATAATTGACATACATCACTGTATGAGTTTCAGGTGTACAGTATAAAGGTTTGACTTACATATATTTTGAAATGATTACAATAGGTTTAGTTAGCATCCATCATCTCATATAGATGCAATAAAAAGAAATGGAAAAAAAACAAAAACTATTTTCTCATTGTAATGAGAACTCTCACGATTTACTCCCTACCAACCTTCTTATACATCATTCAGCAATGCTACCTATCATCATCATGTTGTACATTACATCCCTAATAGAAGAGATCCTCTTAAGGGCAGGAGATTAGTCTGTTTTTCTACCACTGTATCCCCACTGCTGAGAATAATTCCTGAACTACAGAAGGCACTCAATAAATAACTTGCTGAATAGGTGAATGAATGAATGATCTGGAATCCTCACAACCCTATGAAACATATCTGGCCCATGCCTGTCTTTCCACACTCACCTCTTGCCTCTGGCCCCACTACATTCCACACACACTTGACATCTAGCCATAGTTCCTCTGATGCTGGGGCTCCTAGCTTCCTTTCTTGGTATACCTTCCCATGCAGGCTTCAGTTCTTCCTTTCAGTCTTCTCTGACCATCCAGAAGAGCCACCCTTGTTGTTCTTCTACTCTTCTTTAGTTCTTACAGAGTATGTGCTCATTTGTTTACTCAGAGGGATGGGCATCTGCCTGAGGTCTACAAGGCCAGCAGATTTCTCTAGATCACCATTGTAGTCCCAGAACCCAGCACACAATAGGTACTCAAGAAATGTTCTTAACCCATTTATAGATGAGGAAGTTGAGATGAAGAACTGTGATTTGATACTAGGTATAAATTCAAGGCCCATCAACTTAGGCACCACACCGTGCTATTCTCTGAGTTTCTTTGGTTCTTGGTCAGCCACAACCACAGCCATGTCCATTATCTGCCCCGCTTCCCAGGATGCCTGAGCACCCCGTTTAAGTAACCACTTCTTTGTTTCTGCTTTCAGTGAATGTATCAGGCACCTCTGTGGCAGGCAATGCTCTAGAAGACATGGTCAAGGTAGATCAGATCCCTGCTCTCATGGGGTTTACATTTTAGTGAGGAGACAGATGATAACAAGCAAGACAGCAAAGAATAAGAAGTGTCAGAGCAGGGGGGTGGAGCAAGATGGCGGAGGAGTAGGAGACCTGGATTTCGTCTGGTCTCAGGAATTCAGCTGAATAGGGATCAAACCATTCTGAACACCTATGAACTCAACAGGAGATCGAAGATAAGAATAGTAACAACACTCTGAACAGAAAAGGGACCACTTTCTGGAAGGTAGGACGTGCGGAGAAGTGAATCCGAGGTGATATTCAGGAGGATAGACGGCGGGGGAGGGGGCCTCCGTCTCCCGCTTCTGGCAAGTGATAGAGACGCGGATCACAAAATCGGAACTTGTAAAGTCGGCTCCGCTGAGGGATGTCGCTCGCTCCAGTGGCTAAGTGGGGGGTGGAACCCTCACGGGATAGTGTGGTCTCAGGACCCTCGGGTTCACAGACAGACCAGGGGTGCCTGAGTGCAGCAGAGCTCCCAGGTATCAGAGCAGGGAAGCCGGCTGCAGAGACGGAGCCGAGGCGCAGGCTCTCAGCTCGGGGTTGCCAGAAACTGTGATCCACCACCCAGTCGGGCCACTTCTCCTCCAGCAGGGACACAACAAGTGGCAGAGCCGGGGAGACTCCCCTCCCTTCCCTGGGAGGAGCGGCGCGGGAGTACACCACAGGGATCTGCTGGGTTTGGAGATTCCACACGGGGTAGGGTTCCAGAGATAGAAACGCTCGGTCACAGGCCGGGTGAGCACAGAGTGCGGCCAGAGACCGGGGACACGGGAGTGAGTGCTTTTCTCTGGGGGCGCACTGAGGAGCAGGGCCCCGAGTTCTCAGCTCCTCTGGGCGGAGATTGGGAGGCCACCATTTTCACCCTGGTCCTCCAGGGCTTTCAGGGAACAAAAGCTCCTGAGAGCAAACCGGAGCAGCTTGCTTAGCCCGGACTCACAAGGGCGGGGCAATTCCGCTTCCAGCAAAGACCTTTGGGAACCACGGCAACAGGCCCCTCCCCCAGAAGATCAGCACCAACAGCCAGCAAGCCAAGACCAAGTTTACCGATCAAGGAGAACGGGAGATCTCCAGCGCTAGGGGAATACTGCACATAGAATTCATGGCTTTTTTACCATAATTCATTAGTGTTTCAAAGTTAATTTTTTTAACTGTTTTTTTTTAAATTTTTCTTTTTTCCATTTTCAACCAACATCTTATCAATCCCTTTTTTAAAAAAATATTTTTTATTTTTCATTTTTAGAGTCATATTTTTATCCCTTCATAGTAGTTACCCTTATTTTTGGCATATATATATAAGTTGTTCTCTCTTTAAAATTTTGAGATACAATTTCTTCTAACAGATCAAAATATACCCTAAATCACTAGTATATGGCTTTGTTCTATTCTCCTGCCTGATCACATTCTCTCCCTTTTTTTTTCTTTTTTCTTTTATTTTAAACTTTCTTTTTAAAAACAACTTCTTATCTTATCAATTCCTTTTATAAAATCTTTTATAATTTTCATCTTTACAGTCATCTGGCATCCCTTCATTGTATCAACCCTTATTTTGTACATATATAAGTCTTTCTTCCTTTAAAATTTTAGCAGGCACTTTCTTCTAACAGACCAAAATATGCCCAAAATCTAGTGTGTGGCACTGATCTATGCACTAGCCTGATCATATTTGATCATATTCTGTTTTTTTCTGTTTTGTTCTGCTTTTGTTTTTATCTTTTTCTTTTTCCTTTGTTTTCCTCTTCTTTCTTTCCCTTTCTTGTCCCCTGGTTTCAGGTCTTTTCTGATGTCTATAGAGTATATTTGCTGGAGATGTTGTTAACCTGTTAGCATTCTGTTCTCTCATTCATCTGTTCTCCTCTGGACAAAATGACAAGATGAACAAAATCAACTCAGCAAAGAGAACAAAAGGTAGTACCGTCTGCCAGGGACCTACTCAATACTGACATTAGTACGATGTCGGACCTAGAGTTCAGAATCATGACTTTAAAGATACTAGCTGGGCTTGAAAATAGTGTGGAAGTTATTAGAGAAACGCTTTCTGGAGATATAAAAGAACTAAAATCTAACCAAGTCGAAATCAAAAAGGCTATTAATGAGGTGCAATCAAAAATGGGGGCACTAACTGCTAGGATAAATGAGGCAGAAGAGAGAATCAGCGATATAGAAGACCAAATGATGGAAAATAAAGAGGCTGAGAAAAAGAGAGAGAAACAACTACAGGATCACGAAGGCAGAATTCGAGAGATAAGCGATACGATAGATGAAACAACATTAGAATAATTGGGATCCCAGAAGAAGAAGAAAGAGAGAGAGGGGCAGAAGGTATATTGGAGCAAATAAGAGCAGAGAACTTCCCTAATGTGGGGAAGGAAACAGGCATCCAAATCCAGGAGGCACAGAGAACCCCTCTCAAAATCAATAAAAATAGGTCAACACCCTGACATCTAATAGTAAAACTTATGAGTCTCAGAGACAAAGAGAAAATCCTGAAAGCAGCTCGGGAGAAGAGATATGTAACCTACAATGGTATAAACATTAGATTGGCAACAGACCTATCCAGAGAGACGTGGCAGGCCAGAAAGGACTGGCATGATATCTTCAGAGCACCAAACGAGAAAAATATGCAGCCAAGAACACTATATCCAGCTAGGCTGTCATTGAAAATAGAAGGAGAGATAAAAAGCTTCCAGGACAAACAAAAACTAAAGGAATTTGCAAACACGAAACCAGCCCTCCAAGAAATATTGAAAGGGGTCCTCTATGCAAAGAGAGAGCCTAAAAGCAGCATAGATCAGAAAGGAACACAAACAATATACAGTAACAGTCACCTACAGGCAATACAATGGCACTAAATTCATAGCTTTCAATAGTTCCCCTGAATGTAAATGGGCTCAATGCCCCAATCAAAAGACACAGGCTGTCAGATTGGATTAAAAACCAAGACCCATCGATATGCTGTCTGCAAGGGACTCATTTTAGACCCAAAGACACCCCCAGATTGAAAGTGAGGGGGTGGAAAACCATTTACCATGCTAATGGACACCAAAAGAAAGCTGGGGTGGCAATCCTTATATCAGACAAATTAGATTCAAAACAAAGACTGTAATAAGAGATGAAAAAGGACACTATATCCTACTTAAAGGGTCTATCAACAAGAAGATCTAACAATTGTAAATATCTATGCCCCTAACGTGGGAGCAGCCAATTATATAAGGCAATTAAAAACAAAAGCAAAGAAACACATTGACAACAATACAATAATAGTGGGGGACTTTAACACCCCCCTGACTGAAATGGACAGATCATCTAAGCAAAAGATCAACAAGGAAATAAAGACTTTAAATGAAACACTGGACCAAATGGACTTCACAGACATATTCAGAACATTCCATCCCAAAGTAACAGAATACACATTCTTCTCTAGTGCCCATGGAACATTCTCCAGAATTGATCACATCCTAGGTCACAAATCAGGTCTCAACCGGTACCAAAAGATTGGGATCATTCCCTGCATATTTTCAGACCACAATGCTTTGAAACTAGAACTCAATCACAAGAGGAAAGTCGGAAAGAACTCAAATACATGAAGGCTAAAGAGCATCCTACTAAAGAATGAATGGGTCAACCAGGAAATTAAAGAAGAATTAAAAAAAATTCATAGAAACCAATGAAAATGAAAACACAACTGTTCAAAATCTTTGGGATGCAGCAAAGGCAGTCCTGAGAGGAAAGTATATAGCAATACAAGCCTTTCTCAAGAAACAAGAAAGGTCTCAAATACACAACCTAACCCTACACCTAAAGGAGCTGGAGAAAAAACAGCAAATAAAGCCTAAACCCAGCAGGAGAAGAGAAAGAATAAAGATCAGAGCAGAAATCAATGAACTAGAAACCAAAAGAACAGATGAACGAAACGAGGAGCTGGTTCTTTGAAAGAATTAACAAGATTGATAAACCACTGGCCAGACTTATCAAAGAGAAAAGAGAAATGACCCAAAACAACAAAATCATGAATGAAAGAGGAGAGATCACAACCAACACCAAAGAAATACAAACAATTATAAGAACATATTATGAGCAACTCTATGCCAGCAACATAGATAACCTGGAAGAAATGAGTGCCTTCCTATAGATGGATCAACTACCAAAACTGAACCAGGAAGAAATAGAAAACCTGAACAGACCTATAACCACTAAGGAAATAGAAGCAGTCATCAAAAATCTCCCAAGAAACAAAAGCCCAGGGCCAGATGGCTTCCCAGGGGAATTCTATCAGACATTTAAAAAAGAATTAATACCTATTCTCCTGAAACTGTTCCAAAAAATAGAAATGGAAGGAAAACTTCCAAACTCATTTTATGAGGCCAGCATTCCCTTGATCCCAAAACCAGACAAAGATCCCATCAAAAAGGAGAATTGCAGACCAATATCCTTGATGAGCATGGATGCAAAAGTTCTCACCAAAATACTAGCCAATAGGATCCAACAGTACAGTAAAAGGATTATTCACCACGACGAAGTGGGATTTATCCCTGGGCTGCAAGGCTGGTTCAACATCCACAAATCAATCAACGTGATACAATACATTAACAAAAGAAAGAACAAGAGTCATATGATCCTCTCAATAGATGCAGAAAAAGGATTTGACAAAGTACAGCATCATGTCTTGATCAAAACTCTTCAGAGTATAGGGATAGAGGGTACATACCTCAATATCATAAAAGCCATCTATGAAAAACCTACAGCGAATATCATTCTCAATGGGGAAAAGCTGAGAGTTTTTCCCCCAAGGTCAGGAACGCGGCAGGGATGTCCACTCTCACCACTGCTATTCAACATAATATTAGAAGTCCTAGCCACAGCAATCAGACAACAAAAAGAAATCAAAGGCACCCACATCGGCAAAGAGGAAGTCAAACTCTCACTCTTTGTAGGTGATATGATACTGTATGTGGAAAACCAAAAAGACTCCACCCCAAAACTGCTAGAACTCATACAGGAATTCAGTAAAGTGGCAGGCTATAAAATCAATGCACAGAAATCAGTGGCATTCCTACACACCAACAACAAGACAGAAGAGAGACAAATCAAGGAGTCGATCCCACTTACAATTTCACCCAAAACCATAAGATACCTAGGAATAAATTTAACCAAAGAGGCAAAGGATCTGTACTCAGAAAACTATAAAATCCTCATGAAAGAAATTGAAGAAGACACAAAGAAATAATGCAACATATTTTAAGAAAAAAGAAAAAGAAGAAGATAGCAGGAGAGGAAGAATGAAGGGGAGTAAGTCAGAGGGGGAGACGAACCATGAGAGACGATGGACTCTGAAAAACAGAGGGTTCTAGAGGGGAGGAGGGTGGGGGGATGTGTTAGCCTGGTGATGCATATTAAAGAAGGCACATTCTGCGTGGAGCACTGGGTGTTATGCACAAACAATGAATCATGGAACACTACATCAAGAACTAATGATGTAATATATGGTGATTAACATAACAATAAAAAAATTTTAAAAAACTAATGATGTATGGTGATTAACATAACAATAAAATTTTTTTTAAAAAGATATAGCATAAGGTAACACAACTTTAAGGTAGAAGAAATGCACCAAAGTTTCCTCTGGAAGTGGAGAGCCAAAGAGCTGCCCTCAACCCCCTCCCCAATTTAAATTCCCCCATTCAGGTGGAGGGTATGGAACACTGGAGCCCTGGGTTCTGAGCTGGCTCCAGTACTCAATTGCTCATGACCTTAACACATCCTCAACCTCCCTCAACTTCATTTTTTTCTACATGTACTGAGAGAAAACTACTTTATCTTACCTTCCCCATAAGTTGACTGTGAGACTGTGAATATTGGTGTCATTTAACCCCTCCAGCCCTTTCTGTACACTAACAGACCCTATATAGCAAGATGTGTGCATAGCAAAGACCTCAGTAGCTATCATTAAATACATTGGATGGATGGAAGGATGGATGGATGGATGGATGGAGCCAATAACATCAATATATTTTAGGGTGGCTTCCTAAAGGCAGAAAATTTGAAGAAAGGGTCTTAATATTGACTTGGAGAAACTGGAGAGATGCCCTACTTAGGCCAAGAGCTAGAGTAGGTCATTCCCATTATTCATATTGTCTTTCCCATGTGACAAGGACACAGAGTAACTGGGGTCAGGCCTTTGATAGCAAGAATAAGAATTATAATAACAGAGTAGGAACTATGGCTCCTCTCCTTTTCCTGAGGTGAGGGATGGGAAGATAGTTGGATGTTGAAGATTTCAAATAATTTTTAAGAGGTGTGGAGACTTCTGCTCTGTCATGGTTTTTCTCATTATGTCTCTTTGTCTCTCATCTCTCTCTCTCCACCCCGTGTCTCATTGAACTGGGCCTTAGCATCTCCCCTGGATGGACTTTTGAGTTGAGGGTTCCATATAAATATGAGGCATCTTGGTGATGAGCCCTCTTAGACCATGGTCCTTCTGCACACTGGTCCCACCTAATTCTGCAAAGCAGGAGAGGATGAAGCAGGCAGAAGGAATGAGGTCAACAGTAACAAAGCCAGAATGGAAATTGCGACAAAAATATAAGATGTTTATTTCAAGCCTAATGAGGCAAACCACACTTTGGGAAAATGGCAATTATAACTTGACGGTAACAGATTAGAGGTGCCATTGCTGTTGTTGCACCCCCACAAACAGTGTTGCTTCCTGGGCCTACCTTCTCCAGGCGCCAGCAGCCTTCTGGGGACCAAGCTTGGGAAGCAGGTGGGAAGCCTGGGGGGAAGGAGACCCAAGTCACCAGCCCAGGGACTGTGCTGAGCTCTGCCACCTCCACCATCACCACTTCTTCCATCCCCAGCTCTTCACTCCTCTGTAAGGTCTGAAGTTTCCCAAATGTCACTCACCTACATGGCATCTTCACACGTTTTGCCACATCCACTTACCATCTGTACCTATTATTTACTTAAAAATTTTCCACAATTTGATTCATCATAACTAATTAGAAAAAGCACATAACTATTAAAATAAAACTCATTCCCCCATGTACCTCCTAAAATCTTGCACACTCACAGTGGTCCCCATCCCACCTTGAGCTTCCATGGTGAAAATCAACCCTGGATTAACCTGAACTCACCTCACTATGACTTTCAAGGCCTGAGATCCTTTTGGACTAAGGAGATCTTCCCTAGTAAAACCTTATCATACTGTATTGCTTTTCATGCATTCATTCTACAGAAGAATATCAAGCAATTATCACCGCCAAGTCTAAATATTTGGCATATACCAGTAAGTAAAGCAGACCAAAACATTTCTGACTTCTTAGAGCTCAAATTTTAATGGGCAAAACAGACAAATAAACATAAAAAGGAAATGATATAGTAAATAAGAAAGTAAGAACTGGATAGGATTATGAGATTCTGAAAAAGAGAATGGAAACTTTAAATAGATGGTCAGAGTAGGCCTCTTTGAGAAAGTGAGCTGGGAAGGAAGCAAGAGAGGGAGCCATGTGGCACCTGGGAGAGGATTCAAGTCAAGGGAACAGCCACTGCAAAGGCCCTAGGTGAAGGGACAGCAAGGATGCCAGTATGCATGATATTGAGAATAGTAGCAAATGAGGTGAGAGAGGTGGTGGGGACAAGACTAAAGACTTTGTGGGCCAGTGAGAGAATTTTGGCTTCACATTGTGGGAAATTGGGAGTCATTAAAGAATTTCAAGCAGAGGCATGAAATGATCTACCTTACATTTTAAAAGAATGACTATGGCTGTTCTGCTCAGGATAGACTATGGTGGAGAGTGGTCGGAGATAGACGTAGGGGTGCTAGATAGACGGAGATAGCCTGTTACTAAGAGCTTGCCAACACAATCCAGTAGTGAGATGTTGATGGGTGGATGGGGTGGTTGGTGCTCAGAGGTCAGATTCTGGATATACCGTGAAGATGCAGTGTGAAGGATTGAATATGGGGTGTAAAACAGAGAAGTCAAGAATGACAAGATTTTTAGCCTGAGTAACTGAAATATTGAATTGACATCAACTGAGATGAAAAAGACTGAGGGGAGCAGGTTGGTGGGGGAAGGAGTTCAGTATGGGATAAAATGGATTTCAGATATCCACTGGGCATATCTGATAGACTGTGCTATTGATCACAAATGTTTGCTATCTTTCCCCCACTTCATGCATGTTAGGATTGACCTTAGGACCTGATTTGGCCAATAAAATGTGAGTAAAAGTTTTAAGAACTGGTTTATGGTTTGCTATGTTTTTTATTTTGTCTCCCCCTGCGATCAGCAATGTTCCAGATGAGAGCTGCTCCATCCGCCTGAGTCCTGGAGTGATTATGATAGTGCAGAGCATGGGAGATACATAGTGGGAGTGAGAAATAAACCTTTTTGTGATATGCTGCTGAGATTCGAGGTCATCTTTAGCAAAACATGAGTCTCTCCTGTCTGATACAGCATCCTAGTGGAATTTCAAGTAGGCAGCTGGGTATACTTGTCTTGAGTGAAAGAGAGAAGTCCAAGCTGGAGATATAAATTGGGAAGCCATTGATATATAGATGGCATTTGAAGTCATAAGACTGGGTAAAGCCAAGGGAAGATCGACAAGAAAAGAGGACCAAGAACTGAGCCCTGGGGCCTCCAACCTTCAGAGACGGTGAGGGGAGGAGGAGGCAGAAAAGAGAGCTGAGAAGGAGTGAACAGTGAGAAGGAGAAAAACCAAGTGTGTGGGGTCCTGAGAGCTGAGGGAAGGAAATGTACCAAAGAGGAGGAGGAGAGATTGTGAATGATGCTGCTGACAGTTCAACCAGGACGAGGACTGAGAATTGACCATCAGATTTGGCAACATGGAAGCCTTTGATGATCCTGCCAATGGGAAATTTGGTGGAGTAGTAGAGGCACAAGTCAGACTGGGTTTGGTTTAAGGGGAAGGAGAGGAAAAGAACCAGAGACAGCAAACAGAGAACTCCATGAGCAGTTTTGCTGCACAGGTGAGAGGAGAAATGCAGTTGTAGCTGACACAGTAATTGGGGCCAGGATACCATTTTAAGTGAGGAGAAATTACAGTATTGCTTGTGCATTTTAGGGAAAGATCCGGTAGAGAGAATAATTCTAATGACGCAAGAGATAGAGGGGAGAATTGTTGCAGTGTTGTCCCTGCAGAGGCAAGAAGGGATGGGATCTAGTGCACACCTGGAGGGATTGGTTTCATACAGGTGATTCTCTACAGTTAACAGGTAAGAAGGCAGAGTATATGGACATTGGGTCTTTCATATTCTAAATTCAGAGAGCCACCAATGATATCTTGGTCCACTTCCACAACTCCTCAGCCACTTCAGTTACTCAAATAATAATGTTCTAGTAGTGTAGGCTCACTCCTGTCATTTTATTCCCTTCAATCTCAAACTTAATTCAAAACTTCTCTTCTTCACTCCCCGAGCTGCCTCAAGCTTAGAGAGGAGAAGGAAGTGCAAGATCCGAGATGAGATTTGTACTCTTCTTTCCTCTTCTAGTTTGGGGGACAAAGAAGGATGATAGCAGGTAGTTTCCCTCTCACAGGTCTGCTGATACATGGGTGTTGGGGAGGAGTCCTGTTTAAGCCAGTTCTATCTGAAGCTGTGGATTCCATATAAGTGTTCATAGAGCTGTGTTCAGCTTTACCATGGCCTCTAGACAATGGGGGATCTCCCTCAAATAAGCTGCAACATCTCCCTTTGGCCCTGTCAGTAGAACCATCCTCAACCCCTTTTTTGGGTCAGGCATTCCTCTGCTTGGCCCAACATTTCCCAGAACATCCAGGGCCCTTTCCCTTCTGCCAAATTCATGCTCCTCCAGAGCCAGAGAGTCCTAGACTCCCCATCTGCCTCTGCCTTATTTTTGTCTGTAGTCCTTACCACCATCGGACTGTATTTTGTTTATTGTCTGACTCCCCAACTAGATTTTAAAATCCACGAAAGCGAATTTGTTTTTCTGATTTTCTATGAAATGCCCTGTGCCTGTGAGTGCCTGTCGTCTGGTTGATGCTCAATAAATATTTGTTGAAAATGTATGAATGAATGAATGAATGAAGAATTGCACCCAACTTTTCCCTGAACACATTGTGGTAGAGTATTATAGTAACGGTCCCAGTGAAACATGGCTCCTTTATTCTCAACCTTGAATAGGCCCCTCCCACGTTGAATCTGAGCATGGCCATGTGACTTGTCTTGACCAATGGGACAGTAGCAAGAATGACCCGAGCATAAGCTTGTGTGTTCAAGGTTCTCTTCTTTCCTGCTGCTTTTGGAATACAGCCACTATATTAAAAAGTCCAGGATAACTTGCTGTGAAAATGTGGCTCAGCTGACAGCTAGTACATCACCAGATACATGGTGAGACCATCTCAGACTATCCAACCCCAGCCAAGCCTAGCTAACTGCACCCATAGGGGAGACCCATATCAAATTGGCAACCTGCAGAATTATAAGCAAATAAATGACTATAGTTTTAATCCACTCAGTTTTTTTTTAAGATTTTATTTATTTGAGGGACAGAGAGAAACAGAGACAAAGCATGAGCAGGAGGAGAGGCAGAGGGAGAAGCAGGCTCCCCACTGAGGAGGGAGCCCGATGTGGGGCTTGATTCCAGGACCCCGAGATCATGACCTGAACCCAAGGCAGACGCTTAACTGACTGAGCCGCCCAGGCGCCCTGCCACTGAGTTTTAGAGTAGTTTCTTATACAGCAATAGTAACTGTTACAGCACATAACACTTCGAACTCTTCCATTCTGCTGGTACAAGATATTCCACAAAATAATTCCCAAATAATATTTCTCTCTTCTTCTCAGCAGTATTCAAAGTCAAGAATCCACAGGATTTGACAAAGTCCATATTCTCTTTGTGAGTGCCCAACCCCAGAAGTCCCCAACCCCATAAGTCCATAAATGGCAGCTAAAGCAAATTGCTTCCCAGAAACCCCACCCATAACCCAAGCCGACCTTGAAAAATAACCAGGGTTGCTTCAGCATTCATTCTGCCCACCTGTGCACAGGAATGAGGGAGGGAGATTTGTCCTGGACTTTCTCAGGAGCCTCTGGCCAGGAAATCCATAAGTCTTTTCCAAGAGGAAGTAAAAGAGGCCCAGGGCGGGGCTGCGGGGGACAGAAGCTTCAGCAGCATGAGCCCCTGGCCAGCATGAGCCCCTGGCCAATGCTCCAAGACTGACTTGGCCTTCAACATGTGACATGGCTTCCAAAGCCCCCACCCAGAGCACACTGCTGGGTTTTGTTGAGACTTGCCTTGCATTTCTCCCTCAGTTCCCTAGGTCTGTGCTGCTCCCTTCTTCCAGAGAAAGATCTGCTGGCAGTACTCACCAGGGAAATTATACTCCAGCATCCTGACCCCATGGTATTAAAAACCTGGCCTGCCACATTAGCAGAACCTGAGATGCTGCCTCAGACACATGCAATCCTGGCTCTACTAGCTGCAAGTGTAATTAAGGTACAGGAGAAAATGTGGCCTTATTTTGCACAGGCCATTAATCCCAGAACCTTAGAAGCCAAGCATCTGGGGACACAACAGGGACTGAATTCCTCTTTTGAGGCTGGCTCACTTCCAAAGCAAGCACCCAAACTTCCGACCTTAATCACATGTCTTGAATGGGAAATGCCTAGAGGTGGTGGATGTGCACAGCAGGAAAACTTCATGCCCCTTTTAGGCCCTGCCCTGCCATTTCCCCCATTCAAGAGCTCCCCAGCTCTGTGAGATGGCTCTGAACTCACCCAGGGACATCTCAACCTTTCTTCTGGCCCCAAGACCATCCGGGATGAATGCTAGCCCAGATGTCAACCAAGAAGCATTCAAAAGTGTTATAATTGGCTAACTACATGGTGGTTTAAGAACCAGAAATTTTCTGTAAAACTTGAAACGTCCAGAGTCTCTTGAGTTTGGGTAACAATATGTGTGCTTGGCACAAGTCAACTGGAGTTAAGTAGTGGCTGGTCCCAGGTCCCCACGGTCCCCACTACTCCACATTGTATCATACTCAGCCTATCTCGCTCATTGGCATTATCTGTCTGGAGCCTGGAGCCTGGAGCCTGGAGAGTCATTTGGACTTTGCAAAAGATATGGAGATATGCTGTCCAAATGGCCTTACAAGGAAAGGCTTGCTGCCCAACTGTAGAGAGTGTGGTCAGTAGACAGCCTCTGTCTGTCACTTCTTCAACATCTGCCTCAGCTACAGAAAGCTGCCTCACACTCCATCCAGGGCTGCCATAGCCAGTGACTGAATGATGGGAAGTAAGAAAGTCCAGACAAGTGTAAAAGTCAACTTGTGTCTCTTGGGTGGAGATGGCCAACACTTAGGCTTCCAGTGCAGTTTGACTTCTTCCTCTGCTCAACCCTGATTTCTCCCCCGTCACTTCCCAAGATTGGTCCCTAATTAGTATTTTGTACCCCAAGCTCCATCTCAGTATCAGCTTCCGGAGAAACCTAACTTGTAACACAGAACTAAACTGAGGCTCAGACAGGGGCAGGCTTTCCAGCTTGTCCTGAACAGAAAGAGGCAAAGCCAAGGTCTCCTGATTCTGAGAATAGACCCTTGTTGGGAAATTTCCTTTTCCAAATCACTCTAGACCCACCCTGCCCTCTACCCTTGTGATACAAAAGAAAGTATGTCCACAGAAAAGAAGATGTCATAGGAAAAAAAAAAAGGTGTATTTGATGGATTTCTCTCAAAAGTAGAGCCCAAGACAAGGATTTGGGTGCAAGGGGTTAATTTGGGAAGTGATCTCAGGAAGCAGGAGTGAAGGAACGAACAGGAAGAATGGCACAGTGAAGGGAAAAAAGCCAACAAAATGGTGTGTTATTATAACAGCTTCCGTGGACAACTAGGGCTCGAGTCCATTAGGATCTCTGAGAAGTACCCAGACCGCCTCCCAGAGCTATGCACCTGAAGGATGGCTCCTGCCTCTAGTAAGTGAGGTCACCCCCAGAAGGTAACACGTACTCTGGGCCCTGCTTACACATGGGCCAAGCTCATTCCCAGATTGTCAAAGAATGTCCTAGGGACAAAAAGTGGAAAGCCATGCCCTGCACAGAGAAGCTGGCAATAGGCCTATACAAAACATAACACTCACTAATAAAAGAATTTACTAGCTACAGAAGTACTATATATGAGAGATTTTAAGTCTAGTGGTAGGAAGAAACCAGAAAGAAAGCTACACAAAGGAGGCTAGCTCTGAGCAAAGTTTTGAAGGATGAATAGGAGTTCACTACATCAGTAAGGTTGAAGGCTCAACCTGGAGACAAGTCTGCCTAGTGTGCTTGGAGTGCTACAAGCATTTTGGTATTTCTTGTGCATAAAGATCAGGAAGAGAGAAACCAAAGACAGACCTGTGAGGAAGGCAGGAGTTAGATCTACTCTAATACCATTCCAAAAATTTGCATTTTTGCCCAAAGGGTTTCCTTAATTTTATTTTTTAAAATATCATATGGTAAAATTGACTTTTTCTTTTGTTGTACAGTCCTATGAATTTTAACACGCATAGAAATTTATGTTACCACCACTATAATCTAAGATACAAAATAGTTCCATGACTTCAAAAACCTCCCTTAGTAGTCAGATCCTCCCTCTACTTCTTACGCCTGGCAATCACATATCTGTTCTCCGTCTATTTTTGTCTTTCTGCAAATAAACGGAATCATATCATATGTAAACTTTGAGACTGGCTTCTTTCACTCAACCAAATACATTTAAGACCCATGCAAGTAGTTTTTCCTATATCAATAGTTGATCCTTTGTTATTGCTGGGTAGTATTCCATCATATAGATGTTTATCTACTTACCTGTTGAGGGTTATTTGGGTCATTTCTAGTTTGGGGCAATTATGTATAGAGCCACTATAAACATTTGTGCACAGGGGTTTGTATGAACACAAATTTTTATTTCTCTAGGAAAAATACCTACAAGTGGGATCACTGTGTCATATCTTAAGTTCATGGTCAACTTGTTGAGACACTCCTAAAAGTTTCTTTCCAAAATTTTTGTGCCATTTTGCATTCTCACCAATAACATATAAGAATTCTAGTTGCTCCACATCCCCATCAGCTCTTGAATGTGTTTTTTATGTCAGCCATTCTAATAGGTGTGTAGCGATTTGCCCAAGAGGTTTTAAGCAAAAGGAAGACACGATCAAATCAGGGAGAAAAAGTAAAAGCAAGGAAACCATTTAGGATAGCGATGTAGTAATACAGACAAGAGACACTGGTGGCCTGGAGACGGTGATGGCAATAAGGATGAAATGTAGGGGAGAAATACTCTGGAGAAAAATCAATAGGACTTGGGGTGGCAGAAAAGTCTAGGATGACTCATCAAGACCCCAAAGTCTCACACAGAGAGGAAGTCGGAATTCCACTGTGAAGGGCTGGGGTGGGTCAGTGGGGAGTAGAGCAGCCTCCCTTCCCCACTGGGGAGAAAGCCCCATGCAGATGATTGCACCAAAGAGCTTGGTTCCATTTATGCAGGAAAATTTACATCTCGCTCTGTGGGGGAAGACGTGTCTATCTGCCAGGCTGTGTTGGCAGAATTATAAACCCGCCAACAGCCTACATTCTGGGAGTGACCTATGCCAGTTGTAAACACAAATGCATATGTCCTGATAGTGAATCAGATGAAGAGTTCCAAATATGGAGCAGTAGGGAAGCAGAAAACCTTAACAAACATCCAAATGCTGCCTCCTCCTTGGGGGTAAATTAACTTCTTTTGTCTAAATTAATGATGAGTTTGGAGAGTTGTCTTTTGTTGGTTCCAGTTGTTCTTAGAACTCTGGGTAAAGTGATCAGTTTTGAAGCCCCAGATAAAATAATGAATACCAGGAAATGAGAATGCTAATTAAAAGCTGTCACTTTGACATCATATTTGAGGCTTGCATTTAGTATGGTCTTGGGTAGGCTGTGTGCCAAGGCACTGGCTTCTCCAAAAAAAACCTTTGAAGAAGATACTGTAAGTTTTCCCCCTGAAAAAGGGATTAGAGTATATCCTGAGCATCCCAGTGACAGCTCCCAAGTTCCTGAGGCTGGGGAAGAACCAGCTGCCACTGTGGGGAATCCTGCAGAGTTCTCCGGTAGTTTCCCTTCTTCTCATCTCTATAGCATCCACCTTCCCTAAGGGCCCCAAGTACTGATAGAATTCTATTAAAATAAGAGGGACAATAAATGGAGGAAAACAGAAGAAAAGGGGCAGAGGGAGAAATAGGGAAAGAGAGAAGAAAAAGGAGAAAGTGAGGGATGGTGGAGGAGAAATCTGAAATGAAGGAAGAGGTCAGATAGGAAAGAAAGTTCTGCTTCAGACTTCCCCCAACCTGTCCCTTGGATCAAAAGAAAACTCGTGGATCCAATACACCAGGTCCCATGGATGACTACTTGTTCCATGCTTACAGAGTCAGCCTTGGGTCCTGCACACACCAAAAAGCCTGAAATGGTGAAAAAGCCTTGAACCTGGGGACAGAAGACCTGAATTCAAGGCCCAAGTCCACTCCCTGCTGGCTTTGCAACTGGACTAGTTACTATACTTTTGTGAATGCTATGTAGCTTTAAAAAAAATTAAAGGAGGGAGATGGATAATAATATTGTCTTCCAGTAATGTCATCCAGCAAAATTCTTATAATTAAAAGGCGGGGCAGATATCTACTCTAGACTCTTTGGATGTGCATTCGCAAGCATCTTTCGTGAGCTCCCACTATGAACCAGGCCCATGCTTAGTGCTGAAACCAGCCAGGAGCTGCTGTCTTTTCTGACTTTGAGTTTGAAAAGACAAAAATGAAAGCTTTCATGACAAGTGCTGCTGGACTCCAGGAATTGAAGAACATCCCAGCAAAGGTTAATTGGTTAAATTTATTAGCCACTAGAAGAGGAATTTCCACTTGGCAATTAAGTCTGCAAATATTGTAAAACCTTGTAGAGTGTATTTCTCCAAATTGATGTGTTCATTTTCATGTAATAATCAATTAGTGGGTGTTTCAGTTGCTTAATTAGCTCTGCATGTAAATTAATCTCTTCATATTGAAATTGCAAACCCAGTCTTGTAATGTTGGCCTGTTTCTGAGATAAATCAAATTACTGCATCCCCAGCAAAGAGT
This sequence comes from Callorhinus ursinus, assembly GCF_003265705.2. Taxonomy (NCBI): domain Eukaryota; kingdom Metazoa; phylum Chordata; class Mammalia; order Carnivora; family Otariidae; genus Callorhinus; species Callorhinus ursinus. The sequence continues at coordinate 6,800,835 of NW_027397118.1, forward strand.
CTTGGTTTTCAGAGTCACCAAAAGCCAGCAGGTTCCTTTTGCTGCCTGAGCATCAGGGCTTAGGGAGGATTTGGAGTATAATAGTCAGGCTAATTATATTTACCCATAAAGAGGACTCTGTGTCAGTTCTTATTTCTGCTCTTAGGCAAAGCTGCCTGTTGGATGATTAAAGTCTCTGAGCCATTTAGGTCTTATGCTTGGGTCTCAATATCACTGAGGAATCAAAGGTTTCTATTCCCCAGACAGAGGTGAGAGGTGAATTCCATTCCCTGTTCCATTAAGGAGACTGGGAAGTGAAAGGAAGGATAAATTCATGACCAGTGTTGACTCCTCAATCCAAGAAAATGCCAACTCCACCAAGAAGCCTCCCTTGACTACACTTACCTGCAGTGACCTCTCCTTTCCCCAAATTCCTCTAAGAAGGCTGTATCCTAGCTCTCACCTGTCACACACTGTGGTGTAGGCTTATGGCATAGACACAAACAGGCCTGAGTCTAAATCCTAACGCTGCTATTTATTAGCTGTGTGACTTTAGACAATTCAAGTACTCTCCTCACATGGAAAGTGAAAGTAATAATATTCCACCTCCTATTATAGCCCAAGTGAGACTCAAATGAGAACAGTGATCTGTTCTCTGGCAAATAGTAAAGCACTTTGTACACAGTATGTAAGTGTGGATTATTTCATGTTTCATGTTGTTTTCTTGCATCTTGAAAAAGTAGGGGCCGAATGATTGCTTCCCTCTTAGGTCTCAAACAGTGCCCACCCCAGGCTGGCTTGCAGCACAGCTGAGTGCTCAGCGGGGCAGAGGGATATAGGACACCTGGCCTTGGCCAGCCTTCCTTGGAATTCGGCTGCCTGGTCCCTGAACTCCTGTTTGGTTTGGTTCCCTATATTTTGAGAAATGTGAGAGAAATAAAATCCCACCTCCAGAGCATTCAGATTCTTGGGGCTGTGTAGACAGGCAAAGGAGGCCTGGGTCACCCATATAATCAGAACCTACCTGCCTCTATCCTTACTTTGTAAACATGGACAAAGAAACCAAGAAATGGAAACCTCGCCTTCTCCACACAGCTCAGCCAGTAGAAGATCCACTTTGGGACCAGAACCATCTTACTTGTTACCCCCAGGGTCCAGTCCCCAGAGGCACATCCAGAAGGCCCATGGACTCTGTACTGAGCCTCCCCATGATGTTGGGGAGCATCCAGGAGTCCTATACAGATCTGTGGTGATCAATGTCCCCAAGCAGGCATGGTCTAACATCCACCAACAGAACTCTGCCCTTGGATTAGGGTTATGGGGGAGAGATCTGTCACCATGGGGGGAAGGAGAGCTCCCTGAGGCAACGACCCCTTCTGGCCCAAAACCCTCAGCACAGCTCTGAACACATAGTAAATGCTCAGTAAAAACTTACAAGAAGGGGTTGGGAGGAGCACAAATAATGGAGTAAGTGAACCCATGAGTATGTAGGAATAAGGAAATAAGTAAATGAATGAATGGACAGAAATGAAAGAATGAAGAAAGAAGTGGATTCTAATGAACAAATGAATGAAGGAGCAATTCCAGTGAAGAACGGAGAGCCCAGACTTCCTGTCCATGTCCACCCTCTAGAAAACATTCTCCCTTGCCTCCTGGGTTCACCGAGAGCCACACAAGAATGGGACCATTTTTCCTCATATCTAGGAATCCCCCTCATCCTTAAGGGCTCGGGATGTTTTTTTCAAGTCATTGAGAAATTCATTTTCACACTTCTTTATCTGCTGCCTGAGAGCGCAGAGTGTTTCTGCAGCCAACAGTTATAGTGTCTAGAATTTTCATTCAGAACCAAGCAACCCTCACCTGCCAGCACAACGGTGTGAACAGAACTTCCCCAAGGGACCACAAGTTCCAGAAACACCACCCAGAGCCTCTGGGAATGCTCTGATGACCCAAAGCAATATTTATTTGGGACAGGTAACTGAGAGCTGAAGATTTCCCAGCAAAACATGGGGGAATAAACACTCTTTCTCCCCAAGTTCCAATTTCTCTCCCCAGCCTTGGAAGTGAGGCCTCCCTGGCTCCATGTTCCCAAAGCCTGGTGCTGTACGGTGGTGCTCAGCTGTCTATACTGACTCCCAGGAGGGAAATGTTAAGGAGCTGCTGATGAAGGACCCAGAGCAGCCACCCACATAAGCTACCCAGGTTTTCTGCAGAAACACTGAACAATTAAAATTGGTTTCTTTAATATCCTTCTCTGTCCTGTTCAAGGATGGGATGCCCACCCTGGTCTCCTTTCTAGCTGCTAACTAACCCGTTTACCACCTCCTTCCTGCAACACACACAACCCTGCCAAATGCAAACAAGATTCACTGTTCTCCGACCCACAGTTTTCTCTCTCTCTCCTCTCTCCCTTCTCTGTTCTAAATCCTATTTTCCTGGCAAGAGTCCACCGACTATTTTCCCTTATTAGGTTGACCAACCATCTCATTCTGCCCAAACCTGAGGGGGTCCCTAGGAGGCTAGACTTTCAGTTTTATAAAATGAGGCAGTCTTGGACAAACTAGGACAAGTGAGTCACCTTATCACTTGCATGTGTGCAAAATAGCTGTCTCTCACTTCTTCCATGAAATCACTTGACAGGTGATACCCTTGAAACACGTACACTAAGCACTCAATAAATACTAGCTATGATGGTCATTTTTGTTGTTTTATACTCAGGCGTTCATGAACAATGTTACCCCCACCCCAGTGATGTTCCTTCCACCCTCCTGTGCCCACAACTCAACAGTGTGGCACAGAGAATGTTTGTGGTGAGTCCAATGGTATCATTTTAATTTGACAAAATTCACTGCGTTCCCAGTGAAGGAGATTCAACTATAAACCCTGGATATCCTGGCTCTGTCCACATGAGGCTCATGGCTGAGTGTGAGAGAGGAGCACTGAGTAAATGAACACCAGAGTTGATACATACTTGCAGATTATGGTAAGAGTGAAAAGGAGATACATAGGTGCTATGAGAAAGCTAAATAGGGGAGCCCTAATTTCAACTGGGAATCCAGCCAGGCCTTTCTGAGAAAGTCACGATTAAATTAAGACTAAAAGGGCAGTGGGCAGGTAGTTGGAAGAGGTGAAGGGCCCTTGAGAGTCATAAGCAAGCATCCCTGCAAATTTTGATTGTTCCTTGAGTTCTGATGATTAATGAACTAGAAAGTCTACTTATTTAAAGGGAGCAAGTGGTGGAAATTGTAAAGGTAAAGACATTCACATAGTATACATAGTTATTGCACATTCAGCTGCTTTGTGAGAATTGTGATACATGTATCTGCCACAAAATCTAGACTGACATCAGAGCTCTTGGCCGTAGATGTTTGTCCACTTTTCTCAAAAGCTCCTGTGGGTAAAGAAAAGAGTATGAGATTCTGGGTCAGAAGCCCTGGAGTCAAGATCTCATTTTGCCTTTTGCTGACATTTATGACCTCTGGGTTTCACTCTACCTGTCTGTAAATGGGTACAATCATGATGCCTTTCCCTACCCTCAGCTGCCTCACAGGGTTTGTGTGAGGAACAAAGGAGTAAAGCCCTGGAAGAAATTGTCATTCTTAGCATCTATCTTTCCCTCCAAACTATAAGCTACTTTAGGACCCAACCACATGTCCCAAGAACGTGGCAGGAGAATGGTGGATGTCTGAGAAATGATTGGTGAAGTCGCATGGTAGTGAGAGGTAGAATAACCACATGAGATCTAGATTCCGGAAAACTCGTGCTGGACTCCAAGTCCTGCCCCTTTCCAGCTGTGTGACCTTAGACTGGTGACTGAAACTCTCTCTGCCTCAGTCTCCCCAGCAATGTGGCAGGGTTGATACTGTCCAAGTTCAAGGTGCAGCTGAGAAAGCCAGTGAAAGATAAAGGGGTTAGTTTAGCGTCCAGCCACAACTTTGTCACCACAACTCTTTAAAATAATTCAAGTCCTTTCCTGCCTAAGAACCTTTGCACATTCTGTTCCTTCTGCCTGGAATGTTGTTCTTCCAGCTCCTTGTATGACTGGTGCTCCCTATCCTCCAATTCTTACCTTAAATGCAATGTCCTCAGAGTAGCCTTTCCTGGCCACCCCACTTCAGTAAGGATCCTTCTGTAAATCTCTGTCCAAAAACTCCACGTGATAGTATTGCTATGTAAAACATCACCCCAAAACTTAGTGGCTTAAAACAACAAACACTCAGATTCTTGTAGCTTTTGTGGGTCAGGGATCAGGCCATGCTTGGGGGGCCCTCTGGTTCAGAGTCTCTCACAGGCCGAGATCAGGTGTGACTAAGGCTGCAGTCATCTCAAGGGTTGACTCGAGGAGGAACCAGACTCGCTTGCGAGGCTACTGATGGGAGTTGGGCTTCACTGGCTGTTAGCCACAGACAGCAGCTCCCTGACCTGTGAGCTATGGCAGGTGGCTTCTATCAGCATTCGGTCTCAGAGAGAGAGGGAGAGAGATTGGTGACGAGCACGACAGGAGTCATGGTCTTTTTATAATCTCTGAAGTGACATCACCTCACTTTGAAGTGAGTCATAGGCCTGGGCCATACTTGAGCGGAGAGCATTACCGGTCCTAATAGCCAGAAGGGAGGGTCACTGGGCTGCCTGCCAGAATAACCTTATTAACACTTGACCGATTCATTATTTCCCATTTATTTCAGGCACCTCTTTAGAGTATGGCACCTTCCACAAGACAGTAAGCTCCATGAGGGCAGGAGTCATGTGCTCAGTGCCAGACAAATAGTAGGAGTTTAATAAATGGTCAATAAACAAATTAACCAAAGCTGGTGCTGTGCTGTGGGCTGGCGGATGACAAGACTCAGGCCCCCTCGCGGGTGTGTGGGACAGACAAGTAAACAGACAGGCACAGCAGGTGATGTCTGCGCTTTTCTGCTTTTCTAAACCTCACAAGGGACCATGGCTCTTGCCTTGCAAAATGACTGAGAAAATTTCCCAATTTCTGCAGAAGGATTTGTTTTGCCTTCTGGGTCCCTGTCATAATTTCCGATGTTGTGCCAACTCATCCCTGTGTGTTGGGGGGCCAGCAGGGGAGACACAGACAGACAGTGGAAGGAAAAAAGTTCTACAGGGCACAATAATCCTCTGAAAGGTTTTGATGAGTCGACCGGCCAGGGGCCTGTGAGCTGGCTGTCTGCTGCCCACCGCCCTGTTTGATGAATCGTTTGCCAAAGAGCGTGGCCAGTGGGAGCTTTGACCTTGGAGAGAGAGTGATCTGTCTTCATGGAAACACACTGTCATAAGCACATGTCTCAATTTTGCTTGGAAAGGCGCTGGGGTTGTGTGACAAGAGAGACTTGGACATGGCTAAGGAGGAAAAATGTGTGGTCCATCCAGGGGCATGGAAGCAGCTAAAATTAACCCAGAGTGACCCTGGAGAGTGGGGCTGGAAATCAGCATGTTTCCCTCCAGTGGCAGCAAGTCCCCAGCAAGGCCAGCAAAGTCACTCCTTCCTTGGGGAGCTAAAGAGCCCCTCACCTCCCATCTCCCATGACCAGGCTCTCCATTTGTCACCAAAGACAAATGGGGAGGGCATCTTTGGAGGCAGTGCCTTTGGTATCTAGGTCCCTCACAGCAAAAACCACACACTGGCCCCTGCTTCATCCTGAAGGTCAAGGAGGTGATGCCCTAGGGGACAGGATGGGTGATAAATCTGGCATCTCCACAGTTACCTCTCTGAGGACCTGGCTGAGCCGCTTTCCTCCATCTGCACCGACAGGTCTGGGGGAGATTTATCTGCCAGGATCTAGGGCCTGCTGCAGAAGCAGCCAACTCATGAATCTGGAGGAAAGGCATTGACTGAAGCCCAGGGTGTGCTTATTAAAGAAGAGAAAGGACAGGAAGAAGAGCTCAGAGCTCCTGCAGGGCTCCTGTTTTGAGTGACATAAGATGAAGGTATTATGGGATGGCTGGGCCGGGCTATTTTGGGATGAATTGGACAAATAGACAATGTTCATGGGGAGAAAATAAAAGCCAGAGGTGCTCTGAGAAGCTGATCATGGGCAACTGATAAAGAGGCATTTGCCAGAGAGGGAAAAGCAGGTGAGGGGCTTCTGAAGGACTGGCCCTTAAGGTAAACCATAGGGCTTTGCTATCAGAATGATGTGTTGACCTCTCCCACGACCTGCGCGGGCACCGATAGAGAAGGCAGGGGTCCAGGCCTGGTGAAGAGGGAAGGTGTCTGTCTTTCTGAGGTGGGGTCAGGGTCAGTCTGCCTGGAGGCAGAAAGCTGGACAAGATAACCTCAGAAGAGATTCTTCCAGGAAAGCTGTGCTTTAGCTCCCAATTTTGTGTGGTGTTTGTCTTTCCTTATTTTCTGTGTGTGTGTTTGATTCTTTGCCAGGGCCATTTTGGGGCACAAAATGTCAGGGAACCAAAGATCCAGTCCTGAGTTTTTAAAAGGATGATGTCCTGTCTATTTATTGTTGTTTTATCTTCACATTCCACAAGGTAGGGCAGACACTGCAACCCACAAGCCTGGCTTAGACCTGACTCTAGCCAGAGCTCATGATAGAGCTCAAACCAGGCCCATAAAGGTGTCCCTAGACTTAGGGGGCCCAGGGAGCTGAGAAAGAGGGAATCCCAAGACTAAGCCATCAGGATTTGTTAAGAAGACACAAAGGAGAATTGAGGAAATCCCCAAAGTCCATGTGAATGGCATAGCAATTTACCAAGTATCACCCAATGCCAACACAACCAAAGCCCCATGAGACTGACCCCTAGCAGCTTTTCTGAGTATATATGTCGGCTCCACACCACATCTTTTCTCAGTTTGATTTTACCCCCGTGATAGTTAATTTTATGTGCACTGGATACCCAGATATTTGAGTAAACACTATTCCAGGTAAGTCTGTGAGAATATTTCCAGATGATTTTAGCAAATGAATCAGGAGATTGCATAAAGCAGGTTGCTCTCCCCAGTGTGGGTGGGTCTCTACCAATCTGTTGAGTGTCTAAACAGAAGAAAAATAGAAGGAAGAATTTGCCCTGCTTGGCCACTTGAGCATCAGTCTTCCTCTGCACTTGCTCCAATACTAACATCATTGGCTCCCCTGGTTCTCAGGCTTCAGGCTTGAACTAAGGTTGTACCACTGGCTTTCCTGGGCCTCCAGCTTGCAGATGGCAGATGATGGGACTTTTCAGCTTCCATAACCATGTGAGCTAATTCCTTATATTTTTAGCCTATTGGTTCTGTTTCTCTGGATAACTCTGACTAGCACACTCCCCACCCCAGGATGACATTGATCTGGTCACTTCTAGATCTGGAAAATATTTTTATTCTTTGGGTCGTGGTATTCTTATCTCCTATAAAGGTTTAAGATTAGAGTAATTTAAGATCTATGAACAGTGGTTAACCAGCTATTAATATTTCAAAAGGAAATAACACTTAGAAGACAGCCACCTCAAGAGACAGTATCATATGAATCCCACTTATAATTATAGAAAACCCCACCAGTTCTTCTTCTGCTTTCCTTTTGGCTTTGGGGAATGATGTATGCTAGTTACCCAGTTTATAAAGTTGCATACAGCCAACGTTCAAAGAATTGGAAAAAAGTAAAATATACTGACACTAAATTTTATCATCAGACAATTATAATTCCATGGGCACAGGAGAGCCAGATAATCTGATATTTCAGAAAAAGCCATCCCTCTAGATTTTTGTGTGATATTCCCAACTTTAAAATGCAGTCAACTAAAGTTGATAGGCTCAATCCTGGAAGAGGTGATTTCTCCATGAAGAAATAAAATATGACTGAGTGCCAGGTTCTGCCCATTAGCAAAAGTCTGCTCTACCTGATTTGGGGTCCTAAAGTCTTTGGGTGACTGATGGTAGTTATAATTTTCCTGTTGTTTGGATTTTGGATTTAAAAAATTAGCATTAAAGGGTCATGGAGAGATAGTAGAACGGGAAAGAAGGGAAGGAATAAAAAGCAACATAATCCTAGCTGAGTCCCTTCTCCTCCTATAAAGGTATATACATGAGTCTTAGATGAGTTCTGGGATGCCATAAAAGGGCACAGTTCAAAGTGTGAAAGTTCAATAGCAGGTAGCTTGAGATAAAGGAGCAGGGAAAACAATGAAGATTTTTCAGACTAGACCAGGGCTGCTCAGCCTCCTGACACCCCCCAGAGACCCTCTTTGAAATGACAGTTGCTTGTTCTGCAAAGGTTCGTCTTCTACCAGCTGACCATGAGCACTTGCTGACCAGCTGAAAGAAGGGTCTCAGGTCACTCTAATCTATGTACTACACACCGATCAATAACATGGAGCTGTGCCCTCCCCCCAAACACAAATGTGTAACTCAATCAGCGATGTGAAGGTGGAGGCAAGATTTGCCCCCGAAAGCCTGCTGTGAACAGCAGAAAATGTGGGTGATTTCATTATCTGAGATTGCTTTGTCATATTTCTGCTGAACCGAAGGATAACTGAAATGAACATTAATAATTCAGCACAACAGCCAGAGCTGAAGAACCTCTGGGCCCTGCCCATCCTGGCCTTAGTCTCCTCCTGGGTTTGGCTCTAGAAACAACCTGGACCCCCACAGCCAGGAGTAGCCCCAAAGGCAGGGTCTGTGCCATTACCCAAGGTTAGTCAAATCTGAGGGGTTGTGTGACCCCCACAGGAGATGAAATCCTTATGGAGTAGAAACAGGTGGATCCCCAGACCCAACCTACGGTCAGGACCCCTAGGCAATGTCTGGGAGCTCAAGGAAAGGGGGGGGTCTTTCCCAAACCAGAGTTTGCTTCTTTCTTTTAGTGCTGTTTCCTTCAGAGGTAGTCTTGGGTTTTCTTTTGACCCAAGGGACAGGTTGGGGGAAGTCTGGAGCAGAACTTTCTTTCCTATCTGACCTCTTCCTCCATTTCAGATTTCTCCTCCACCATCCCTCACTTTCTCCTTTTTCTTCTCTCTTTCCCTATCTCTCCCTCTGCCCCTTTTCTTCTGTTTTCCTCCATTTATTGTCCCTCTTATTTTAATAGAATTCTATCATGCCAAAGCCAAAATGTCTTAGGGGCTTCTGGCACCAGGGGTAGCAAACTCAGATGCCCTCGGGGGCCAAGCAGGTTACATAAACATGTAAAGCAGTCCAGGCATCAAGTACTACCATGGACAGGTGGGCAGAGTGTGTCCCCTACCTAAATGCATGCAAGTTTTATATTTTCAAAATCCAGTGCTGGCCAAACAGAGCACATTGAGGACCTGAAGGGACCCATGAGTCCCCAGTTTGTGACCCAGTCTAGGCTGGCTCTCTTCTTTCAGATAATGACATCAACAATCAGAGGAAGAGAAGTAGTTGGCCCAAGTCACACAGGTTGTGGGGTCTCCCAACTTCCAGGCGATGGCCCTTTCTACACCATTCTGTGCATTTAGTCATTCACTGATTTATTTCCACATTCAGCACTGACTCATTTTTGCCCCAGGCACCAAGGACACAGATGAACCAGCACACCATGCCCCCCCCACCCGCCAAGGACCATTGGTTTGACTGTGGGAGATCAGATGGTGGTGTTCGGTGTGACCAGGGCTGAACAGGTCACAGGCCATCTGCCCATATCCCAGAGGCACCAAAAAGACTCCTTCTCAGGCCTTCTGAGATATCCTTCCTTCTGACCTTGGACTGTCACCTGGAAACCCCAGGTTCTTCTATACTGGATAACTAGCTGAAGCAGATGTAACCATCAAAATGTCCACCTGTTAACTCACCTTGAGCAGACTGCGAATGGCCTTGGCATCTGATTAGCCAGGCTGCCCCCCCCTTCCTCTCCATCCAGGAGCAGAATCAGATGAATCCCTCTGGCTTACCTACTACCCTCTAGAATAGGGTCTCAGACACCCACAAGCTCACTGTTGGAATGAAAATCATGGTGTGCCCTCAACAAAGCAGAAACAAACCTGAGTCCAGGCTAGAAGGCCTACAGACCAGGTCTTCATTTCTCAGGAGTCTCTAAGCTTCCAGACATGTGTTTGTCCTGCATGGGCCACAGGCACTTAGAAAACATAGTACCTCACTCACTCACTCACTCACTCACTCAGACATTCACTTGACAAGCATTGGCCAAGGACCTGTTATGTTCTGGGCCTAGAAATGTGTGAGATACAGACTCTGCTTCAAACAGCCACCATCCTCATAGGGACATGGCAGCCATCACCATTCTTTCTGGGGACCAGAATGAGAAGACCATGGTCCGTAAAGCCTGGAGTCTTCTATGCTTCCTGTCTCCCTGCTTTGGGTTTCCCTTGACCTCTGGCCTCCTTTTCCAATTTTGACAACTCCATTTCAAAGTCTCAAAGAGCCTCTTGGTCCTCTTCAAATTCTCATCCTGTAGCTCTCACCAGAAACCCCGGAGGAATATCAGGCTGCTAGTCCTAATTCATAGATGAGGGAACTGAAGTCCGGAAAAGAGAAATGATCCACTCAAGTCACAGGGTTAAGTGGCTGCACTCGGATGAGGTCTTAGTTTCTCCCAATATCTGTGGAGAATGAAAGGTAGATATTCTGGAAGATGGTGCAACGAGGGACACAGTTACATCCTCATCTCTGTGAAAAAGCTGTGACTTTGAGACAAAGGTCGCCTCTGGTCGTGGGGCCTGTATTCTATTGTCAGAGCCTCAGAGATGGGCAAGCATTTCAGGGGGACATCTGTTAAAGCCATAATAATCCCCACATTTATGAGTCTTTACTCATTACTTAGTATTTACTAAGTACTCTGTCCTGAGTTCTAAGAGATTTACATTTAATTTTTACAATGACCATATGGTCATAGGTATGATTTTTACCCTATCTTGTAATTCAGAAACTGAAATACTAAGAAGTTGTCTAACTCAGCTCACAGAGGGAGATGCATGACTGAAGCAGGGAATGTGGCTCCAAAGACCATGCTCCTAACTGCTCTGGCACATGGCTTGGCCCAAGCACATCTTCCCACTTTGAAGAAAGAGGAGTATTGATTGATGAGGAAAAGGGGGAGAGGTCATGGATTGGTAATTGCCAAACAAATAAGTGGGGAGCATTCAAATCCCTGTCAGCATGAAAACCCAAGAAGGCAGATCATGTTTACCTCTGTCCAACATCACAGCTGGACACTGGTCCAGTCAGAGAGGCCTTGGTCAGAAGAGAAAAACAAAGAAAAAGAGATTCCATGTACCTCAGTGAAGTGGTGCTCTTTCAGCAAACCTCAAAAACAAGTTCCAGAAACCCCCATAAGCTCTTCCTGTCATATTCCATGGGCTGCCCAACCTGCCACCTTCATGCCTCACCATCAGAGATGTACTGAGGTTAAGGTGCCTATCGACATGTACTCTCCCTCAGGACAGGTAGCCCACTCAATCTTTGTCAGTTGTACAAGTTCTCTATTGCTGTATAATAAATTACCACAAATCTAGTGGCTTTAAAAAAAAGCACACATTTATTATCTCTCCTGTTCTATGGGTCAGGAATCTGGACACAGCTTAGCTGGGTCCTCTGTTCAGTATCTCACAAGGCTGCAATCAAGGTGTTAGCCAGGAGTGGGGTCTCATCTGAAAAAGCTCATCTGGGGAAGGATCCACTTCCAAACTCAACTGGTTATTATCAGGCTTAGGTTCTTTGTGGGTTATTGGACTGGGGCTTCTATTTGCTGTTGAGTATTATCCAGAACCTTTCTCAGTTCCTTGTCATATGGGCTTCTCCAACATGACTTTCTGTTTCACCAAAACGTATAAGCTGAGAAAGCAGTAGAGAGAGTCTGCTAGTAAGACAGAAGTTACAGTAATCTTTTCTAATCTAATCATGGAAGTGGCATCCCCTCAACTTTGGTCCTATTGGTTAGAAGCAAGTTACTCCAGGGAGCAGAATTACACAGGTTGTGAATACTGGCAGACAAGGAACATTGAAGCCATCTTAAGAGCTACTTACTACATAAGTCATTACTACATTAGTATGAATTCATTTATTAGCTCTTTACAGGAAAATGGTTAGATGATAGCAAAGGGATTTTTAGGAAAGGAGGAAGGAGGAACAATTTTGGGGTCTGGGCTCTGCCCTGGAGGGTAGCCTTGGTGAGCAAGCTGTGAGCAAGCCAATAAACCAAATGTGGGTTTCCCAGAGACTTGCTTCCATATTTGTAGATAGGTAGGGGCAGAAAGAACTGGGCCAGTCCATGTGGTTTTTCTCCATTTGTCTCCATACCATGGCTTTGGCACTAAGTCAGGAACTGAATATCCCATGGTGGTAAGACTGGCACTAAGCCTTCATTGTCCCATTGTTCGAGTCACCAGAGCATTCACCCTCTCCCTCTGTGGCCTAAAGGACACCCCAATTCTGGCTTGTATCACAAATTTTGAGCTATTCTGTGGGTCTGCTACTGAAATCCCAGGCCCAACACTGCAGGGATTAGCCTTGTTGCTTGCATTTTCAACATCGTGGTTCCCTGTATTTCCAAAGCCATGACATTCTCCCTGAAGAGGTTATATAAAGGAACACTCACTTTATTAAAAGACCTCTGATGGAAACACATCATTATCTAAGATTAGTTTAACAAAGGCTTAATAAAGACAACAACGAGAAGATATTAACTCATTTGGCTCATGTTTTAGAACCTGACAGATCTGAGAGAGGTAGGGTTTTTTTCAACAACAGTGATGGATCAAATCTGTTTGCATTAGAAATTGGCTAATGTGCTGATGCCCCAGAAATCTTGTGCTGAAGCTGAGAAGACATTGAACCTGTCTTAATGCATGAACCACCTCCCCACTCGCAAAGCTCACCACCACCCAAGCCAGACCCTTTCAGAGGCTGAGACATGTTGCACAAGAAGCAAGGAGTCTATTTCATTCCCCTTACATAGAGACTTACCATTCTCATCCATTTATTTTAAGCAAATTATTCAGCCAAGTTGACAAGCATGAAAAAAACATGACCTACCCTGGGCTTTTCAAAAGAGATTTTCTCCTAAATATGATTCATTGTGCTCTGATCTCTCACTGTATTTTTATCAAATGTTCCATGCCAGCTCTTAAAAGGACACTGTCAACTCTGCTGGTTGTGGCTGATTTCTTTGACTCTGTTGTCAGATGAATCCCTTATCAACTTGCAATAGAAAATTCCACCTTCCAGAAGCTTTGGGAGGTGCCCAAAGGAGCCTCTGCAAGTCTGGAGACAGACCATAAAAACATTCAGTCACAAACATGTATAAAGTAACCATGATATGCCAGGCTCCATTCTAAGCGCCGTGGTACCAACCATTAAAAGGGCATTTATTGTCCCCAATCTCCTGGGGGGTTTCCCTCTAGAAAAGGAGACAGCCTGTAAATAAATAAAAAATTAAATGAGTAAAATAATGTTGGACATTGATGAGTGCTATGAAGAAAATAAAACAGTGATATCACACAGAGTGACTAGATAGAGGGGATTAGGAATGCAGAGTCTTCCTGGGGAAGCATTATTTGAGTGGAATTCTGAGTCAAGAGGGTGAGCCAAACAAGGCTCTAGGGAAATAGCATTTCAGTAGGGAGAACAGTGGCTCTCCGTCTCCTCTGTTGTGGACGCCACCAATCAAGCTGGTCAAGTTTCTGCCATTATAGATTGTGTGACAGGAAGACTAGCTCTTCCCATGGCCAGAGAAGAGAGGAAAGATCTACAAGAGAAGATCCTGGGGTGTGGGCTCTGTTGTCTCTGCAGTAAGCATCAAGGGTACTAACAACAGGGAACACTCTGCCTTGTTTACTATTACATTCCTGGAACTTGGTATATGGCACAAAGTAGCTACAAATTATGGTTGGTTGAATAAGAAAATGAATGGTAAATGGGAGGAAAGGGGCTTAGAAGAAAACAACTAGCTAACCAAAAGGTCATAGTTAATGATCCTTAGTATGCAGGGCAGAGGGACATCTTGTTATACCTTGCTTCTTGATAATAATTATTAACTATCATTCATTAAGCACTTATGATACTCAATGCATTCATTGAGCACTATGATAAGCAATTTATATGTTTTAACTTTTTTAATCCTCCCCAGACTCTTTGAGAAAGGTATTATTTCCTTGTTACACACAAAGACATTGAATCACACTGATCCACCACAAATCCACTTCACTTGTAAGTAGATATGGGAAATGATAGAGGATGAAAGCTGGGAAATCTCATGACAATCCTGTATCCCACTTGTACATGACTCCATCATACCAGTAGAGAACACTTAGGAGAATTTGCTTCCAATGGCTTCTGATATTTATAGTCCTGGGTGATGATTCTGTGACTTTTTCAGGTTCTTCGCCCTTCCTTTATTTATCCATTCATTCAAATATGTTTTTTGAGTGTCTACTATGGGCCAAGCACTGTGCTGGAGATATATATCAGTAAACAAAGCAGATAAAAGACTCTAGAACTGTTGGCCTCCCACCAAGAGGTCGTCCTTGGCATGTGGGACAAGAAGAATATAGCAGAGAGACTAGCAAAACAATAATTCATGTCTGTTTTCTGCTCACTCCCTACTTCCACAGTCTAGCCATTTCTAGAACATATGGCAATCTGCCAACTAGTAGAACATGGCACGGAGACAAGTGGGTAAGAAGAAATAGCAGTGAGGAGCACTGAAGACAAATATAATACAAAAAGCAAAGTCTTAGCATCAGGGCTGGCCTCCCTTTGTCCATTGGAAGTAGGATGCTAGAGCAGTCAATCTCTGTGGCCAAACTTCATGGCTAGACTCTACAGCTGGTTTTCAGAACAGTTCAGATTCAAAGCACCCCTACCACCTTCGCAACAATGCCAACCCAAAGCATTCTTTTGTTCCATCCTTCCAGTACTTTCCATCACTTTTGGTTCCAGCGCACTTCCTGGGCCACCCATCAGCCTTTCCTCTCCCAACTTGTGTCATCTCCGTGTTGCCATCAGATGCCTATCTTTTGGATCATAATAGCAGGAAAAGGAGGGCTTCTTGCCTATAGGGCAGAGGAAGAAAAGTGTTACCTGACAAAGATCAGCTCTTGGAAATAGAGGCAGAGCACACGGGGCTGGAACAAAGTGGCCAGTAGCTTTCTCTTTAGGCATTTCTCCAACTCTTGGGTAAGCTTTTCTTCTTGGAAACCAGGTAAAATTCCTTGCTTTATGCTGAGCCAAAGGCACAGTGTTTATGATCATTGTGCTAGGTGTGTGCCCTTTCACAGAGGACCTCACACCTACCTCTGGGAAAGAAAAACACTGCCACTTACCAGTTTTTCCCATCAGTTTTTATGCTGTCTCAACTCCCCTCGTCTTTAATCCTCAAACTATTCAAACACCCTGTGTCTAAATACACCCTGCACTTTATCTAATCCTATTAACCTGTCAGCACCACCTGTTAGCTGGTTGATCTTGGATAAGTTTCTGAACCCTTCTGGGCATCATTTCTCTGTCTATAAAATGGGAATAATAGAACTTCAAGTTCTTATGAATATGTGCAAATCTCTACATAGTTCCTGGCACATTGGAGGCATGCCAGCATGATTCTCAACCCTGGGTGCTCGTTAGAATTACCCAGGGAACATTTAAAAATATTGATGTCTGACCCCCAACTCAGACCCATGAGATTGGAACCTCTCAGGGTGGGAGCCTGGGTATCAGTACTTTTTAAGACTCCCTAGGTGATTCTAATTTGCAGCTAGAAAGACAGCCACTTCACTAGATAAATGGTAGCTATTATGGTTGTTGCTGCTGCTGTTTTTAATCCACATTGTCCAAATGCAAACCTAAAGCTACAAGACCTCTAAGGAAAAAAGCACTCACTTGTATCTGAAAATGGTAGAGTGCTTGTGGTCCTCAGCCAAGCCCCTGTCATCTTTCAGCGGGAACTAAATGAACCTCAGAAGTCCATAGCCCATGGCACAGCGTCTCAGGTAAAAGGCACCTAATCAAAAATTTCAGGGATAATTGGCAAATTGGCTCTTCATAAGAGGGAAGTAATCTGAATTAAGCATCATGAGTTAGCAGGGAGAGGTGCCTGTGGCTCTGTGCTCTGGGCATATGCCACATCTGCATAAATGAGTCAGTGTCAGGGACACAGGCTCCCTCCCCCGTGACCCTGCAGCACTGCTCCACATCTGAGATCAGTGATTGAAGCATTTCAGAGAGGGGAGCCCATTTGGCAAATTTGAATTCCAAAGCCCTAGCTGTTTGATCTGGAGTAAGAACCTTGGCACCCACACAAACCCAAGCAGGCAAATGTGAGCGTGAATCCTGGGAAACAAAACAGGCTCATGTTCCATTTGTGGTCAGACTGGAACAAGCTGCCCATTTTGTAACATTGCTGCCTTGTGGTAGAATTTATGACATCAATGTGTTCAAAGGCAATTTTTTTTAAAAAAAAGGAAAGAAATTTTAAAAAGAAACAATTTCCTTTCCCTGTGTCCCTTTACCTGAATTGGAGTCACAGCTCTCATTATTTCATTAGCGGTCTCATTCCCTCGATGGCAACTGGGTTCATGAGCATTTGATTTAAGCTGCAGTTAAAAGCCCCAATCATAGAAATACATTTTCAGAAGATAATTGGGTGCATCATGCCAGCTTGTTGGCCTGTTAGCCAGCTCTAATTGTTGGCCAGTAAATTAAAAGCAAGTACAAGTAAATAGTTCATCCAAAGACACATCAAAGAGAAGGAAGTCATGTTCCCATTGATCAAGGACTCTGCCCTCTGCCCTGACCAGGACTTTTTCCTTTGCTCAGAACTACAAATCCATCACTCTGGTCTAAGAGATGTGTGGGGGTGGCAGGACATTTTCGCTGCTTTGCATTATATTATAATGGAGAGCTCTTAAGAGAATGATTTCCTGTCTTGCCTTTTTCCTTCAACACCCTGCTTCTTTTTCCTTGCCCCCCAAATGAGTTATAAGTCTTTACTTTTTCATCTTGTTCTTCGCCCTCCTCTTGTATAAGCTCATAGAAGTAGCTTGAGCTGAATAAAGGCTTTTTATTTTTATTTTTTTTTCCTGAAGGAATGGCAGAATGTTCAAAATATAGACTAGGTTGCCTCTGCAGGTTAAGAGTTCCCCTTTATTGGGGAGTGGTACCTTGGGTAGTACCTTGGGCAGTAGAGAAATTTTAAGCATTGGATGGGGGTATTATAATATATCAAAGGAAGGTAACTGATCTTTACCATTCTTCTAGAAAATTTGCAACCTGGTTTTCCTTTGGGAAAGCTCCTATTCCCCTCAGCCTATAGAGGGTGGGAGTTATGGTAGATAATATTATTTGCAAGTACTCACTCATCCCTTTCTCCATGGGAAGAGCATACGTCCCAGCCCCTATGATACTATCTTAGCCATGTGACTGACTTTGGCCAATAGAATATAAATGGTCATGACATATCACATCTGAGTGGAAGCTTCAAATTGATCATATGGGTTGGCTTGGTTTCCTGCTCTTCCCCTCTGCCTCAAAAATGATCTTATATACATAGAGGCTGTTCCTGCAGCCTGAGTGAGAAGACGCATTGTGAGGATCCCAGAAGAGCTAAGAAGAATCACAGAGCAGCTGTGGCAAACCCACAGTCACCAACATTTAACAAGAGAGGGAAATACTTAGCAAAGTCAGTGAGGTGTGGTGTATCTTATGGAGGTCTAGGAGAGAAAGAGGCAAACTTCCCCACAGGGCATGAAGCTGGTTTGGGGAAGATGGAATTGCTGCTCCTTTCTTGTCACAACAAAGCTAGAACATAAGGCCCAGATGTGTAGGAAAACCAGCCTGAGATACAGAGAAGCCAGACATTATGGCAGCACTTGAGCTTGGACCAAACCATATTGACAGCGGATCCTCCCCTGAACATTTTAGTTATGAGAGCCAGATCCCTCTTTGCTCAGGTCTGTTTGCATTGGGTTTTCTGTCACTTGCAACAGAAAGAATTCTCACTGAAACAGATTCCAAATCTGAGTTTCTTATTCTCTCCCCATTGCCCCCTCAAGGGATGAAGGAGCCCACACATCGGGAGCAAAGGTGTTTTTTAGACGGAAAAACTCCTGAAGACCTGGAAACTTAAAAGCCTTAGAATAAGTTCTGCCTTGTAGTTGTCTATTAACCAGAATGGATTCCAGAAGACTGAACTGGAGAAAAGACTTTATAAAAGCCCAAGGGGGGCTTGATATTTCATCTGTAGCCTTGGAACTGCAAGCTGAAGCCTTCTCCTCAGACCACATCATAAATCATCATAGCAACCAACATTAGCGAGTAAGAGACTCAGCCAGGCCTATGCTAGACTTTTATTTCTAAAAGCATCGATGACAATTTGATTTAGATGATTAATTTCTTCACCAATAACCATATCTTCCTGATTTAAGTCAGAAACTAAATAATACAAACTGACTAAAATATCATTGCAGAATCAATAAAACATCCTCAACAGATAATTATAGCATTAATGCACTTATTCTCTGGTTGATGCATCAATCATAGTTAATGGGGATAAGCTGAAATGATTTTAATTAAAGGCATTTGAGTTCTGTTGCCCTGAGTCATAGAATGCTGAAGCATAGGGTCCTAAGAACTAAGAGACCAAGAGTTTGCAGACCCAGGGTTTGCTGAAACTCTGGGATCTTTAGAAGAGCTTCTCAGACCACTATAGAAAGTAGTGGGGGGACAGAGAGCTGAATGTCAGGAACTCCAGGACCTCCAATCTCATTTCAAACAGAATGTCACTGAATATGAATCTATTTGAAAATGGGTTAGGCTACAATAGGAATAAGAAGATAAAGAGAGGAACAAATAAAAGTAAAGAGAAAGAAGATAAGTTAAAAAAAAAACACTGATCTAATCCAGTCTCCTCATTCTTCCAAAGGGGAAACTGAGACTCAGAAAGTGGGAGAGATTTGCCCCATGTCACACAGATGCCCTACAATAGAGCCTGTCCAAACACTCTGACTCCCAAGCTAATGTTTTTTCATTGCATCAGCTTTACATATTTTAGATATCAGAAATAAGGATTTGTTTCACAGTGACAAGGAGAGTTTGGGGCAATCTGTCCCAAAACGTCTTCAGGAAGGACTCCTACTCTTGGTCTCTACTTCTAATGAGCAACACATGCCATTCCTTAACCATGGCCCAGGATTTCAGGCAAAATGTTCCATTCAAGATCTTTCCCATGTGATCTAGAGTCCATACCCAACAATTCTTGGTGGGGGAATTCTGGTCTGAATCGGTGACTGATTTTGCTTTTAGCCATGTTTCATTTGTTGATATACCAATTACTCTCATGAAACACTATGATGTACACACAAAAATTTCAGAAGAATATAGGACAGTGGCCATGCCTTCATAGTATAGAAAATGAGGTAAAATCAATAGACCAATCATCACAACATAGGGTTCAACTTGTATTTCTTACCTGTTAGAACGTAAGCACTACAAGGCAGGGGTGGCACATGTCATTCGCTATGTATCTCCATTGTCTTATCTGATACAAGACACATAGCAGATGCTCAATACTATTTGTTGGGTACTTTAAAATAACAATAGTAAAACATAACACTTACCATGTACCAGAAGCTACTGGAAGTCAACATGTAATGAAGTATTTAATCCTTGCCATAACCTATGAAGTAATTGTATTATTATATCCCATTTTCTAGCTAAGGCACAGAGAGATTAAGAATATTGTCCAAGGTCACACAGCAACTAAGTGATGGAACTGGTGCTTAATTCTAAGCCATTTCCAAAGGCTTGCCCCTTAACTATATTCTTAATACCCCTAAAATGTCTTAGGAGCTCAGAGGAGGAAGTGATCACTTCTAGAAAGAGATCAAGGAAAAGTTCATGGAAGAAGTGGAAACTAACCTATGCTTTAACAAATGAATAGAATATGGACTTAAGGAAATGGAAAGGAAAAGCAGGATAGAGGAAAAGGAAGGGAGATAGAATAAGTGAAAGCATGGTGGAGAGAGACCATGGGCACACATGAAAGGCAAGTTCGACTAGGCTGGAGCATGTCATATATAAAGAAAGGATGAGGAAATGTAGCCAGAGAGAAAGATCAGGGCCAGGTATATGGAGGCAACTGAGAGCTGTTGAAATGACATGATTAGAGCTCAGTTGTGGACAAGCTCTCTACAGGCCCGGCTTAGAAGTCAGAAAGTAGGGGTGGTGTAACAGAGGAAGACTAAAAGCTTAAAGACCTAGTGTAGGCCTCCATGACAAATGGACCAGAGTTGGATGCTGGATTCAGATCCTGGACAACATACCATAGGTGATGCCATTGTTCAGGCAAGTAACTTCATCAGTTTCACTCCTTATTGACCGAGCCTGACTCTCTCGGCTTAAGAATGACCTTAGATTCAGCTCTAATAACAATGCATCAGCGTCTGGATTTCCATCATTATGCAGAAAATACCTTCTACTTGCTTAGCCATGAATCCAGATGCTGATTCTATTGATAATATCTGTGGCCCCAAAGGATTCACATTTTTCAGGTCTACATATTAACATGTATTCAGACCCCTGGATCTTTTGGAAATCTCCTCAATTGAAAACCCACAAATTCTTTAAATTCCTAGGAAC
The DNA here is from genome assembly GCF_003265705.2 of Callorhinus ursinus. Lineage (NCBI taxonomy): Eukaryota > Metazoa > Chordata > Mammalia > Carnivora > Otariidae > Callorhinus > Callorhinus ursinus. The sequence continues at coordinate 6,821,353 of NW_027397118.1, forward strand.
CTACTGGAAAATGCACACAGCCTAAATTTTAACAAATACATTGAGGTTACATATACTGCAAAAACAAAAAAAAACTTTTGACTGTGCAAAAGTGTCATTGCCAGTTAATTTTTTTTCTTTTTTTTTATTATTTATTGTTATGTTAATCACCATATATTACATCATTTGTTTTGGTGTAGTGTTCCATGATTCATTGTTTGTTCATAACACCAAGTGCTCCATGCAGAATGTGCCCTCCTCAATACCCATCACCAGGCTAACCCATCCCCCTACCCTCCTCCCCTCTAGAAACCTCAGTTTGTTTTTCAGAGTCCATCATCTCTCCTGGTTCGTCTCCCGCTCTGACTTACTCCCCTTCATTCTTCCACTCCTGTTATCTTCTTCTTTTTCTTTTTTCTTAAAATATGTTGCGTTATTTGTTTCAGAAGTACAGATCTGTGATTCAACGGTCTTACACAATTCACAGCGCTCACCGTATCACATAACCTCCCCAATGTCTATCACCCAGCCACCCCATCCCTCCCACCCCCGACCACTCCAGCAACCCTCAGTTTGTTCCTGAGATTAAGAATTCCTCATATCAGTGAGGTCATATGATACATGTCTTTCTCTGATTGACTAATTTCACTAAGCATAACACCCTCCAGTTCCATCCATGTTGTTGCAAATGGCAAGATCTCATTCCTTTTGATGGCTCCATAATATTCCATTGTGTATATATACCACCTCTTCTTTATCCATTCATCTGTCGATGGGCATCTTGGCTCTTTCCACAGTTTGGCTATTGTGGACATTGCTGCTATAAACTTCGGGGTGCACGTACCCCTTCGGGTCCCTACATTTGTATCTTTGGGGTAAATACCCAGTAGTGCAATTACTGGATCGAATGGTAGCTCTAATTTCAACTGTTTGAGGAACCTCCATACTGTTTTCCAGAGGGGTTGCACCAGCTTGCATTCCCACCAACAGTGTAGGAGGGTTCCCCTTTCTCCACATCCCCGCCAACATCTGTCGTTTCCTGACTTGTTCATTTTACCCTTCTGACGGGTGTGAGGTGGTATCTCATTGAGGTTTTGATTTGGATTTCCCTGATGCCGAGCGATGTTGAGCACTTTTTCATGTGCCTGTTGGCCATTTGGATGTCTTCTTTGGAGAAATGTCTGTTCATGTCTTCTGCCCATTTCTTGATTGGATTATTTGTTCTTTGGGTGTTGAGTTTGATAAGTTCTTTATTGATTTTGGATACTAGCCCTTTATCTGATATGTCATTTGCAAATATTTTCTCCCATTCTGTCGGTTGTCCTTTGGTTTTGTGGACTGTTTCTTTTGCTGTGCAGAACCTTTTTATCTTGATGAAATCCCAATAGTTCATTTTTGCCCTGGCTTCCCGTGCCTTTGGCGATGTTTCTAGGAAGAAGTTGCTGCGGCTAAGGTCGAAAAGGTTGCTACCTGTGTTCTCCTTTAGGATTTGGATGGACTCCTGTCTCACGTTTAGGTCTTTCAACCATTTGGAGTCTATTTTTGTGTGTGGTGTAAGGAAATGGTCCAGTTTCATTCTTCTGCATGTGGCTGTCCAATTTTCCCAACACCATTTGTTGAAGAGACTGTCTTTTTGCCATTGGACATTCTTTCCTGCTTTGTCAAAGATAAGTTGACCATAGAGTTGAGGGTCCATTTCTGGGCTCTCGATTCTGTTCCATTGATCTATGTGTCTGTGTTTGTGCCAGTACCATACTGTCTTGATGATGACAGCTTTGTAATAGAGCTGGAAGTCCGGAATTGTGATGCCGCCAGCTTTGCTTTTCTTTTTCAGTATTCCTCTGGCTATTCTGGGTCTCTTCTGGTTCCATACAAATTTTAGGATTATTTGTTCCATTTCTTTGAAAAGGGTGGATGGTATTTTGATGGGGATTGCATTGAATGTGTAGATTGCTCTAGGTAGCATGGATATCTTCACAATGTTGGTTCTCCCAATCCATGAGCATGGAACGTTTTTCCATTTCTTTGTGTCTTCTTCAATTTCTTTCATGAGTATTTTATAGTTTTCTGAGTACAGATTCTTTGCCTCTTTGGTTAGATTTATTCCTAGGTATCTAATGGTTTTGGGTGCAATTGTAAATGGGATAGACTCCTTGATTTGTCTCTCTTCTGTCTTGTTGTTGGTGTATAGGAATGCCACTGATTTCTGTGCATTGATTTTATATCCTGCTACTTGACTGAATTCCTGTATGAGTTCTAGCAGTTTTGGGGTGGAGTCTTTTGGGTTTTCCACATAAAGTATCATATCATCTGCAAAGAGTGAGAGTTTGACTTCCTCTTTGCCGATTTGGATGCCTTTGGTTTCTTTTTGTTGTCTGATTGCTGTGGCTAGGACTTCTAATACTATGTTGAATAGCAGTGGTGAGAGTGGACATCCCTGCCGCATTCCTGACCTTAGGGGAAAAGCTCTCAGCTTTTCCCCTTTGAGAATGATATTGGCTGTAGGTTTTTCGTAGATGGCTTTTATGTATTGAGGTATGTACCCTCTATCCCTATACTCTGAAGAGTTTTGATCAAGAAAAGATGCTGTACTTTGTGAAATGCTTTTTCTGCATCTATTGAGAGGATCATATGACTCTTGTTCTTTCTTTTGTTAATGTATTGTATCACGTTGATTGATTTGCAGATGTTGAACCAGCCTTGCAGCCCAGGGATAAATCCCACTTGGTCGTGGTGAATAATCCTTTTAATGTACTGTTGGATCCTATTGGCTAGTATTTTGGTGAGAACTTTTGCATCCATGTTCATCAAGGATATTGGTCTGTAATTCTCCTTTTTGATGGGATCTTTGTCTGGTTTTGGGATTAAGGTAATGGTGGCCTCATAAAATGAATTTGGAAGTTTTCCTTCCATTTCTATTTTTTGGAACAGTTTCAGGAGAATAGGTACTAATTCTTCTTTAAATGTCTGATAGAGGGGGCGGAGCAAGATGGCGGAGGAGTAGGAGACCTTTATTTCGTCTGGTCTCAGGAATTCAGCTGAGTAGGGATCAAACCATTCTGAACACCTACGAACTCAACAGAAGATCGAACAGGAGAGTAGCAACAACTCTCTGAACAGAGAAGCGACCACTTACTGGAAGGTAGGGCGTGCGGAGAAGTGAATCCGAGGCGATATTCAGGAGGATAGACGGCGGGGGAGGGGCCTCCGCCGGCCGCCGGCCGCTTCTGGCAAGTGATAGAGCCGCGGAGCACAAAATCGGACCTTTTAGAAGTTGGTTCGGCAGAGGGACATCGCTGCAGTGGCTAAGCAGGGGGTGGAATCCTCCCGGGACAGTGTGGTCTCAGGACCCTTGGGGTCACAGAGAGACCGGGGGTGCCTGAGTGCGCCAGAGCTCCCAGGTATCAGAGCGGGGAAGCCGGCTGCAGAGACGGAGCAGAGTCGCGGGCTCTCAGCTCGGGGTTGCTATAAACTGTGATCTGCGGCCCAGTCGGGCCACTGCTCCTCCAGCAGGGACCCAACAAGCAGCAGATCCGGGGAGACTCCCCTTCCTTCCTGAGGAGGAGCGGTGCGGGAACGCACTGCAGGGTTCTGCTGGGTTTGGAGACTCCGTGCGGGGTCGGGTGCCAGAGATAGCAGCGCTCGATCACAGGCCGGGTGAGCACGGAGTGTGGCCAGAGACCGGGGACTCGGAAGTGACTGCTTTTCTATGGGGGCACACTGAGGACCGGGGCCCCGAGTTCTCAGCTCCTCCGGGCGGAGATTGGGAGGCCACCATTTCTGCCCTGGTCCTCCAAAGCTGTACCGAGAGCTTGCAGGGAACAAAAGCTCCTGAGAGCAAACCGGAGCAGCTTCCTTAGCCCGGACCGACAAGGGCAGGGCAATTCCGCCTCCGGCAAAGACATTTGGAAACCACAGCAACAGGTCCCTCCCCCAGAAGATCAGCACAAACAGCCAGCAAGCCAAGACCAAGTTGATCGATCAAGGAGAATGGGAGAACTCCAGCGCTAGGGGAATACTGCACATAGATTCATGGCTTTTTTTTTTTTTTTTACCATGATTCATTATTTCATCAAAGTTAATTTTTGTTGACTGTTTTTTTTTTATTTTTCTTTTTCCCTTTTTCAACCAACATCTTATCAATCCCTTTTTTTTAAAAAAATTTTTTTTATTTTTCATTTTTAGTCATATTTTATCCCTTTATAGTAGTTACCCTTATTTTTGGCATATATATATAAGTTGTTCTCTCTTTAAAATTTTGAGGTACAGTTTCTTCTAACAGATCAAAATATACCCTA